>NW_028261389.1:58806618-59171618 GCF_051295495.1 Thamnophis sirtalis | reverse complement strand
TTACGGAAGGGGGGTGGGGGTTGAGGATATTTTCTGCAATTAAGTTTGGAGCAATTTACCTTTAGTTTGTATCTATTGTTTGCCTGTGTATTTTTGCGCTTGAAGCTGAAGTATTCATTGACAGGTAGGACATTGTAGCAGACAATTTTGTGTACTACGCTTAGATCAGACCTTAGTCGGTGTAGTTCTAGGTTGTCTAAGCCCAAAATTTCAAGCCTGGTGGCATAAGATATTCTATTGTGAGCAAAGGAGTGGAGGACTCTTCTTGTGAAATACCTCTGGACTCGCAATTGTATTAATGTCCATTATACAGTGTGGGTTCCAGGCAGACGAGGTATTTGAGAATTGGTCTGGCAAAAGTTTTGTATGCCCTAGTTTGTAGTACAATGTTACCGGAGAAGAAGCTTCACAAGAAGAAGCTTGGTGACTAGGTTGCTGTCACCAAAATTCTCTGCCAAATACCACCAAAGGAAGTACACTTAAGGTTCAGTGAGATAGGGAGAGGATAATTTTCCCGGAGGCGGGAATCAGAGTGGTACAATCTCTCCTCAAGCATTCAGCATTGTAACAGGAGATACATCTTGACCACTTGTTATCAGGTAGCCTGTTCTGCACCCAAATCTTTTGATGCAAGGGGTTCAGTTGATGGAAAAAGCCATTCAAGGTAATTAATTTGACTCATGCAATTGACATCACAGGGAATAAGTAAAATACAGTTTCATTTACAGATTGCACCCTATGCTACCTGTGTGATAAATGGAATCTACTGGGAGCAGAAAACGCCGCGCTTGCTAAACAGACAGGATGCACAAAAGCTTTTGACTCCTCTCCAGCCTTCTCCTGCTGCTACAGAGGGCTGTCCTGAATTGCCACACAAGTAAGATGTTTTAACTAGGACATGATTTGGAAACAACCTGCTCAGTATCACAGTGGAATGGATGGGGGTGGAACCAGACTTAGAGCCTGTGGAGCTTGGCTGGCACTGGGGGGTGGGGAGCTGAGAAAGCATTGGAAAAGCAATGCCCTTTAATCCCCCCTTTCCTTCCCTATGCCACTTTAACATTACTCTAGATACTGCTCAGATGTTCTGGAACATGATGAGAGGTGGTGCTGTAGGTTGCAGGACAGATGATGATTGGAGAACTGGCCCTAATATATCCAAAATAGTCAGAGGCCAAATTATCTTCTTCAGCTGCTATCTTCATCATTTCCATTATTAAGAGCCGTGGAGGCGCAGTGGTTAGAATGCAGTACTGCAGGCTATTTTTGCTGACTGCCAGCTGCTTGCAATTTGCCAGTTAGAATCTGACCAGGCTCCAGGTTGACTCAGCCTTCCATCCTTCCGAGGTGGGTAAAATGAGGACCCAGATTGTTGAGGGCAATAGGCTGACTCTGTAAACCGCTTAGAGAGGGCTGTAAAGCACTGTGAAATGGTATATAAGTCTAAGTGCTATTGCTGTCAGTCATGTTGGCTAGACTGACAGAGTAATAGGTGACAATTTATCTAGTTGCAAGTTAAATATCTCTTTCCTGTCCAATAATAATAAATAGTAATAAAATAGCTTTCCCCAATTTATAAGACGAACATTAAAAGGCTTGCTGGCAGCAAATATAAGTCAAATATTGTTTAAAACCTGTTAGGGCAAGCAAGACAGTTTAAAAACTGCAGATCCGTTTAGATGAAAATTTCTTTGCCTATTGATAGATAACATTGAGTGGTTCCTTGCCAATCTTTACAAATAGCATGTCTTCAAATGATGTCAAGATTTATAGACCAATCATTTGAGTTTGAACAGAATATATCAACTATAGAAAGATACACATTTAATCCCAATTGTTAGGATTTTATGGGAAGGATCCTGGAATTACATTTCTAATGAATAATTCTGTGCTGAATACATAGCTGACTAAATTGGTATCTTTCTGGTCTGTTCTTACAAATGCAGTAACTTTTCTGTTATTGCTAATAATAATAAATTTATCTCTACCGAGTTCAGGTATGCATATGCATTCAGCTGCACTTCTCTATTTTGTGTAGGTAACCTGGTGACCTCAGGTAGTTTGGATTTATTCGGTCTCTTGCCACTAGTTGGTATTGATAAAAATGAATCCAAAATATTTGGATAACAACAATTATCTATTTCTGTCTTATATGATCTACTGTGTATGGTTATTGAATTATGATTTCATTAATTTTAGGCATGTCACATTCTGCAGTCTTGATTTCAAACATACCTTTAAAAATACCCAAAATGAATAGGAAAAAATATTCATACTACTATACTTGCGTCTAAACTTTACCTAATGATTAGCATTGTGATAGCATTCTTTCCACTGTTTTCATTCCTTTTTAATAAAATTGTACCCTGGAATGGTAATGCTTCTCAAATAATCAGTTTTATTGTTTTTTTTTTCCTAATTAATGACAATTTTGCTGAGATGAATGTAGTTAAATCAGCCTCACTATATAAGCTATAAGTAATGTTGAACACACAAACAGAGACCAAGGAAGATGTAGAACTATTCCTAATTTGGGTCACTGTCCACCAATTAGAACATGGTTAGAGGCTAGATATTCAAAATTACAATTCTCATAATTTATCGAGATACAATTTTATCCACTTAAATCTATCCATAATGATATTTCATTCATTATTCTGAGGGATTTTTTTGATCAATGGATTATTAATCAATTCTAGAATTGTTGCAATATGTGACATCTCAGCAGACACTGAAGGATCTATAGAATTTATGACAGAATGTACAACAATTGATAGTCCATTCTGTATGTATGATGCTGACCAGCACATTATTCATGACAGGTAAGAGGTTTTATTTTTAAATTTGTACTGGCTTGCTTTTGATTTGAGGATTCAGAGTTTTTTTAAAATATGTTTTTGGAATTCTTTACTTAACTAGGATGACTGTAATCAAGCATAAGGGATGCCAAAATAATTTAGTTTAAGGAATTTCTGGAAATAAAAGTTTCATGTCCAACCACCCCTTTCTTGGCAGTCATTTGTAAATGAGCCCCTTCTCTAACCACTCTGGCAGGGCAAGGGTTCTCTTAAACAGCAAAAATTAATCAGACTTTTTGGAAGAGAAATGCATTTTTTGTTCTGTGTACCATTTATTTTAAGATGAAAGCCAGATTTGGGAAGTAGGTCATGCTCCCTAGAATTCCTTAGACCGGGGTATCAAACTCAAGGCCCGGGGCTGTATCTGGCCCGCAGGGTGCTTAGATCTGGCCCATGGGACCACCCTGGAAACAGCAAAGAACTAGCCCGTGGTGCCTCTGCCAGAGGCAGAGGTTTGCAGGATGCTGTTGCAGCAGAAAATGGAGGTTGTGAGGGCTATGAGTGGCCCTCCTGAGCTCCATTTTAATGGCAGAGGGTTGTAGGAAGCCATCACAGCCAAAAACGGATCTTGGGAGCCCATTTTCAGTGGCAGAGCACTCGGGCCACCACAGGCACCCCTGACACAAGTTACATTGAGCTGGTCATGGTCACCTTGGCCACGCCCACCCTGGTCCCCCAAGGTCCAACACAACCCGGCCCGGCCCCAATAAAGTCGAGTTTCACACCCCTGCCTTAGACCTTATCTGATAAGTGGTCTTCTCTATTTTAAGAGACAGCTGTTCTCTCCCCCCAACACCATTTATTACATCTTTCTGGCTGTTCATTACATGGAATGAAATGTCTCTCTCTTCCAGTGTGGAGGGACTTGGGATTTTGATGTGTTCTATTGATAACTTACCAGCTCAGCTTCCAATAGAGTCAACAGAATGTTTTGGAGACATGCTGTTCCCCTATATTGAAGAAATGGTAAGTAGAGGATGCACCTTTTGATCTATTCTAAATAAAAGAAATCTGCTGTAAAATGTAACAGGCTTTCATGAAATGATTTCTGAATATTCTTTTTTTTTCCATCTTGCTAAAGTTTAATCTCTTCAAATGGTTTAATATTTTCAAATATTGTTGGACAGCTTTCCTTTCTTCCTCTGCTCACATTGCTTGAGAGAAATTCATCATCTGGGAATAAAAATGTAGGAGATGAATGTTGCATAAATATAGTATATCATATAGTAGCTGTTTCATTGAAGTTGTCTTCCTACCTAAATTATGATGACTCTTTTCTGGATATGTTTCATTTAGCTAATTTGGGCAGTTCTTCAAAAGGTGGCTAGTGAAACTTTTTTTAAAAAAAAATTGCAATGGATAATATTGTATGATAGCCCAATCTGATTGGCTATGTGGTATCACGATATCAATACATTTGTGGTATTTAAAGTGGAAAATGGACATTATTGGATTGAAAAAAATACGACTGTAAATAGCTATGGTAAAACCAGTGAAAAATTAGACAGCAGAAAACCTCCAATACAGTGGTTATAAAACTTAATACAGCTTTCATTTGCACTGAAAATTGGATAGAGTTGCTTAAAGTATTAAAGTGGAGTCCTTGGTAATAAAGTAATAAAGTGGAGTCCTTGGTGCTCTCTGAACTTGGTTTTTTGTTTTCAGATGTTTTATTACCTGAGTAGATAACATTATCAGAGGTAGTGAGTATACAGTTTACTCCCTGTTTATATATATGTAGTAGCTTACGCTACCAGTGTTGATAGGAATGCAGTTTTCTCCTCGATAGTTTCTGATTATGATATTGGGGGTTTTTTTTTGCTAGATTTTCTCTGCTGTTAATTCTTGCTTATCTGGGTTTTGGTTGCTAGAGTGGAATGTGGACTTTTTGTTTCCTTCTTAGCTTTTTTATTGGCTCTTTTGAATGGTGTGACACACCTTACATCACAAAGGCAGTGCTTTTGACATTTGAAAAAAATGCCTCCAATCCTATGAATGCCTCTGGGAACTATAGTTAACCTGATTTTATTTTTATCTTTATTGATTCGTCCAATCAAACAATTTTCTGACAACTGATAAATAGAGATTAGGAAAGATTTGTGATTAACAAATCTTATCTGGAGATGGATATGACTATTGCAATGGTTTTCTAGGTAGTAGGCTGCAATTTAATCACTAATTATGTGATATGAAAACAGTGAACTAAGTATATAGCAGCATTAAAATAGCTATTAAAGATAAATATGTTAAATATGTTAAATTTTAATCAATTTCGATTATGAATACATTTTAAAATGGAGACATCAGTAACCGAATTTGGGATAATCTCATATAAGACTAAGCTATTCTGTTGACTAGAAATGGACTTCAAATGTCTTCTTAGCAAATGAAAACTATTTTATGGTGCTTCCAATGCAAGTTATTCCTTTGCTATAAAGAATTATTCAAATTATTAGAACTATAGCATTCACAGTCATTCCTTGTAAATGTGTTTTTTATTTTCCATTTTCATTTTCATACAGTCACATATATACTGTGCATAACCGGGGTCATATAACATTAAACAATAAACACAGCCATTCCTCTTGTCAACAAAACCCCCCAAAATAAAGACCCAATGCACCTCTTCGACCCTCCATGCACCCTTTCTTTCGCCCCCCTCCAACTTTCCATCTTCCCTCCATCATTCCCCTCTACCCTACTTCCCCTCCCCCTCAACAGTCATTGATGTGACTGTTTGCCTATCCCTATTTTAAACTCTGCTTCTGTAAAATCCAGTTATTAAACTGGTTTGTTATAGTTTCCTGAATAGTTTCTTTTTTTCTTTTTTTTCTTTCTAAATCTTGTTCTAGAGCAAAAAGAATAATCTTTTATATTACTTTCTAAGAATCACAGTTCTTGTCTCTCTTGCTTTCTAGATAAAACCTGTAATTATTAGGGAATGTACAAAAAGACAGGTCTTGTAGATTTCGCTTTTTGCTTGTATTTTGCCATTCTTCTTTTCTTCCTGCCTTTCAGCTTTTGTATGTGTCACAGATCAGGCCTCCTATGGATAAAAAGTTGGAACTGGTTCTTGATTTCCTCTTTAGAAAATTGTACATATATAATATACACTATGGTATAAAAATATATTGTGCTTTATCCTTCTCACTTCAGTGGTGTCAATACAGTATTAAGTTAAAACGTGGAAAAGTTAATCCTAGAAAAGCCAATTAACGTTCCAAAATTTTTCTCATTTTCAAAAATAACATGGCTACTATTGTAGCCAGCTTTTTCATCTGAGTTTGTATTGACAGTTTCTATGCTTTTAATAATTTTTTGCCCAAGGTTCTCTTACCTGTCCAACATAATTACATATCTGAGCATGTGTGTCTACGTGAAAGCAAATATTCTAACAGAAAACCTTGCTCTCCACAGCTCCTCTCTGATGCTTCAGAGCCCCTGGAAAGCCAGAATTACTCACCTGTAGTTAGAGATGTAAGTCTTACAAATCAATTGTCTTTCTTCCACACATTTTAAATAGGAAATCTGGCATGTAAAGAGAGTAACAATGGCTCTCCTATATCTTTCTAGGCAGTGATTACATCCAATGGTTCACTGACTGATAAATATAAATATATCCAGAAACTGAGGGAGAACAGGTAGAGTACTTTTTTTCTCTTCAGAATATATTCATCTCAAGTGTAAAATTATTGAGTCTATTTGTGCATGCTAATATCAGTGTTTTGTTTTATTTGATGAGGTTAACATAGCAATCACAATGTGTCTACGTAAAGGCATGCAAAAACAAAAGGAGCAAATATGAACCATTCCTTCTAGTGTCATCACTATCGATGAGATATTTGTGATTCTTTGGGGAAATGTTCAAAGTTTACTTTTAGATCTGATCATCTGAATTACAGTCTCTTGCCACTGAAATATGTGGTAATCTAAAAATTCACCTAAAGGTGACATTGTCATTGATTTGAAGGATTCATCTGAAGGCAAATCAATTTAGTGCAGAATTCAATTGATATAATAAAGTGGTTTCTGCACTTTGTGATTGTGGGGACAGGCAGACAACAACACATATGTCTTTTGTGTCTGATCAATGCACATTTGAGGACCTCATGGCAGTACAACAGAAAGCAATTAATGTTACTAGTTTCTGGGCAAGATCTGTTTAACTTGTACTTATTTTAATCTTGTATGTTATATTTTAAATAATATGTCGTATACTATGCATTATTTTAATTGTGATGCTTCTGATACGATTAAACAAATAATGAAGTGGCCTTATATAGCACCAATTCTGAAAGGGTTACATTGGTTGCTCATTAGCTTTTGAACGCAAGATGCTGGCATTTAAAATTTAGCCAAGGATCACACTGAGATTTTTTAGAGATTTTTTTTTTTTTTAGAGATTTTAGATTTAGAGATTTTATTAATATTTGTAGGCCGCCCTTTTCCCTGAGGGGACTCAGGGCGGCTCACATAAAATCAAGGAGGGGGAATACGAAACAATGACGAAGACACATATAATAAAAGTAATAAGCAACATACATTCATCATTCGGGAGGGGCGGCTATCCTTGTCCCCAGGCCTGACGGGCTAGCCAGTTCTTAAGGGCTGTGCGGAAGGCCTGGACGGTGGTGAGAGTACGAATCTCCACGGGGAGTTCGTTCCAAAGGGTCGGGGCTACTACTGAGAAGGCCCTCCTCCTTGTGGTTGCCAGCCGGCACTGGCTGGCCGATGGGATACGGAGGAGGCCCAACCTGTGAGATCTAATTGGTCGCAGGGAGGTAATTGGCAGTAGGCGGTCTCTCAAGTATCCAGATCCACTACCATGCAGGGCTTTATGGGTGACTAATAGCACCTTGAAGCGCACCCGGAGATCGACAGGTAGCCAGCGCAGCTCGCGGAGGATAGGTGTTATGTGGGTGAACCGAGGTGCACCCACAATCACTCGCGCGGCCGCGTTCTGTACTAGCTGAAGTCGCCGGATGCTCCTCAAGGGCAGCCCCATGTAGAGCACATTGCAGTATTCCAGCCTAGAGGTCACAAGGGCCCGAGTGACTGTTGTGAGTGCCTCCCGATTCAGGTAGGGTCGCAACTGGCGCACCAGGCGAACCTGGGCGAATGCCCCCCTGGTCACAGCCGTCAGGTGGTGGTCAAACGATAGCTGTGGATCCAGGAGGACTCCCAAGTTGCGGACCCTCTCTGAGGGGTATAAGATTTGACCCCCCAGCCTGAGTGATGGAATATTGGTCGAATCTTTGGGAGGAAAACACAACAGCCACTCGGTCTTTTCTGGGTTGAGCACAAGCTTGTTAACCCTCATCCAGTCTCCCACACTGGGAGAAGTAATGGTGCAAAGTAGCTGAAATTTTTCATCTTTTTCCTCTTGGGTTTTTGGAGGGATTTGGATTCTTCTTTGTTTTAAAATGTACGTTCAATCATGTTTTAAGACTTAGGCTATATTTCTGTGTCTTTCCCATCACACAATTCAGAAAAAAACATGTTACCATTTTTAGCAATTTTGGACAGAGGAATCTTCTAGGGATTGTAAGTGATAGTTGAGACTTGTTTTAATCTCTTAATGATTCTATTTCTCTGTAGAAGTGTTTCTTTCAGTACCCTCCCAAGAGAGAGGGAGGGGATTCCATGTTGCATAAGGGGAGGTAACTTCTGGTCTTACATTGATTATAGAAGCTTCTAGAGCAGCATTTTTAAAGTTTGGATCTCAGAGTTCTTTTGGAAAAAAAGTTCCACCAATATCATGCAGCCCTGGGTCTTTTCATTGTACACTCCTGGCCTCAGGCAATACATTTAATGCTGCCATTGTAGTCTCTGTAAATTTTGGGTTGTGGCAAGATGAGTTGTCCTGATGTAGTTTGGGATGATATAGTAAAAGTTGTGGGATTAAACCCTATTGTCTATTTATTATCATCTTTTGTGAATGAATTCAGACTGGCTAGCTAAAAAGTTCTTACACCAATATTTAAACAAGTCTCACTGATCAATAGAGCAATGGCTGTACTCTCTTGGGCTGTACTTAATAATATATGCTGATATTATGATGGCAGCAGAAAGGAACATATATTGATTTCACTGTAACCTTGTAAGTGTAAAGCTACTGCTAGAGTTAGTAGAGGCATAGAGGCAGAGGCATAAATTCGCACACTATTAAACTGACCATTTTCACCGTCAAAAACAAATGCTATATTGAATTTTTTAAAATATGGGCTGAAGTTAAATGAGCTCTGAAGGAATAAAACTCTAGTAATCAAAAGTTTTCAAAGCTAATTTATAATGTTAACAATTTTCATGTTTATTTTACTGATATTTACTTTTAATTGTATACATCTATATATATATTGTAGGGAATATATGCAATCCCTGACCATGGATAAGAAGAAGAAGGTTTTAATACTTGGATCTGGATATGTTTCTGAGCCTGTAGTAGAATATCTTACAAGAGACCCCAATGTTGAAATAACAACAGGTTTGTAAGTAAGGTTATAACCCTAAAATCTCAGCATTGTTTAAAGTAGGGGAGTTTCATTTATTCGATTTCTTTCAATTTATTTGAGAAGAATTATGTCTTTGTTCCTTCTGTTTGTTCTTGGCTGGGGTGCAGGTAGTCCTCACCTTATGACCACAATTGGGACCAGAATTTCCATTGTTCAGCAAGTCAATTGTTAAGGCAGTCATGCCCAATTTTACAGTCTTTTTTTAATCATGATTTTTAAGTGAATCAATGCAGTTCACTGAATCAGGCAGTCGTTCTGGCTTCCCCCATCACTTTGCTTGCCAGAGGACAACTGGGAAGGTTGCAAATGGTTATCAGTGACACTGGCACACTGTAACCAACGTAACTACAAGCTGGTTGCCAAGTGCCCAATTTTTTTTTTGCCTGATCATGGGGATACAGCAATGGTTGCAATAGTACTAGCAATAGCACTTAGACTTATAAACCACTTTAAAGTGCTTTACAGCCTTCTCTAAGCTATTTACAGAGTCGGCCTATTGCCCCCAGTAATCTGGGTCTTCATTTTACCCACCTCGGAAGGATGGAAGGCTGAGTCAACCTTGAGCCAGTGAAACCTGAACTTGCCAGACTGCTGGCAGCTGGTGGTCAGCAGAAACAGCCTGCAGTACTGCACCCTAACCACTGCGCCACTGTGGCTCTTGCAAGTGCAAAGGCTAGTCATAAGTCACTTTTTCAGTGCCATTTGAACGATCACTACACAAATGGTTGTTACTCAAGGACTACCTGTGCAGGCCATTGGGTGGAATGAACATGGGGCAGAAAGGCATCACTCACAGAAACATCCTTCCATGAAAACATATCTTAACACTAAATCTTACGAAAACAACTACTTTGTATCCCACTTACTAAGTTTTGAATTACTTCAAGAAATGGGTAAAAGCAGAAGAAGGCAAGCTTGTGTTTCAGTGTCAAGGAGTTCTGTAGATCTTTAGACCTGCATGTGTGAAAATTTGCTTTGCTCTTCCATCATCACCATCATCATCATCATCATCATCATCATCATCCATCAATTTGGTTGATTTTTTAAAAATCTAATATGGAAGGTGCCTGGAGTTGCTATGACTTCTATGACTGACGTTTATAGATGTTTATAAATAAATAAAAAACACACATCTGAGATACCTAAATTAACTCAATATACCGGTGTGCATTGATGTTGGTAATGTGCTTCTAGATCTTCTCCTGGAAATATGCTGCGTTCCTTTGGAATTAACTTTTTCAATACTGCCATTAGCATCTCTGCATTTTTTTTTAAAATTGCAGAACTGAGATTTGAAATTGAAAATTGGGTGGAATCTTGGGCCAGCTCTTCTTACTGGGATTATTCTTTATTTTTTTATAACTTTGTTTAGTGATGTTCTCAATACCTCTCCATCCATGACTGATAAAATTGTAGGATGGGGTGATTTTTCTTTTGCTTGATTTTAGTGGAATTTTAGTGGAAGATCCAGAGCCTTATGCTACTTGCTAGCAAGTTGAGTTAAAATGTACCTGACTGCCTACAGTATCACCCACATTAAATCTCTGCCTGGTGGAGAATGTGGGAGTAGTTGACCTGAATGGCTTAGAATGACTAAGCCATCATTTCATTATTTTCATTTGTTGATACTCTTGATTTCTTTCCCCTCCAAACAGTTTCTTCGGTGAGCCTTTGTCCTAGATCAGGTACTGCTTTGCCTGCATGGATTAGCTTAGTTTTAGCTAAATATTGATCAGAACTCCTCCTTCTGTTCTTGCCACTACGTACCACAACATGGTTTTAGAGAACACTCACTTTTTGGTCATGATTCTACAGATAATAGTTTCCACCAATAAGGCTTGTTTGTTGAAGTTTTATTGCTCTAATCCATCTGATACCTCGTCCTTTCATCTTAAAATGCTGCCTCCCTGTTAGAATGGCTGCCTTCAGAAACCATTGCAAATTGCGGAAGTTTATTACACCTATTTTATTGCCTAAGAAAAATAATTTTGCCAACTTGTGATGGCTAAAGTACCAAAAAATTTCCCATCATTGGTTTACATGACCAATTGAGCTTTATATCTCACAGATAATCCTCTTCTTTTCTGGATGGTTCAGCAAGCTATGGCTAATCTGATAAGGATGTGAAACTTTCTGACATTGTTTCAGTGGAGGAGTGCATGAGAACAAGGTTTTCCTGATCTCATCCTGCTAATGCTAAGCTATGGTTCTGGTTTTGAGAGGCAGCATCAAATCAAAGATAATATACAGGTTAAAAATACTGTGGGAGCCAGTCTTTTTCATCTATTATTTGCACTCTCTAATAGCCTCTATCATGAAGACTCAACTTGAGCAGTTGTCCAAGAAATACAATAATGTTGTTCCCGTCATTATGAACATCACAGAAGACGAGAGATTATCATCCTTGGTGAAAAAACATAATCTTGTTATTAGGTCAGTATTTGATCATCCATTTCAGAAAGTGAAAATGAACTGTTCCAGAATAAACCTTGATAATTTAAGCATCTGATTCCTAGCAGTCACCCAGGTTGGAATTTTATTTATTGAAACCTTTTAGGTGTTTACCTCCAAAATATGGGCCCATCATTACATAACATTAGCATTAAACAATAAAAATGAATTATAATGATACAATGATCGCAAAAATAAAGTCTAAATGTATATGTTAATATCTCTGATAAGTATACTCTGATGAAATATAGTGAAAAAGATTATATTATAATTCATTTGGCCTTATATAGATGTTGTCTTTTCTATTATTTAAAATGTTTTGGGTTTTTTTTAAACTAAGAACATGTTGCAGGCTAGTGGAAACATACAGTACATTTTCTGGTTCAGGTGGTTTTTCCCCAAAGAACTCAGGATTATATATGCTAGTTTTCCCCAACTTGGTGTTTTCTATGGAGTTTGATGGAAGATCATTATCTGGAACAGCACAGTTTGAGAAAAAAAATGAGATGTAAACTGTCTCCCTCCTTCCCTCCCATTTTATTCTTAACAACATCTTTGTGAAAGAAGGGTAATAAGTAATTCACTCACTGATATTATTTATGTATTTTATTTATTAAAAATGTACTGTACGGCTGTGCATCTAAAGCAAATAACTGAGTGGAAACAAATACAAACCGAAAGAGACATAAGAAATATAAAAGCTGAAGCATCTTATGCATAATTAAAAATCCCAATGCACTATATCAAGTTCCTAACAACTCTGCCTTCTACTAATTTAAACCCAGTTTGTTCAATTTGAAATTTGTCATAGTAACAGACGAAGTTCATAATTCTGATTTCGGTAAACTATGTAGAACTAAAGAAGTATGTTTTGCTATGTGTGGGTGTGTGAGTATCCATGCAAACGCACACACAAGAAAGCTCATGTAGCAAGAACTAAAGGCATTAATTGCCTCACATTTAATTAAGTATTGGTCCATTTGAGTTAGCACTGACAACTAATGATTTTCCATAATGATTGAGCAGAAAGAGGAAAAGGCATAGGTCTTCCACTTTCAAATGTTTACGAGGGATTCCTGATTTAAACCTGGATCATTACATATGTAGCAGTGCCCTAGTCCTCTCAAAATTTCATTTAGCAATTTGTATATGTTTTATAAAATGCTGCTTAATAACATTTAAAAAATAAAGTAGAAGAGGTTCATATTTAGAGGCAAGCAAGTTAGTCCCTTTCTCAGAAAATTTATTTTAAAACATCTTGACAAATATTTCCTTCTTAAACCTTGATACGGAATACTATTTGTGGATGTAAGTGTGCCTGAAAAAAAGTTATTTTTCTGTTCGCTATGTGACCTTATTTTAAAAGTCAGAGAATGACCTTTCCAATTAAACTGATTTTATAGAAATCGGTAATTATGGGCTGCCTTTCTCTTTAGAAATGAGATAAGAGCGGCCTGGGTTTTCTGCCTGTTTTGACAGCATAAAAGAGAACTGGCATTTTCTAGTGTTGACCTTGCCCTCACTTTTTCACCCCTCTTGTTTTTAGTTTGTTGCCATATTCATTCCATCCTCTGGTTGCTAAGAAATGCATTGACAGCAGAGTGAATTTGGTGACCGCAAGTTACCTGACGCCTGAAATGAAAGAGCTACAGAAAAGGTATGACCCACCATGTTTGAGCACTTAGCATCCTCTGCAGATTTCTCAACATCATTCTTGAAGCTGAATGTAAGTTTAAGTCAGGCAAATGACTTAAATGTGGATTATCTCCAGGCACAGAGATTTCGCCATTTTAATCAGAATATCAAAATCCAGCATGGCTAAGTCACAATTTGACCCCATCTTGTGACAAACATACAAATGAGAAAAGATTTGTGACAACTCTGCCATACTGCTGACTGACAACAGTCTGGCCAGTCCTCACTTCTCCTTCCGATGTCACTTCCTCCAGCAAGAATGGATAGCTGGCCTCAGGGTTTTTCCCCTCAAAATCCATGGCTAGATTATCTCACTTTAGATAGACAGCCTTTTGGTGGCAACACTTAACTGTTTTTAAGAGGATGAAACAAAGCAGGCAGGATGATGCCATATCCCTATATGCTTGTCTTCTCAGCCACCCACACCCATATTTCTGCTTTGTTTTATAAGCCATTAAACATGTAGCCACATGCAATAGGATTTTCCCCCCCAATTTTCTCACCTCATTGGGAACCCATACCAATGACTTTTGGCAGTTATAATAGGGAGGTACACTAGAAAGAAAAGGAAGGGAAGGAAGGAAAGAAGGAAGGAAGATTGATCAAAGACTGACCTGGAATCAAAAGTTAGGTTTGAAAGAAAGCCATCTAAATTAAAAAAAACCTGTGTTTTCCAGATAATTTATTGTTTGCAGAAAGCACATGTATACCAGTATAGCTTACTCATTGAAGGAATCAAGTGGGTCCCATTCAACTCACTGCACCGATATTTGAAAATAACTTGAAATACAATGACTTGTATGTACCCTGCCTGCTGGAGCAGTGTCTTTCAACTTTGGCCTCTTTAAGACATATGGACTTCAACACCCAGATTTCCTCGGCCAGGATGGGTTTCAATTCTGGATGTTGAAATCCACACTTCTTAACAATTGCAAGGTTGAAAAACCTTTGTTAGAGGATGGTTTGGGAGCTACTGAATTCAATCAACAGTGGAATATAGGTAGTCTTCGACTTGTAACAACAATTGAGCCCAAAATTTCTATTGCTAAGTGAAACAGTTAAGTACATTTTGCCCCTTTTAGGACCTTTCTTGCCACAATTGTTAGGTGAATCACTACATTTGTTAAGTTAGTAACACAGTTGTTAAGTGAATCTGGTCTCCCCATTGACTTTGCTTGTCAGAAGGTTGCAAAAGGGGAATCACATGATGCTGGGACACTGCAACTGTCATAATATGAACCAGTTGCCAAGTCTCTGAATTTTGATCACTTGGTTATGTGGATGCTGCAATGGTGGTAAGTGTGAAAAATGGTTATGTCACTTTTTTCAGTGCTGTTGTAACTTCAAATGGTCACTAAATGAAAGGTTGTAGGTCGAGGGCTACCTGTAGTTCAGGGGTGTCAAACTGGCAACCCACAGGCCGGATGTGTCACATGCAGGCCACACCCACCCCAGTTCCGCGAAGGGAGAACATGTTGTGATATATCACATGATGGCAACATGATGCCGTGCATTTGACACCTGTGCTGCACTTTGTAGAGATACCTTGCTGTTGCTTTCTACCTGACATCTTTCCTTGTATTATAGCGCAGAGGCAGCTGGCATTACCATTATCAGCGAAGTAGGTTTGGATCCTGGCCTTGATCATATGTTGGCAATGGAATGTATTGATAAAGCAAAAGAAGTGGGTGCTACGGTAAGCTCGACTGAAAAAAGAATCCACGTCATCGCCCACACTCCTTCTCCCAGGTTTTGTTTTTATTCTCCTCTTCTTCCTTTGAAAAAATGGAAAGCTTTTCTCTTTCCTTTGCTTCTTCTATGAAGCATCAGGTTTTACTGCACACAAAGACAAAATGGAAAAGACAAATTCCGATGAATGGTGAGTTTTGAATTTCACCCGAGCAAAGTCTATGGACTGAGGAGCAGATTAAGTCCCGCAGAAAGTAATAACATGCAGCTGCCGTAATTTTAATACATTTATAATAAATCCCATCATTTTCAGAGGGGTGTGCAGGAGACTCCCCTTCACGTCCACCCATTTCATTTTCTGGAGCTCATAGATAGCTACGGGATTGCAGTTAACTCACTTTGTGATTTGTTTGTGCTTAGAATGTGCAGGCTTTAGATGAATAGAAGATGCTAGGTTAATTTTTAATTCTTTTTTTGTTACTAGACATTATAAAAGTTAAATGAATGAATTTCTAAAGAAAACTATATAAATGTCTTAGCTGTCTTTCTGTAGACATACTGCAAAACTATATTAATCAGAAATATAGAGTTAGACTATGTTAAATAAATTCAGGAATCTCTATTGTATAAACTAACTGAATTTAGATTGAGAACTTTATTTTCATCAACTCCAGGTGATCTCCTACACTTCCTTCTGTGGAGGCTTACCTGCTCCTGAATATTCTGACAACCCCCTGAGATATAAATTTAGCTGGAGTCCACAGGGAGTCCTGCTAAACACAGTTAAACCTGCAACCTATTTAAAAGATGGAAAGGTGATGTAATTTCTCTCTAAAAGTATAAACATTTGTTTGTATGTATGAGTGCTTTCAAGTCCATGCCTTTCTTGTAACATTTTCACAAATGGTCTGCCGTTGCCTTTCGCCTGGAACGGAAAGAAAGTGATTGGCACAAAGTCATCTAGCTGGCTACATACCTAAGGCAGGATCAGAACTCCTGGTTTCTAGCTTGATGATTTTAACCACTGTATCAAACTGGTTTCCATGTGTATGTTAAAATGAAAAGGTGGTTAATAGGTATATCAGGTTGAGGAATTTTGAAAACTTCTGAAGTGAACAAAGTTAGTTCTTAATGGAACATTTTCATTTTCAGTTAGGGAGGGGCAGATATAACTGAGCCGATCCAAGCACAGCCATTTTTGTATCACTACCCCTTTCCAAAGTTCTCTTTCCCATGTCATCCATGGTTAAAGGAAATGTAGCCTTAGATGTCAATCACCTGTTCTATTAACTAAATTGTCTAGTTCAGGGGTGTCAAACTCCCGTCCCGTGGGCTAGATGCGTTATGCGCTGGCCATGCCCATGCCCAATTTAGCAAAGGGGAAAAATGTTATGATACGTTATGTGATGTTGCTGTGACACCATAAGTTTGATACCCCTGGTCTAGTTTCTTCTTTTTAGAATAATCCACGGACAATACAATGGTCCCCTAACTGTTAGGTGGTGAGGTGATCAAAGAAGAAATCACTCTATGGGGGAGATAAATTTGATAAATAATATAAAAGCAAGAAGAGTCTTCATGCTGCTATGATTTGCATGGAGACTGTTTTAAAGAAAAGCAAAATATTGATCAGCTCGAGAAGGGCTGATTTCTCTAATTCTGAATTAAATCTCCTTTGAATTCAGCCACACCCATTGGGACAAGTTGAAGAGGAATAAACAATTTGGCATAGTAATAATAACTTTTGTTACTTCAAAAGACTTAAACATGAGGTTATGTTAGTAACCTAGGCTTTTAGGACATTAATCAGTAAGATTTGAGGCAGTGTCAAAACTAGTTTTAGGAAAGTTTCTGTTAAGGGAATGCAGGTTATGTGTGCCATGTAGCACACTGAAGGTCTTGTGAAAGAACAGAGGACAGAGCAGGGACCTGAAAGGAAGTGGCCATAAATAATATTTGGGAGAAATGCTCAACCTTCACAATTGTGGGAGACAAGCATTTGTAAAGAGGAGCTTACAAAGTTTGGTGAGCCCTTTCCTCAAATATAATACACTTACATGATTGTTATTTTTCATAATCCTTAGATTATTAATATTCCAGCCGGAGGAGCTTTGCTTGATTCTGTTACTGTCATGGATTTTTTCCCAGGATTAAATTTGGAAGGCTTTCCAAACAGGGACAGTACAAAATATGCTGAACCTTACGGCATTCAATCAGCTCACACTCTTTTAAGAGGAACTTTAAGGTACACGGTAGGTACATTTGGCATCATAGAAGTGTGATTGATCTTAGAGAGAGCATGAGCACCTACAGAGGAGGGGGGAAATGACTCAAACCACATGGATTATGTATTTGCATGGGATATGGAACAAAAGGATGAAAGACTGGGGTTTTGTGTTGTGATATCATAATATATACATCATTGTTTTTGCATCCTTGTGGTTTGTAATAGATGCCTGTGTTAGAAAGTTGAAGGTACTGTATGTCCACACCAATTAAAACACTAGTTAGTTACTCTTTGGTTTTTAATTCTGGAACAGGAGGCCTTTTTTTTAATAACCCTTCTCAGATGTGGGATCCTACTGGTTTAACAACCGGTTCGCTGAGTTCAAGTGTGTAGTTTACTTAACGTGCCTGACTGCTGGCAAGGAAAAAAGCTGAGGTGCGGCAATGCACTCTGCCGTGCCGATCAGCTGGGCTTCGGAAAAGGAAATATAGGTGAGTGTAGTGCAGGGGTGGGCAGACAGGCCCACTTCAAAGTCGGAGCAAAGCAGTTTGCTCGCAACTGATAGTCGGAGCTACTAGTTCGCTCGAACTGGTAGAATCCCACCCCTACCCCTGCTTTACACGCAGATAATCCACAACTTGCAACTATTTGTTCAGTGTCTGTTCAAAATTACAACAGCACTGAAAAAGTGATTTATGGGTGGTGCTCACAGTTATGACAGCTTCCCCATGGTCATGTAATCGAAATGCAGGCTCTTGTCAATTGGCATCTAACTGGTTGCAGTGTGCCAGGTCCCGTGATTACCATTTGTGACCTTCCCAACTGGCTTCTGACAAGCAAAGTCAATGGAATCAATATTGTCATGACCTTTTTCATGCTTATTAGATTAGTAGGTCTGAAGGTTTGTGTCCTTTCCTAATCCTTTCCATTTGTCTTTTCCAGGGTTACTGTAAAGCTATAGAAGGTTTTGTGAAATTGGGACTAATAAATCAAGAACCCTGTCCTATGCTTAGTGCGACTGCACCTTCTGTAAAATGGGTAAGTTATACCCGTTCCAAATGAGAGAAATAAAACTGAGGTTGGTATGATAATTAGTTCCTGCAAATTTAGTAAGTTTACAATATGCATTGTTTTAAATTAGTGTAAATAAGAGCAAACCTGTAAAATCATTTTCTCTTGAGGGATTTTGAGTAGAGTGGCCATCATTCAGAAGGCCCAAACTTTGGTGTCTATGAGCCTTTTATAATTTTTATTGAAGATTTTTTTTAACTTTTACAAAGTTAAAATTACAGGGAGGGAAACCATAGGAGAGAGAAAAAGACATAAAAAGAAAAATAGAAGCAAAATTTATAGTATATAGATCAAGAAAAGAGAAAGAAATAAAGCAACTCCTATCTTCTTTGCAGAGGTTGCAAGGATCAATCCACCCCCCAAATTACATAACATAGTTCACTTCTTCCCATCGATAACCTTTTTTATTCAGTAAGTCCAGAGATCACCGTTCATGTTTATCTATTTTCAGCAAAATCTTCGTAAGGTCTATTATAGTCTATTATAAAAGTAGCTATTGCGCCTTCCCTAGTCAAATAAGTCAATTTAGCCATTTCTCCACATTCTGTCATCCTCATCCACTCTTCCATTGTGGATTTTTGTATATTTTTCCATCTTTGTGCATATAATAGCCTTGTTGCGTCTCCTGTGAGTCTTTTCTTATTGTCTGTCCTGTTAGTAAAAGTTCTGGTTTTAGCTGAATATTAATTTTTAAAATTCTCTGTATATGTATTTGTACCCAGCTTTTTAAAAACTTTTTCCCAAGTCTACCAAATATGGTAAAATGCCCCTTCATCTTTTGGGCGTTTCCAACAACAATTAGTGATATGTGTCAGAAAATCTCTCTAGTGATATATACTTACAGTATATCATTTTATTTTTAAAAATCTCTTAAATTATAAGACAATGTAAATTTCATTTCTTTTACCCATATTCTTTCCCATTGACCTATCTGTATGTTGTAATATGTTCTTAGCTTATGTTATCATCTACTCTTTAACTCATTCATCTTCTATTTGAAATCTCAACAGTCATACATTTTAGCAATTGCATGGTCATCATTTGTTCTATACCTGGTAGCTTTTTATCTATATTCAACTTCTTCCTCAGTTGTGCATATGAAAACCATTGAAAAATAAATCCTTCTATGGCAGGGATGGGCAATCATGGTCCCTTTACAATCTGTGAACTTCAACTCCCAGAATTCCTAAGCCAACATGGCTGGCTCAGAAATTCTGGCAGTTGAAGTCTAGACCTCAGAGGTGCCCACTTCTCTTCTATGGTCATTTGTTCTCAGGATTTTAAATTTTCCTGTATTAACAAACCTTGATATGTTACCCATTTTCCTTGTTGATTCTTTTGGTATATTTCTTTTCTGCAATTTTTTAAGGCCTCAGTACCTTGGTTTTCGGAATTTCAATCATTTTTCTTAAACTGCTTGTATTTAGAAAGAGCTAATGTGTAAGTTACTTGGACTTCAGACTTCTGTCAAATACGATGAACTCCAACAGGCTGTCTGCAAACACCTGGATGGGAACAAAAAACAGTTGGAAGCAGTGGAATGGTATGATAGAAATTGTAGAATTTCCTCATTTTTTTCCTTCCACTTCTAACATTTAGATATTTCATATACTGGACTGCTATAATGTTTTTCTTTAAAATATGAATCAGTCATGTTTACTTTGAAATGTTTAGCTCAGTGAATAAATCAGTACTTGGATTTGCTTGCAAGATTACTGGCAAAGGTTAATTTACTGGGTTTTTTTTTAGCTGCCAGCCCTCCCTCAAATACCTCCAGGGGGAGTGTAACAATGTTTAGAACAAAAGTAACCTTATTAGTGAGATTGATTATAGAGAAAGCAGAAGGCAAGTCTCCAGCTAAAAATATTAGCAATATTCTGATTTTGCTGCATAGTCTCAATATAGAATGCATTACCAAAGGTCAGAAAATTGTATGACTGTCAGGGAATGTAGGAGGGAGATGTGAATTCCAGAGGCAACTCAACCTTGAGGTTATGTGAGAGAGAAAGGGGATGAAGACAGTCCCACCATTATAGTTTACAAACTAAATGGAGATGGAGATACAGGAGATGCAGGATTATGTCTATAAATGTGGAAAAAAACAAGAAGATCTTGGAAGAATCATCATGTAACATTCCTCATTTTAAGCCTGATATCAACAGAACAGTCTGTCCAACCCCCTCCCCCCAACCATAGCTTGTACGAAGGCACAAAAGTATTCCTAGACTTCATGCTTAATCATTGGATAGAGAATTTCCCCCTAAGAAAAGGAAAAACTAAAGATTCCCTGCTACGTATCTTATTTATACTATTTCTTCATAGAGTTCCTTCTCTGCACAACAAATGTACACGAGGAGTCTAAAAACATGGCAGCAACCCGAAACTCCTTGAGAGAAATGCTTTTGTACAGCTGTTCATCTGTCATTTATGTCACAGTGCCAAATTGGTGTACACTTTATGACTATATGGGGTGAACTCAGAGTTTGGGGAGAAGATTAATATCATACAAGTAGCCCTTGACTTATGACCATAATTGAGCCCAATTTTTCGGTTAAGCAGGGCAGTTGTTAAGTGAGTTTTGCCTCATTTTATGACCTTGTTAAGTGAACCATGCATTCTGTAAGTGACTCTGGCTTCCCTCATTGACTGCTTGTCAGAAGCTCGCTGGGAAGGGTTACAAATGGTGATCATTTGACCCTGGGATAAATATACAACAGAGGCCATGTGTCCGAATTTGGATCACATGGCCATGGGGATGCTCATGTGTGAAAAATGGTCAGTCACTTTTTTCAACGCCGCTGTAACTTCAGTGCTCACTAAACAAACGGTTGTAAGTCAAAGACTGTACTCTTGCTTCTCAGTCATTCCTGTGCAGAATAGGAAATTCATACATCTTTGTCAATCCTGCATGTACTTAAACAGGGTATAGTTTTTCAACTTCTTTTCCTAGTTTGACATTTTAGGGTGTGAATTTTTAATAAGAAAATTGTGCCAGAAATTTGTATAAGTTCAGGTTACATACATAGCCTACCTATATCCATGAAAATATAATTTTCAGGGTATTGGATAGAATTAAAAAAATAGTTCGAGTGCTTTATGTTCTGCCCTTGTTGAACAAACTCCATTTCACTGGGGAAAAGTCTTCTTGCTCTTCTTTGCATTATCTGTTTTTATCTGCCTTTCAGGTTGGGGTTACTTGGAGATGAACCTGTTCCAATAGCGCATAGTATTGTGGATGCATTGGCCAAACACATGGAAGCAAAGCTCTCGTACGGTAGGTGACAGGCTCTTCACCCATAGTTCTATTTTCCAATACAGGTAATCCTCAATTTATGACTGAGCCAGGAATTATGGTCCTAAGTCATTGCAGTTATTAAGGGAATCACCGTGTGACTGTGTCTGATTTTCCAATCATTTTTGTGGTGGCTATTAAGCAAATGCTGAAGTTGTTAAATGTATCCTTTTTACCCAAGGAGTATTTTTTGGTGGAATCTGGAAGCTAATAAAACAAAGGAAGGAAATACCTAACTACCAGCTGGATTCCTCTAACCTGTCCTAATTAATGTCAAGGAAACAGCTGAGCATTGAGATGGCCAGACCACTCCAATGATACAGTAGAGATAGTCCTCGCTTAAGTACTAATAGGGACTTCAAAATCTGTTGTTAAGGAGCCCAGCTATGTCAGCCATCCCAGGTTTGTTTGTTTATTTATATCAGAAGCATCACAATTAAAATAAGGCATACTATATGGCATAAAAATTAAAATATAAAATTAAAATATGTACAAATTAAACAGATCTTGCCCAGAAACTAGCAACATTAATTGCATTCTGTCATGCTGCCATGAGGTTCTCAAGTGTACACTGATCAGGGAACAAAGAGCAGGTATACATATGTGTTGTTGTCTCCATATCACCATAATCGCAAAGAGCAGAAGCAACAGGATAGCTCCATTTGTTCAGAGGGTCTCTTGCACAATCTATTCAAAGATTTCCATATTTCCCAGCTTTCATCAGACCAAAGTGCCAGTTTCTCCATTGGTCCCATCCAGTGTTGCTTCTTTGTAGCTTTCCAAAGATCCACTCTGCTTTCAAATACTTCAAAGTCTTCCATCAACCTAAGGAAGCTTTTCCTGGATTTCAATCTCTGCTGAGATGGTTGTAGGGCATAGAGAGGGTTCTATGTAGATGTTGATGAAATGAGTCTCCCTCTCTGTATGCTGCTGCTTGCAGGCAGGGAAATTGCCAGCTAGGTGGTAGATCTTTTTCTAAAGGGGTAGGTTTAAGGCATTTGGTGAGAAGCAAGGGGGGCCGAGTCCAGTTTTGGGACAACTATGACCTGAATGACTGAGAATATCTAGGCATTTGGTAATAATTTTGTTACCTTCATTCAGAGCAATATTTACCTTCGCAGCATGTCACAGGTGGGTTCCGTCAGTCACTACTGCCGGTTTGCTCGTGGGCGTGTGCATACACATGCTTGATGCGTTCATGCACAGTGCAATAAAAATTGTTCTGCATGCACAGAAGGAAAAAGCAAGGTGGTGGTGCCAGTTCGGGGGATGGCAGGCCTAGATCACTGCCAGATCCAGCAGCCTAGGCCACCAAACCACTACCGTTTCAGCAGAAACTGACCATTGCAGCATGTGCTGATTTATACCAGACTGGGCATAATATTGTTCAACGTCCTCAAATATTTTTCCCTGTACAGCTATTGCCAGCTGTCCCAGGTAATCAAGCAGGAAACATGATCATATGAGCTAAATCTATTTTATTATAAGGCTCCATTAACGGATTCTTGCAAATCTGAAAGCGCAAACTTCCTGCTGCCACTTTTAACCATCTGATTAATTAGGGTGGGTCCATCCTACAATTCTTTCTCTGTTAATTCCTTGGAGACTGTACCCTCTCTTTGATTGTTTCCTAGACAACATCTCTTTCCCTCATCTCCCAAAGTCATTCACACATTCCATTTTGGTCATTAGTCAAAAGAATAATGTGACTGGTTGCAACACTTAGCAACCAGTTCTGCAGTTCTAATTGCGATCATTAATTGGCGACCATGAGGACCATTAAATGAGAACTTCATGTGACTGCATATTCCTGCCAGCTTCCTCACCTGTGTTTGCTCTTCCTAACCTGGCAGGGAAGGCCATAAATTGCAATCACATGACCTTTTTAGAAGTGAATCTTTAGTATGATTTGGATGGGAGTTAAACTGCTGTTTTAATGCATTTTTATTTTATGGCAAAGTTAGTGATAACTGAGTTTCATAATGTAAGTACAGATTTTTTTTACAATTAAAACTTTATTTAGTAATAACACAACACATACAGTTATGCATGGAAAAACGTATTCAATTCCCTCTTTTAAAAGGTGCATTAATAGTGCTCTGTGCTAATTCTTTTATTATAATCCTTTCATTGTTCTTAAAGGTATATTTTCAAAAAAATATTGTCTATGAATAACAGATAATTACTACTCAATATAGCATTAGAAAAGTTGTACTGTTCTTGAAATAGTTTTGCAGTTCACTTTTAATGCACAACTTGGTCAATTTTTAAAGAACAATTTCCTTTTGTTTAGGATCTGGAGAGCGAGATATGATAGTTATGAGGAATGAAATAGGAATTAGGCATCCCTCTGGTCATTTGGAAGACAAATATATCAATCTTGTTGTGTATGGAGATGATAAAGGGTATTCTGCGATGGCCAAAACGGTCGGGTACCCTACTGCTATTGTAGCAAAGATGATTCTGGAAGGTATGTAACTTTGTTCCCATCTTTTAACTAAGGAGTCCTTGAAAGTAATGTGGTTGCTTTAGGCAATTGTTATAAAATGCCTCCTGAAAAAGCACAACTTATTAACCTTATTATACCTTTCTATTTATGTGGTAAGTTAAGCCTCAGTGCCCAACTACTTATTTTAAAGGGCTTTGGTTACACTCAGTGAGATTTCGTTAACATACGTTTTGTTCTTCTAACCAGGGACGTGCAGTCACTAGAGGTAGGGGAGGCGGGGCCTCACCAGTCTCCTGAGGGAAAGGAAGAATTTTAAATAATTTTTTAAAAATAATTAAAGCCAGGGTAGTTGCTACCAGATTCAAAGTCACAGTCGCTTGGTGTCTGCTCTCAGTGTTAACTATGGGAGGAGGCGAGAGAACTCGGAGCCTCTTTTGCCTAAGGAATTGTTCGCCTTTTAAAAGTTAAGGCGGAGTTAACAAGCGAACACTTTCATATGCAAAAGAGACACTGATTCTCCCGCCTCCTGATCGGGGAGCAGCGAATCATGCCTTAAGAGCTTACGTTGAGCACGCTTACGTTCGGCGGACAAGAGGAGAGTTGAGAGAGTTTCCACAGCTGGAAAAGGTGGATCAGACAGAGGGAGGTTTTTTTTTTCAAATTTATTGTAATTTAATTTGTAATTTGTAATTTAATAAAAAAATAATTTTTTATTGTGAGGTTTGTGTGTGTGTGTTTTTTTTCTTTCTTCACGGCGTTGGGGTCGGAGGAGGCAGGGGGGCGAGGTGGCGGAGCACGGAAGCGGCAGGGACGTTCTCGCCGCTGTGTTTCAACAGGCCAGGCGTCTTGCATTTATGTCCGCCATAAACACGAGACACCTGGCCTGTTGGACACAGTGGTGGTGGGGGGAAGAATTGGCTGGGTGGGCTGGCTGGCTGAGGAGGGGAGACACCTTTAAAGCCCAGCACCGAGCGGGGAGGAGGAGGAGGAGGAGAGCGGTGAGTCCAGGCAGGGAGCAGGTCAGGCGGGGGTGGGTGGGCTGGCTGCAGGCTGGGGCAGCAGGATTGTTCATATGGGGAGGCGGGGGGGGGGGCAAGGCGGTGGAACGCGATGGCGGCGAGAAGCATCTCAGATGGGGCCAGGACACCCGGAAGGCAAGCCGGCACTTAAAGGCATGCCGAAGTTCCGGTTTGCCTTCCGGGTGTCCCGGCTCCATCTGAAATGCTTCTCACCGCCGTCGCGCTCCACCGCCTTGCCCCCCCGCCTCCTCATACATACAATCCTGATGCCCCGGCCTGCAGCCAGCCCAGCACCGAGCAGGACGAGGAGGAGGAGGAGGAGAAGACCGGTGAGTCCAGGCAGGGAGCAGGTCGGGCGAGGGGTGGGTGGGCTGGCTGCAGGATTGTTCATCGGAGGAGGCGGGGGGCAAGGTGGTGGAGCGCGACGGTGGCGAGAAGCAACACCCCCGCCACTGTGTCCGACAGGCATCTCGCATTTATGTCCGCCATAAATGCGAGACGCCTGTCGGACACAGTGCCGGGGACGTTGCTTCTCGCCGCTGCTGCAGTCTTGCCTCACCAACGGTAACCGCCAACGCATGTCACTGCTTCTAACCTATATCAGAAATATGCGTAGAGTAATTTCCCATAACGATCCTGTTCTCATATTCCTAGTACGGTATGTTCCCCATTTTTATTTTTATTTCACTTCTCTTTCTCTGAGTGAAAGGAAATGAATTGTTCACTTGAAATTAATACACTTGCAGCAGAGGTGGTATTCTATCGATTCAGAGTGCTTCATCTGAACTGGTAGCGGAAATCGTGGGTGGTCCCGCCCATGCGCCCCAGCTCTATGGCATCCCATTTGAGCCCCTTTTTAGCAAAAAGTGCATGTGCGGAAGGCTTAGCGCGTGCACGCTCACATTTGTGAACAGGTAGGGAAGGTAAGTAAATACCACCCCTGACTTGCAGTAGTGTTTCAAGAATAAGTAAAGACGCAAGTCTTAACTGCAAGTAGAATGCCATTGTATTTTTTTTTATATGAAATGAGTACCTACACGTTCTTAAATGAAATGTTATAGAACTATTATGCTGTTATGCCCCTCTAAAATTTGTTCAAATAGAAAATTATATTATTTTGTATTTCAGGTGAAATTAACAGCAAAGGTGTGATTGTCCCATTGACAAAGGATATATATAGACCAATACTAAAACGTATTCAGGCAGAAGGCATTGCATACACAACCCAGAGTGTTATCAGGCAATAAAGCAGTCTTCATATTTCCTCTCAGCCACCCGTCCACTGAGTTTCTAGTATGCACAAATTGAAGCTTGAAAATCTGCCATGGATACCTTCAGCTGCAAAGTCTTCTGTGCTGAGCCCATTGAAATGAACAGAAGAGCAACAGCATTTCTATTAACCTCCAGCCTTTGGTTCAGTCTTTCACATGAGATTATCCCGGGTTAATTAAAGGCTACAGTCCCAATGAACTAATTTGGAAGCAAGTCTCAATGACTTCTGTTCTATTTGTGTACTTATCACAATATTTATCATGGTATGTCATGCTATTTTTTTCTTCAGAAATGTAGGATTTTTATACATGAGGCAAGGCTCTTAGGACTGTGCAAAAGTATTTTTTCATTGTTTCATAAATGCTGCAAAATTGCTGCATGTGGTGAATGTTAAGACTATTTTCTAGTACAGTGTTTAAAATGGGTTTCTAAAACAACGTATTTCTAAATTTAGAATGATTTGCTCTTTATTAGGAATGAAGAGGTTTATGATCTAAGTGTCCATACTATTGATTTTGAAAAGCTCCCACTTCACCCAGATATGGTTACGCATTGTTATATCATTGGTCTTCTAAGAATGTGTAAGGGATAATTAATTTTCCCATGAGCCATTTTTGTAGTCACTTTGTGATTTGGTCCATATCTTGATGAGCATCTACACAGATTTCTTGAATGATAACTATAGAGTCAAAAGTAGTTTGGCTTTTTCAAAACTTAAATCATATTGTTGAGCTAGCTTAGTCTAAGCACTTCCAGTTAAAGGCTGCAATGAGCAGAATTGCAAATGATCTGTCTCTAGAATTCTGAAAACCTCCTCCTAAAAAGGAGATTTTAATGTGCAATACACCAGCCTTTCCTAACTTGATTACCCTCCAAACGGTATTGGGATTCCAGTTTCCCATATTTTTAGACTGTATGAACAGTTCTTTGAATGTCATAAAACTGATACAGCTATAATATGATTTTATAGCCAAAGGGAAAACTGTTTTTCAGTTGCACTTTTAATTTGGCATTTTTAATGTATTGAGAATATGATTGTTCTAGACACTTCTATAATACATGTTTAAAATTCTATTGTGGAGGTAAAATGATGTACTTTGCTTTACATTTGCCAACTGTTATATTCCTTGAAACTATGTTTATATATTGGACAACTTCTAAATTCTGAAGTGCCATGCAAAGTTGCCAATTAGTTTATTTATTTACATTATCTTAAAGATAGAATATTCTGCAGTGCCTTGTAATGTCCTTACGAGAGAAACAATATAAAAACATGTTCTTATTCTGTAATGGACTTTCAGATCAGTGTCACACAAATAATATGAATTTTCTGATTCAAATGGAAATATGCTGCATAGGAAGGAAACCAGGAGGCTTTCCTTAAAACCATTCTGGAATGGAGAAAAGTTTTTTTTTTTAATCCCAGGGAGGGAAAATGTGGGCAGAATTCATTTGGAAGTATAGATAAAAAGTGAATGTGATGGGAAAAATATGGAGTCTCCACTGACATCTGCAGCCATACACTGTTGACCATTCAGATAGCTAAACTAACACCAACATAATTTTCCCAGAAGTTTTAATTCCAAGATACAATGAGTGGTAGCTCTGGCTCTTTTCTTAGTATTCTTGGATATACAAATACTAAATTTACACATGGGCCCCTGATATTTGATGTATTAGTTAGGTCAGAGCAATTTTTAATATTGTATAATCCTGTGTTATACAATACAATTGTATTGTATAACACATTTACTGAAAAGTAAATTCTACTGTAGTGATGAAATGTAATGTGTATATACACATGTATCAGCAGAAGCTTTAATATCTATATAGCATTAATATCCCTATTTTTTAATGCTCATTTATGTTAGCAGAAGATAATTGCTATCTGAAATCATTTTTTAAACACAATGTCCAATGTTCTTTCTTTGCCTGTTGTGGTCACTGAGAAGTAGGAAAAATGAGTACAAGATGTACAAACTGGAGCCCCGGTGGTGCAGTGGTTAGAGTGCAGTACTGCAAGCTACTTCTGCTGATCACCCGCTGCTAGCAGTTTGGCAGATGGAATCTCACCAGGCTCAAGGTTGACTCAGTCTTCCATACTTCTGAGGTTGGTAAAATGAGGACCCGGATTGTTGGGAGCAATGTGCTGACTCTGTAAACCACTTAGAGAAGGCTGTAAAGCATTGTAAAGTGGTATATAAGTCTAAGCGCTATTGATATATTCACTGGAAAGTAGTGGAACTGCTTCATTTATACTTAGCAAATTTTGCAGACATTTTTTTGAGGGCTGCTTGCCTGAAAACAATTTGCCACCCAATTTCACAACAAAATGCCTCACTTTGTACAATCCCCATAACAACCCCGCCCCGTTCTAAAATAAATTTAAAATAAAGGTTAAATAAAGCTGTATTACTGTGCATTTCTGTGGCTCCTGCATACGAGAAGTGAGAGAATAAGGAAACTAAGCAGTAAGGAGTAAATGTATCAATAGAGTTTCAGGAGGGATGATATACAAGTTTAGACTTCACTCAGGGAAAAAGGCACAACCTGTTTAAGAGAAACGTTTTAGCTTGTGATGGTGAATCTTTTAGACACCAAGTGCCCAAACCGTGTACGCACATGGCCAAAACTGAATGGCGTGCCCGAACACGCACATGCCCACACTTGCACATACATGTGCGCATGTGCAGCAGGGACTCAAAGACCAGCTGGCCAGCAGGAGGTGGAGCATCCCAGCACTGGCAGCGCAGCAAGAGCTAA
Source organism: Thamnophis sirtalis (assembly GCF_051295495.1). Taxonomy (NCBI): domain Eukaryota; kingdom Metazoa; phylum Chordata; class Lepidosauria; order Squamata; family Natricidae; genus Thamnophis; species Thamnophis sirtalis. Next base: position 59,142,320 of record NW_028261389.1, on the reverse strand, counting down.
GATCTTTTTCTTTCGTGAGCTTCTGTTTTGTTGTTTGCAGGGAAACAGAAGCTCACAAAAGAAACGCCATGGAGATCTGACCTGGGGTGATGTGTGCCAGCAGAGAAGGCTCGCCATCATGGTTTTAGGCAATCCAGAGTTGATTCAGATCCTTACTCTCTCTTCCTGCCCAAATAAAAGGATTATCATGGAAGCCCTAGTTTTATATGGTTTTCAGTTTACAGTATCGGAAAGGGACAAGAAATTACCTGACTAAATTCAGAGTCACTGACATAAAAAGTGTGCTTGTGAGAGACAATTTTGTAATTTGTATTGTTTTTGAAAATTGCTTTCTTGCAGAGACGTAAAGTGAAAGGTAATGTGTTAGCTTGGATTTTAAAAATCTGATGCTTTTGCTATCCTGCCACACAAAATAAAAATGTTTGACCTTCATGTGGGAGCAATTCTTCATATACGTGAGAATGTTCATACTGCATTGTTATCCTAACATAGTTTATGTACAGTTAGTGCAAAGAAGCATTAGACCTACATGCAGAAATGTTTTGAATTCTTTTAAGTATAAGGCATGCATTCATGTAGCAAAGTATTAATCGCAACAAAATCTCCTTAGCTTTTGAGATCACTCAAGTTCGGTTAAAAAGAAAAGTACAGTTAGCCACAGAGTGGCTTGTTCACTAAAAGGAAGACCTTCTATGGCTCATGAATTGATTTTTTTTCCAGAATTAACGAGGATTGGTAAAGTTCCTGCAATGTTACCAAATGTCAAAATGAATCTTAATGGATAACTTATATGTCTAGTTTAATGAAAAGAAGGACTAGGGGAGACATGATAGCAGTGTTCCAATATCTCAGGGTTTGTCACAAAGAAGAGGGAGTCAAACTATTCTCCAAAGCACCTGAGGGTAGAACAAGAAGCAATGAGTGGAAACTAATCAAGGAGAGAAGCAACTTCGAACTGAGGAGAAATTTCCTGACAGAACAATTAATCAGTGGAACACCTTGCCTCCAGAAGTTGTGAATGCCCCAACACTGGAAGTCTTTAAGAAGATGTTGGATAGCCATTTGTCTGAAACAGTATAGGGTTTCCTGCCTAAGCAGTGGGTTGGATTAGAAGACCTTCAAGGTCCCTTCCAACTCTGTTATTCTAAAATATTATATATTAAACTATATGATGAAGTTGTTATAATTGGAGGGCTGAGCCCATGTGAACAGCACCAACAATATTAGAAACCTCCAAGGTCCCTTCCAACTCTGCTATTGTATTGTATATCCATAGCATTGGCCTCTTTTACAGCTAAGGATGCACTTTAGAATGTTGCCTGATTTTGTAATGAAATATTTGGTTCTAACAATGAGAAATGAAGCACTAAGTTAAAATCAAAAGTTTTGGTTAACAATGTGCCAGAAAGGTATATATTGCAACCATGAACCACTATTATCAGTGAAGTACTGGAAAACTTCCAATTTTCATAGTGGTTGGACTGACTTTAGGAAAGGGATTATGTACAAGAATAATCTGAAGGTTTGCCTTTGTTAGGATCATTTGTATTTCTGATATACTTATTTCTAAAATATATATGCCATTCAGTTCCCAAAAAGATTGTAAGCACCTTACCAATACAGATGTTGCTTGACATATAACTCTTTGTTTAACAATCATTCAAATTACAATAGCCTTGGGGAAAAGTAACTTACAACTTGTTCTCAAAGTTACAGCTGTTGCACTGCCCATTTGATCATGTGATCACAATTTGGCTTGGCAACTGGCTTGCATTTACAACTGGTTGCAGTCAAATGATCATGATTTGCAACCTTTCCAGCTGGTTTCCAACAAGCAACATCCATTGGGGAAAATTGGATTTACTTAACACCCATGTCAGAGGTGGGCTGTACTCACCTTAACAACCGGTTTGCTGGTTGTGAGCACAAGTGCTCGCTTCGCTCACACCTCTTCGGGGCTGAAACGGAGCTTCAAACATGCAGCTAATCAACTCAGGCAGCTCTGGTGAGTACCACAGGCATGGCGTGGAGCTTGTCTGAGCAGCGAGGGCAGGGGGAATCAGCCAGAAAACTATAAATGGAAAGGATAGTGGGGGGGGGGGGGCGGGGGTAGGGCCAGCCAGCGATCACAACTACCGGTTCACCCAAAATGGTCTGACCTGGCAGCATGTGATTTGCTTAACAACAACAGTGATTCGTTTGATATACAATGATTCACTTAACCACATTGTTTAGCAACTGAAATTCCAGTCCTAATCATAAGATGAGAACTACTTGTAATTAAAAAAAAGAAAGCAACAAGGAAAACACCACCATCCTAAAAAACCCTAGTAACAGTAAGATTTCTCGTTGACGGAGGGCAAAAAGCCATCTTACTTGCCTCCTACAGGAAAAGGCCTTGCATAGATGTCACCATATCAGCAGTAGCGTTTGGAGGAGTTGGGTGCCAAATGGAACCCTGAGTATCAAGGCCTGTGAACATTTTCCTGCCTTGCCAATATTTTGCTGCTAAAAAATGAAAAGGCATCTCTGAAGGTACAACGAGGGTCTTTAAGAGTGATGAGGCAGATTTTATTTTTGCCAAGTGTTCAATACAAGCTGAAATATTGATACTCATTTTTGTAATGCCGTGGATAGAAAACATTGAAACAATGCTTAGTACAGACGTTATTTTCATAGAAACTTCGTATTTCAAAACAAGTATATTTCGATTTCCCACAAAAGTTAAAATTACATGCAGAGATAGTTACCATTTAGGATGCATGACAATATATCAGAAGCTACTAAAATTAAGAACTACGTCATTTTAACAATGCAATTACACAGAACTAGAAAACTGACTTTGTAGTAAAATATAAAAATCTACAATTATAAATATAAATTTGGTCCATGGAATCCACTCTAGAAATATTTACAATAAGTATCAGTTCTACTAAATGCCTACTAAAGTCTTAAAATGTTGAATATTACAGAGAATATATTTACATTCTACCATATTAAAAGTTAAATTTCTAACAAAGGTATTAGGAGTGCTATAAATAACAATGAATTGGATACTAAAATGTGTGTTGCTGAAAACTTCAGCATCTATAGTTATGATAAAATTTAAGTGAAAATGTAATCACAAAAATTAAAAACTAATACTGTAAAAGACTACATACCATTCTTAGAAACTGCAGAGTTCAGTAAAATTAGTTCAAACATAACAAAATGCATTACGAGATTTTTTTTTCAAAAAGGCACACATTGTTAATGCATTTGCAAGAAATGTTTATTCAAATCAAATGAAATTTTAAAAAAAGATTATCTAATAGCTGGACATCACCCTGCCCCATGTAAAAAAAGGAAATATTTCCAGCTCTGGATAATTGCTCTGTCATATTTTGATTGAAGTCAAACTAATGATTCCAAGCTTTCCGCTGCACTGCCATCTGGTAAAACTGAGCCATTACTGTCGATGGATATCGAGGGATTTTCTTCTTGCCTTGAACTAACAAGACTGAGGACAGTTTTGTACAAAAACTGGTAATGGTCCTAGAAGATTATAGGTGGGTAGAAAATGATGAGACATTAGCATGGCTTGTATGGATTACAATCACTAACAGCACATTCAGTCACCAGGAAGTAAGAAACAAGCAACTGCATGCTCGGGAGATGGTTGTCAAGGAGAGACATTTTCCTGGCCAAGAATAGTGCCTAGGTAATGATAGGGAGAAAATATAAAGTGACATTTCAAAATGGTAAAAGAAGTTGTTCCTGAGTTATAGATCAAGTATATCCATGCTCAGAAAATTGGCAAATTAATTGTTGCCAAATTGAAGTAATACCAGGGTGGGATTGAAAAATTGTAGCAACAGATTCTCAGCTGGGTGGGCATGGCCATGGGGGCATGACCTAGTTGGCTTCCTGCACCACAGCAGGGGGGCATTTTCACCCTCCCAGGCTCCGGAGGCTTTCCTTGAGCCTCTGGGAGGTGAAAACAGACTTTGCCAGGCTCCGGAGGCCCTCTGGAGGCCGGAAACAGACCCGTTTCTGGACTTCTGGTGGGTTCGTTTTTCACCTTCCCCAGGCTCCAGAGGTTTTCCTTGAGCCTCCAGACTCCTCTGGAGGCCAGAAATAGGCCCATTTCCAGACTTCCAGTACTTCTGGTAAGCCCATTTTTTTTGTCTTCTCAGAACCTCCGTGCAGGCCCTGCACTTACCTGGCACGATGAGCGGGCTGCGTGGAGACTCCTGGGAGGCGGGGAAGGGTAGGTGGGGTCAGCCAGTCCTTCCAACTACTGGTTCGGCGAACCAGATTAAAATTAACATCTGGTTCACCTGAATCGGTCTGGGTCCAAACTGGCTGAATCCCACTCCTGCCAGGCCTGCTATTTTAAATACTTAAAATGAGATTTTCTCTCTTTGAGAATGGAATTTCATCCCACAAAGAATGCAGTTTCATCATGCAGAGTAATTCTTGGCTACTTACAGTATCTGTGAAGACTCCAGGTCTCATCAAATTGACCATCTTAGCTACATGATAAACATCCACACAATTTTCATTTTCTAGCTGATGCATAAGTGTTGTTAAAGCACAGAAGGTACCCGCTGTCACTCCTCCATACCTTATGAAACAAAATACATGAATGTACATCTAAAAAAAGAACATGCCTTACATTTTGATAAAATACAAAGCTGCTTAATAAAAATACCATTTAGGACTTACTAGAAGGGTAGAGAATCTATCAAATGTGATTTATTTATGATCAACTACTAGTTCTGATCACTATTAGATGGGCATATGCATTAAAAAACATATTAAAGGATTCAAATTCTCTCATTTAAGAGCATCCTTAGTTACCACTTGGCCTGTTTGATTGTTGCAGTTCTTATGAAACATAAAAATATATTTTTAAAAAGATGTATGCACACTACTTTTGGACCTTTTAACAACTGGGTTATTATAAACCAGTAAATATCTTGCCTTCTATTCCAGAACTATGCTTGCTGTTATACCATCTTTCTTTTCCCCCCCTTTTTCCTATTTCTCAAAATCATTTCTTGTATGTGTTTCTTGGATCGATTTTGAAGCTGAATTAATGTCTTTGAGTTGACATGACGTTAAATTTTCTGTGCCACTACATATTTTATTGTTATCCTTTTAAGTAGTTTTATATGTTTTAATGTGCAAACATAGCAACAGACCATGTACATGCATTTTGTTGCCTTAAATTACAGAGGATAGTGTTAGGGCACCTGACTAGAAAGTGGGAGGCCATGAGTTCTAGTCCCACCTTAGCCAGGAATGACTTTGGGACAGCCCAACCCTCCTCACAGGGTTGTTGTTGTGGGGAAAATAGGAGGAAGAAGGAGTAACTCCAGGTATGCTCACCACCTTTAGTTATTTGTAAAAATAATAAAGGCAGGATCCAAATAAATAAATAAATAAAACCTGATTCTTTTTTTCTGACACAGCAATGACTGAATAGTAAGAAATTATTAGTCATTGCTTTCGCATGATCTTTCACTTATAATGATTTTCTTATTCTGTTGAAGTGTTGCTATTTCTTTTCCACATACTCTTAAACTGTTTTGCTCCATGGACAGTTCCCACAGATGCAATAATACTGAAGTACTGGCAGAGTCAAGAAGGCATTGTTAAGAGATGTTGAATACTGGCACTTTTAAGTGGAAGAGAAATTTGGCTCCAATTTCTTTCTATAAATATGACTTTTATAACTCAAAGATGCTGTACAAAACATACATAGAGATGCCAACAATTATTGAATTTGAATTAATACTTACTCATCATGCACAATCATAGGGCCATCTCTGTTGGAAGTTTCTTCTTTTATGATGCTTATAAGTTCAAATGTTTTACTAATAGGGCTATCTGGATTTGGCCATCTTGGACACTGAAAGTGCCTCACTTCAAGAACGTAATCATCCTCAAAGATTAAAAAAAAATAGTGCATTTAATTGATTCACATTTATGAAACAGGTGAATCAATACAACTGAAAAACATGTTTGGCTTGAAAATTTCCCACAGTTCTGTGAAAAGGTACTTGCCCCCTTTAGGATTTTCTGAATGTTGACAGATCTTTGCCACTAAATCCATTACTGAGATATAAAAGATTGAGTGAACAGAACCTCAACTTCCTCCTCCTCAAATGTTTGGGACATGTTTCATTTAGTTCATGAACAAATAATTTTACACATAATGTCCCAGTTAATCTATATTCCTTTAAGAAAACAAGAGTGACCTGGCTTTTTTTTAGCTCATTCAAGTGAAATTCTCATATGCAAATTCTAGTCGCAAGATATAATACCTCTGAAATTAATATTTTGAAAACCTGGGTTAAAAAGTCACTGATGCTTTTCAATCTGGAAAAGTTTACAAAACTATTTCTAAAATTCTGGGGTTCTACTATTACTTTAAGACATATTTTAAGATTATGTCTTTAAAGTAGTAGTAGAACCCCAGAATTTTAGAAATAGTTTAGTCTTAAAATAGAGAATGTTTGGAAAAACAGTGAATTTTCCCAATTTTCCCATCCTGTTAAAATGAATAAAAAAGTGCAACATAAAAACTGAGAACAGCATCAAGAGAACTGTAATCCTTTTGCTTGCCAAAACAATTGCTTATCTCAGTTATTAAAAGGTATCTCTGTGGAGGAATGTTTTATGGAGAAATGAATCAAACATGCCCACATTTGGTCTACATTGCTATTGTTATTTCTGTGTTTTACAGTAAGACTTTCATACAAATTATGAAGCATGGAAGTACGGCCATGAGTTGTTAGGGCTGTTTTGCTGCCTTGGGAACTAGATATTTGGTCATCATTTAAGGAACCAAATTCTTTGCTTTATATTAGAAAATAGTACATGAGAAAATTAAAACATTAACAATTAACTGAAGATGCTGAAGAACAAGTGGGTTAAGAAGCAAATTACTCCTAACAGGTACAAACAGGTTTATAGAAAATGGGTTAAAAAATTTCAAGATTTGCTTGGATTGGCCAGATCAAATCAAAACCTAAATCTTATACCCTTGATGGCGAACCTATGGTATGCATGCCAGAGGTGGCACACAGAACCCTCTCTGTGGGCGTGTCCGCTGTCACCAGCTTTGTTTCTGGTTTATAAGGTTTATACTTATATAATTATAAGGCAGTGATGACGAACCTTTTTGGCACCGAGTGCCCAAACTGGAACATGTGCATGTGCATGCGTGCATGCACCAGAAACCCGAAGACCAGCTGGCCAGTGCACATGCATGCACTGGCCAGCTGATCTTTGTGTGTGCCAGAGTGCTGGAAACTCAAAGACCAGCTGGCCGGCGCATGCATGCGCACTGGCCAGCTGGTTTTTGGGTTTCTGGCACATGCACACATGCACATGCACATGTTCCAGTTTGGGCACTCGGTGCCAAAAAGGTTCGCCATCACTGGCTTGCTTATACTAATATTTTGACAGATTGTGAAATGAGCTGCTCATTCTAGAAAATTCTGAAATGATATTGAGCTGAAACAGCTTGGCATGGAGTAATGGCCAGGGTTCTGATATAAGAATATAAAGAATTAATAACTAATTATGAGGAGCATACTAATCAATTAATTGTTAATTCACTGCCTCGAGTTACTTATAAGGTGATAAAGATTTTATTAGAATAAAATGTAATAAATAAATAAATGTGACTGCGATTACTGCATTTGAAGGTGGTACAACAAGATACCAATTACTTTTTCACTACCTATTGGATCCCAATGTATGAAATAAATGAAACAAGCATCAATGTGACTTGTTCACTCAGACTCCTTTTCACATCAACAAGACTATATCAATTTCTGCTAACATTAAATGGTAGTTAAATAAAAATTAAGAACCTTCAAAAAGGTTAAATGCAGATAGTCCTCTACTTATGACCACAATAGAGCCCACAATTTCCATTGTTAAGTGAGACATTTTAAAGTGAGTTTTGCCCCATTTTATGACTTTCTTGCCACAGTTGTTAAGCGAATCACCATAGTTGATAAATAAAGAACTGGGTTGTCCCATTGACTTTGCTCATCAGAAAGTCTCATATGACCTTGGGACACTGCAATGGTCATAAGTATGGATCAGTTGCCAAGAATCTGGATTTTGATCACATGTTCATGGGGATGATGTATAGGTTGTAACTGTGAAAAATGGTCATAAGTTGCTTTTTTCAATGCAACTTTGAATGGCCACTAAATGAACTGTTCTAAGTCGAAGACTACCTGTACTTCTTTATGAAAGTATATATACATATGTAATAATTTAGAAATGGTTTCTATGAAGATTTTAACTTTAATAATTTTTTATTATGTCTCTATATACTGTATCAATGATCCAAATCTGGGAACATGTATAAACGTGCTTAGAATTATATTTTTGGTTGTTATGAAAAAAACACTTTAAGAATATTCCAACCAAAGAAGAAATAATTATATTCACTTTATACCTTATTATGGCATATTCCATTATGGCATTTGGAATTGCAAAAATATAAAATTACAGGGCTAGAAAGCAAGCTATTGTAACCCCACCCCTAAAAGCAAAGCAATCATCCGAGTTGTGTTTTAATTCAAATAACAGTAACTCTATTGTATAGTAGGAGAGCAAGTGTACTTGTGTAGCTTCTAAAATGAAATCCTGGATTATGAGCTTCTCTTCGTTGGATAAACACTTATGCTCTTCTGAAATCAGGCTGACTTTAAAGCTCTCACAGTTTATAGGATCTTCTTTGTTTGGCCAGTAGACAAATTCATCTTCTGCCTGCTAAAAGGAAAAGAAAAATAAACCCTTCAGATTAGCTATGAAAAAAGTAATAAAGGTTATTTTAATAAACTAACCATGATGTCATTTAATTGCACATTCTAAAATAGGTCAGTAATCATGATGACCTTAAGCTTTATAATCAAGATTTTAAAAATATGCTTTAAAGCAGGGGTCTCCAACCTAGGCAACTTTAAGCCTTAGCGTACTTCAACTCCCAGAATTCCCCAATTGGAAATTCTGGGAGTTGAAATCCGTCAAGGTTTAAAGTTGCCCAAGTTGGAGATCCCTGCTTTAAAAGACATTGTCCTGTCTCTGTTTAGAAAATCAGTAATTATTCAATGCATTTTAAAGCATAAATACCAACTTTTAAACAAAGTTATCATGATAACACATGCCAGGCAACAGTTTCCTATCTCTATTCTTATGACAGAAATCTATTATCTTTCCAGAATTCCATCATTTTAAGTATTTTATTTTATTATCCCTATTATGTCCAAAAGACTATTTTTCATGCCTTCATTAAGATATTAGTAATGAGAAAAGCATTTTTAATATCATTTTCTTATTTTTAACACCGAGTTCACTAATGAACAAAGCGATGAGATTCTGTTTCGTGATTAACAACTCTAGTAAGTAATAAAAATGCTGATATGAAGCAAAGCATTTAATCTTACCATATTCTGACTGTCAGGGAGCATAACAATTATTTGAGCATTGTGATCCCATATCATTTTCCAGAAATCTTTGATAGTGTGTAGCAAAGGATGTTGGGTAATAATGAATTCATTACTTTGATAATAACCCTGTAAAGAATACAAATTAAATTAAGGACACCCTGTTTCTCATAAGCATGTGTTTCTTATAAGGAGTGCTCTTCCTTTTAATAGGAGTGTGCTGTTTCTTACAAGCCTGAGAAAAGGCATAATCTTATTAAAAGCAAGAAGATTCCTCCAGAAGATGAAGTACTAAACCAGTGCATACACCACAGACTATTGCAGAAACACTTCAGAGGATTTCTTGTTCAACCTTTTCTTTGATCTGTTTTATAACTACATGGTTTAAGGCAGTGATGGCTAACCTTCAGCACCTGAATCCCTGAAATGCAATGCATGCGTGCCCCCTATGCATTCACCCCCGCGTGCATGCACATGCACCCCCTGCACATGCCCCATCCCCTCCCGTGCATGCACCCCCTGTAAATGCCCCTCTCCTGTGCATGCACCCTTGCATGACCCCGCCCCTACATATGCATGCACATCCTCCCTTCATGTGCCCCACATGCACGCATGTATGCCAGAGACCTGCCGACCACCTGGTTGGAATGAGGGACACGCATATGTATGGTGCTGAACTAGGGCGACAGCTTGCATATACACAGAGAGGGCGCCGCATGCCACCTATGGTACGTGTGCCATAGGTTCGCCATCACGGGTTTAGGAACTTTTTAAAATGGTTATATTGGCAAGGAAGAATATTAAATCATTTTTATTTCTTTGATAGCGAAGATGTTAATTTCTGTCCAAAAGTAATCCCAAGGGTGCTTTTTCCAAAAGGCAATTGGACTTTCTTTTTTTCCTTGAAGTTGTCTTGCTTCTCATCCAGGAAGCTTCTTCAGTTCTTCAGAGTTCTTCAGAGAACTGAAAAAGCTTCTTGAATGAGAAGCAAAACATCTTAAAGAAAAAACCAAGGAAATCCAGTTGCCTTTTGAAAAAGCATCTTTGGGATAACCATGACCTGGATTTCTGAGAATCTCCATAGATATTTGCCTAAAAGTAAGTTATTTTTGCATATCTATGCAAGATGACCTACATCAGAATTATTTGCAAAGCTTTTATGAATGCTAAACAGGAAGTTATTTTCCTCCATGCCCTTGAAACAGAACATTGATTAAATCACATAAAGCAGAACTATTGGGGGAAAAGTGAAAGACCTGATAGATCTTGGCAAAAATAACTGCAGTAGTTTAATAGTACCTACACTATGATTCTGTATAATCTGTATTTAATTCATTGCTTAAAACTGATTTTAAAATGTTGATCTAGTAATTTTACTAGTTCTCTGTAAATATACTTCAAATTGGCTATTTATATATTCAATTAGAGTGATACATAATTTTTGTTTTTGTTTTTGTGGTTTTAACTATTTTTAGCTGTTTATAGATTTATTTCCCTTTTATTTTCTAGGATTATTTCCCACTGCTTTTTCTCTCTTCAGTACAGTACAGTATTAGTATTAGTACAGTATATAATCCCTTCACTGTACAGCTTGTTAAAACATTTAAAAATAAGAAAGCAACAACACAACAAAAAAGATAGCAGAAATGCTATCCTTTTATTATATTTGTTTTTATATTTTTTCCTCTTTTAATATTGATCCACAGAACACCTTCAGATCGCACCATCGATGTTCAGTGGGACTGATTATTTAGCTTTGCTTTCTTTCCAAAAGTTACAAAATAGGTGAATTAAAGTTCACAAAGATGATGCCTTTCATTAAAATGACCCTGATATCAGCTTGCAGCCCCTGGCCTCTATGTCCTTTCAGTCTGTAATCAGTGGGAACAGACTGAGCTGGAGAGGAAGGGATTGCTTAAAGCTGCAGCTACTCCATCCTTGGGTTGGGATGGTTTAAAAAGCTACAATTAAATATTAAACGGTCACATCCAACTATAAATAGCTCCTGCTTCCTAACTTAAGGACTGGCATGGATTTCTGAACAACTTTTCAACTTAAAGAAAGCTGTGTCATCTAAAACCAAATATTGTGTAATATAGTGCTGGTCCTTACATTTTGCTTGATTACATACACATGTATTCAATCCATGGATGCCACTTCACACAAGATAATGGCAGCTCTTTGGTGTTCTCTTTGTCCTATCTAGTCTTGTTGCTGGATTGTTTGGTCAAAAGCCTTGGCTGACACAAAGGAACTTCCTCAGAAAGCTGACACCAATGTGTAGATCAATTCAAATTGTAGTGTGATTTACAAGATAACTCACCATAATATAGGAAGCATTAATGTAATCAGTGCCCTCACCAGACAACGATGAAATACCAACTCTAGATCTTTCCACTGTAACACAAAGATAAGAATTTATTGGGATGTGTGTTGCCAATAAAAATGGTGTTACCAACCATTTTCTGACATATATTTTAAAATTCTCCAAATCAGAGAAACTGGAGGAGCACCAGCTATTAACACAGGAACCAATATCTGCAGCTATATCTATTGTATTTATTTTACTGAGAGGCCTGGTTTAATGTTCTGTTGCTGAGATCTGGAAGAATAATGGGGGCTTTCCTTTCTTTCACTCTTCCATCTAAGCAAATGATACTTTTTGGATCATTTGTACATTGGATCCATACATTTTATCCCTTCAGATGAAGTTATGGTAAATTGCTCCTCCTCCATTTAGTAATGTGTGAATGGTCTGTAAATTATGAGAAGAAATCTTTCTTTCTTTCTTTCTTTCTTTCTTTCTTTCTTTCTTTCTTTCTTTCTTTCTTTCTTTCTTTCTTTCTTTCTTTCTCCTTCCTTCCTTCCTTCCTTCCTTCCTTCCTTCCTTCCTTCCTTCCTTCCTACTAAAAGTGTATAAAATACAAAACTGAAAAGAGAGGATTTGGGATGATCTGAGTTACATTATCTGAATTGTACAGTCTTTCACAAATGCATTGTCATTTCAAGATGCATCCATCTTATCCATTTTGAATTATATCTATGTAAGCTTAAATAGAAAAATACCAAAAGTTAATATACCGGTAAATGACTACTTACCACAATGTTCAATATGCTGCATAAATAACTTCAAAATTGGTCACAAATATTAAAAAGGGAAAGTGAAAAATAACAGATTCGTTTCCCCTAAACTTCCTTTATCATGCTATACTTCTGGCATATTAATAATAACTGCAATAAAATCACTGTCTTAATTTTGTGGTTATATTTAGTGAATTTTGTTTTTGACAAACCTACCAGGAATTATAGATGAAGTCCTGTTCTTTTCTCTGTTGTACTGTTTCAATGCAGTAGAATAATCACACTGCTGTATATTTGATTGGTTCAGAAGCTGAATAAAATACACATATAATAATAGCATTAATAATAAATGAACAACTGTAGTACCACTTGAATACCATCGGATTTGACAAAATTGCCATCAGTCAATTGCCAAAGGCAGTTTTATTCCGAACAGATTTCTGTGATGATACCTTTAATGTCATCAAACATCCACACCTGCCTATCCCAGGTCCTTGGGAAGGACTTGATAGATGAATAAATATGCCAAACCTAGTCTGAAAATCTGGCTGACTTTGCAATGAACCATAATAATAAAGAAGGGTTGCTTTAGATGGATAATGCATGTTTCACTTTATCCCCTTATTATCTCAGAATAGTTAATGCCTTTAACACGACTGCAATACTTCTGCATCAAAGTTATTGACATACATTCAGCTACCAGGATACACACAGGGACCATATAAAATGTTCGGTCCAGCGATCTATAATTTTTCTAAATCTCAAGTTATACTAAAAATTCAACTATGAAAAAGTAAAATAAATTAATGATGGAATTCCAAAGTACAACAAATTTATTTATATTCTGCCTTTGTTATTTTGAGAAATAACTCAAGGCAACCAATGTTCCTTCTCCTATTCTCCCCACAACAACCCTCTGAAGTGAGTTGGGCTGAGAGACAGAATGACTGATCTAAAGTCATCCAGACAGCCGGCTTTCATGCCTAAAATGGGACTAGAACTCATGAACTCCCAGTTTCTAGCCAGATGCTTTAACCACAAGACTTAACTGGCTCTCAGTGAAAGAGGTTTTGTAATTAGTGGTGCAGTTTAAGATCAAAGCAGTTGATGAGGATTAAACATCATCATCTAGGTTCTATAGCAGGAACTGGGACATGATGTATCCATAAAGATACTGCTTACTATTCATTGCCATAGATATCCAGATTATTTTATTTACACACACACACACACACACACACACACACACACACACACACACACACACACATTTCTACAAACATCCTAAGTGATCAGGGAGGAAAAGCAAATTCCATTTTATTCCAGAAAGGCATTGCAACTGCAATAATAGAAAATATGGAAAAAAAACTTGTGTTATGATGTCAAAATGCAAACCCTGGAGTTTTCTCTTGCATCCCAATGTTGTACACATCTGTGTTAGTCATATCAATTGTGTTACGAAGTCATAACAGACATTTTGTCATTTTCTGCTTAATCTGCAGACCCTAGAAACATTATGATAATGGTCCTATGATTTTAGTGAGTCAAAATGTTAGGGAGCAAAAGCATAAGAGTATATTTCTCTATGGCTCACAAGTAGTGTGAACTTTGCTTGCTTTATTTATTTACAAATTTATATAGCTGCCCAACTCACACACAGTGATATTAGCATGCAAAAGGTACAGAACAAAATGCCAGATAGTTAGAGGTAAATAATCTGGCATGCTTCACATGGCAGTATTTGCAATGGAGTTGAGGAAACAGCTGAGACAGAATTGCAAATTTCTTGAAATTGAATTGAATTGAATTTGAATTTATTATATTTCTATGCCGCCCTTTTCCCCGAAGGGGACTCAGGGCGGCTCACAACCCAAGTCAAGGGGGGTGGTGGTACAAATAAGGAATAAAAAAACGAACAAAACAATACCACAATTTAAAAGCACACAACAACCATACCATTCGAGGGGGGACAAAAGCTCATTAGCCCCAGGCCTTGGGCTAAATCCAAACAGCCTCACCTTGAACTGTTTCTCTAATCTTGTCTTTCCCATTGGTCCTGGTATTAAGAGTGAATTCACATAGGCATGAATGTGATTTTCCGGTACTTCTGTTTCTTTGCTTAGTATGGCTTCCACAAGTGCATCATGAATGAAGATGTACTGTTCCTGATTTACAACATGAAGAAATAGTCTTGGTCATAGCATTAATATTTATTGTGATCTAATGTCCAATTTAGACTATGTCCTACTATAAACTATTCAGCAGAACAGACTAACAATTATACCAGTGGTGGGGTCCAGCTGGTATGGCCCGATACTGCCATACCGGTAGTAGCCGGGAGCAGCTGACAGCGTACTGGTACGGTGGCTCATTTGGCCCACCTGTCTGCCCATTTTCTATATCTGCTTTTAAAGCAACCACCCAATTGCACACATGTGTACAGCGTGTGGCGCCTGTGTGAGCTCCAACAAGCAGCTGGGAGTCACAGGGGCGGTGGAGTGCACAGGGGTGCGCAGCACATGTGCACAAACAGGATGTGCAGTCCCGTGAGCAGCGTACCAGTAGCGACAGGGAGAGGAACCCACCACTGAATTATACACATTTTATTCCAAAGTCAGAAACATGTTTTCTACAGTTACAACAATTATAGAAATTGCTACATTACCATGCTTATATTCATTACTGATCACAGGAGGCATCAACAAACTATAAGGTGTGTAATGTTTCATTTTTGTTAGAAATTGTCAGTCATACGTAGTCTCCTGTGTTTGGACTATATGCTCAATTGCTGAGTTCCCTTTTTTCACACATATATATTTGCAGGTATATAAGAATATTTTGAACAGTGCTATATTTTAAATCCATCTTAGGACTGCATGACAAATTTGTAGTTTTTCACTTGATATCTAGAGCAGAAAAGGTCATAAAAAGGTCTCATAAACTATAATAGTAACATTAGGTTCCAAGAAAGAACAGTTTAATGCTCCTGATTCTGTCTCCATTGTTCATGTAAGCACATTTCGGATTTCTTTGAATTAGTTGCAGAGTAAAAATCAGGGAGCTGATATCGAGTTTATCTTGTAAAATAATGTAGGCATTTTCTACACGTTCCTTATAAAACCTTTCAAAATATGGTTCCAGTGCATTCTTTCATTTTGGAGTTCCCCAATGACACACACACAGATTTACAAGACATTTTTTTTCTGTACAACTGGCTTCTTATTTCAAGTCAGCAGTGGTGCCAATGGAATATGGTTAAAACAAAAATTCAAGGATGGCCCCAGTGACGTGATCAGCACATAAAAAAAACAGGTGGAACTTTGATAGTACCAGTGTGGATGCCATCTCCTTTTTTGCCCACATGCCACTGCAATGTAAATGTGGATGAAGCTACAAGTGAAATATGCATATGGCAATTTTCTGTGATAGATTTTAATTAACTTATCTAATATATTTCTCTAATGCACTGAAAAGGTTACAGGTAGTCCTTGACTAACAACAATAATTATGCCCGGAATTGTTGACACAAGATATTGGCAGTCATTCATGACAATTCATAACACATGACCATGCCTGATTTTATGGTCTTTTATGGCAGTCATTAAGAGAACATTACAGACATTAAGTGAATGCTGCAGTCATTAAATGAACCCATTGTATCCAATGGGCCTTTTTAACTTGGTTTCTGGCAAAAATTCATGGCCAAGTGACCATGGGATGCTGCAAATGGCTTTAAATTGCCAAATGGTCAAAATGCAATTATGTGACTGCAAGACAGCCACTGTAACCTCAAATGATCCCTAAGTATCTGGCCATAAGTTAATGACTATCTATATATTTCTTTTTCAAAACTAATGAGCTTTCAGGTGGTATGTTACCTGTTTTATAGGTGGGGCAGGGGAAACATTTTATAACAGGGCTCTGCAACTGGTATTGGAACCATAGAATATTTTGATTTGCCTCTTTTAAATCCATTTAAAAAGTTACCTTTGTGAGTTTTCATGATACAACATGGACAACCTAATTCAAAGCAAACCTTTTTCTTACCTCTGTCTGCACCAAATAATTCCTTTGTGTTCGAATATGCTTCAGGAACCCAAATATGTTGACAGTCCCTTCATGTTGAATTTGCTGGAGCATGCTGTCTAATACTATGTATGTGCCTGTCCTTCCAACACCAGCACTGTTAAAAATTAAAAGTGAAGGATATATATAAATCTGAGAAAAAGCATTCATAAAAGGCCACTCACAGAAGAAAGGGCTTGATGCCTCCTTGTGCATAGTTGAAAACAACATTTTACACTTTATGATTCAAAATCTGCTTTGTTAAAGTGAAACCTAAATGAGAAAGCCAAGTTGTAAAGCAGACTGAAGTCCACATGAATTGAAAACGTTAAGAAAATATAGCTTCCTTATGGAGAGGTTCATTGTGTTTTTCCCAATAATTAAAAGGGGAAAAGGGGAATAAAGATCTAAGTCAGGGGTAGTCAACCTTTTTATACCTACCGCCCACTTTTGTATCGCTGTTAGTAATAAAATTTTCTAACCGCCCACCAGTTCCACAGTAATGGTGCTTTATAATGTAGGGAAGTAAATTTATTTTATAAAATTTATAAAGTAGAGTTACAGCAAACCCCTATCGCCCACCATGAAAGCTGGAACGTCCACTAGTGGGCGGTAGGGACCAAGTTGACCACCACTGATCTAAGTGAAAGATGAGAACCACAGACCTGCAATGCACCACCACAGGACCTACAGCATGTCTTTTAGCATAGGCTGCCTTTCGAACAAATGCCAGCACTGGCAACGTGTATTCAGGAACACCCATGTCAGGCCACTGAGTATAATGATACTGAGAAACTAAACGACCACTTGACCTTCCTTTTTGGGAGCCCTGTGACATAGAATAAAAATTAAATCAACAACATTTATATTCATTGTATAGTTTTATAAAGCCACATCCCTCACGATGTGACTGGCAATGTACAAAATGAGTCAGGTATTATTATATAAGACAAAACAATACAAAGCAAACCCAACAGATCCGAAACAAAATCGAAAACATAAGCCACAACTAACGGGAGTATCCACCTTCTTCACTTTGGTGTTCCTGATAGTGAAATTCCTCACGGTGTAATAGGCGAGAACATGAATGCTCTTTTGGGTCACCAGAAAATTTCCATATTCTTCACTGCCATCAGCAGGCCAGTACTGGTCACATTTTCTCTGGCAGCCAAGAAATATACAATGTTAATATGGAAAGGAAGCTATAAAGCATTATTTTAACTAGTAAACAGTCCGAGCATGTGTATTTAAATATCTCTATTGCTAAGTAACTACATTATATAAATGGTTTGTGAATGCTGTTAATTCCCCTGAGACTTTGGAATTTTAAAATATTTTATCTGATTTGAATGGAATGCTAGGCATGAAAATGGCCAATTGTGTTCGAATAATAGTACTAAACTAGATTACTTTCAATCAAGGATTAAATCTTTCTTTCCAACTTTCTTCAATGTTTGTATTAATTTTGTGGAATTATGGAATTCACCAATACAAAAGAAGATAAGATCAAATCCAGATTTCTGCCTTCAAGATTCCTGGAAATGCAGCTATCATTTTTGAAAGCTAGAGAGACAGAGGAGATTTTATTAAGAGCAGATTTTTAAAAAAATCCCTTCTCAACAGAATTTGAACAGCTAAGGTTTTCTAATGACTAATATTAATTGAACAAGTGATTGCGCCATACTAGTATTAGGCCTTCCACTGTTATGAGTCATTTTCAAGAGTATTTCAAACCTATGTGTGCTTATTTAAAATGAAGCTGCTTTGTTCCGTGAGTTTATCATTAGAAAGCATTCAATTAATAGGTTTTATTGAGAAGTTCTTATAACATATAAAGCTAAAGAATATTAACTAAGAGATTTATACCCGTCCTTTCTCAACAAGGTTCGTTATCATTACAATGACTTCCACGTTATGTTCCCATATCATTCTCCAGAAATCTTCTGCTGTTGATTTTAAAGGCCCTTGGGCGGCTATATAAGCTTTTGGTCTGTTGTAGCCCTGCATGAAAGAAAGCAAAGAAAACAGTTTAGGATAGGACAGTGACATATTGCCCTTTTTAATGAAATTGTAGCTTCAGGCAATCTTCTAGAAATATAGTCATTTTTTAACATAATGAGAAATAAAAATGATGCTTTTTTCTTGGACTGAGGTTACATTTGAGGGTGTAATGTTAAATATTGCTCAGCATGGATTTCTCAGACTTTCAGGCTGAACTGGGTTGATGATTGGCCTTTTACACTTTTTTTTCCCCAAAAGGGAATAACATGAATGGGTATGTGAGAGACCAATATTTTATGTAAATTTGTTCCATTTGCTAGCCAACTGCTATTTGACCCATGAGGTTAACACCAATATACAACTTATCTTAAATAGGAGAAAAAGAAAGAAAGAAAAAGAAAGGAACAAAGAAAGAAAGAAAGAAAGAAAGAAAGAAAGAAAGAAAGAAAGAAAGAAAGAAAGAAAGAAAGAAAAAAAAAAGAAAGAAAGATCCATCTTCTGAGTAACTAGGACCTTTAAAGCCAGGCATAGGGAGACGATTTAATCCATCAAAAGACTGTTGATATACAGTATAAATGCTAATCTTAAACTAATCTTCAAGGAATTATTTCAAAATGTATAAGGCTATTCACATATGCCACTTTGAGATGATATGTATAAAAATAATTATGTAGCAAACAGATAAATTGTGTTTGTGTCTCACACAAACATAATGAATCACATACATGGACAGCAGTGGTGGGTTGCAGGCGATATGTCCCGGTACGGGTGTACTGGATCCTGCCCAGAGCACCAGATACTGTTTTGGTACGGTGCTCTGGAGAGCCCGCCCGCCTGCCCGCCCACACTCCTTACCGGTGCTTTATGCTGTTGGCACTTCCGCACAGGTGCATGGCGTGTATGGTGCCTACGCAACACTCCACAGAGCAGTTGGAGTGTCGTGGAGGCTTGTGGAAGCAGCATTTGACACTAGAACGCATGCGCGCACTGCATGCATGTGCATGCATGTACGCGCACCGCACACATGCATGTGAGTAACTCCAGGGTTGTTCCAACTGTACCAGTTGAAACGGAATCCGGAACCCACTACTAATGTACAGGCATCAGGATGAAAATATGTAATGGCAGCATTTGTGTGATGACTTCGTTTTTAATGTCATCTGGATATCACTATAGTTTTTGCAGATGCCAATGTATCAACACATACTTAATGGCAGTTTTGGATCTGCTTTTAAGGTTCACATATCAGACTGTGGAGAGGAAAAGGGGATTACAATAAATATATTATTTTGTACAGTGCATATTCTTTTATACAAAGAATGTGATAAAATGTAAGATATCTCCAAGATCTCTATTCTTTTTTTTTTTTCAAAATACTGTCTTTGTTCAATATATAAAGGAAATTCTTAAATACTCAAAGCCCATTACATCAATTCAATTTTCTTTTTTTTAATCAAAGATTCTTTTATTACATTTTCATTTTCCTTTATACAATCACTTAAATACTGTGCAGTTAAAAAAAAAGAAACAATAAACAACTCGTAACACTTCTATCCTACATACACCCTTCCTTCTACCCCCTCCAACTTTCATTTCCCCCTTCCAACAATCCCCTCTTCTACTTCCCTTCCCCCTCAGCCATTCCTTTCTCCCCTTCCCACCATCTCACCCTCCTTACATTCCCTTCTCACTCCCTCTTAATTCCCCCCTCTTCTTTCCCTCTACACCTCGCTTCGGTGTATTTCTAGTATTCATTGGTCTATTTGTTTTATACTAAAACAAAAGAAAAATAAAAGGAAAAGAACGAAGAAAAGAAAAAAAAGGAAAAAAAGCAACAGTATCCAAGTGCATTCATTGTTCTGAAAATTGAGTCTATATTTCCACCCTCCCTCCCACCCACCCCCTGAACCCCCCTACCTGACCCCCTTCTGACTTCCCAGGTCCCATTCCCGGCATCGTTCTTTATCAAGCAAAGTCTGGAGTATATTGAAACCAAATAGATTAGAAGTTACAAAAATAAAAAATAAAAATAAAGAACAAAAAAGAAAAGAATAATAAAAAGAAAAAAAAAAGTAAGATATCTCCAAGATCTCTATTCTTGAAAGCAATATTTCTTAACCTTGGCAACTTTAAGAGATGTGGACTTTATCTCCCCAAATTCCCCCACCCAGCAGAAAAACACTGTTCTAAATAATACATGTTCTTAATTTAACTTATTGGTTTGGTGACTTAAGCTCTCAGCTGGGTCTCTTTTTTCTTTTTCTCAGTAACTTGGTATATTTCTCTCCAGTGCTGGGAAAGGAGAAATCTTTCAGGGATCCAAGGTTGAAACTCATAGAAAATGGTGAATAAACAAAAAAATAAAACAACCATATGTGGGAAGATGCAAACTTACATCAACGTAATTGGCATTAATATAGTCAGTAACTTTTCCATCCTTGTCTGAAAGTTGGGTAAGTTTAACTCTGCTATGGTCATCTACATTGGAAAGAAAGTGAAAATAAAAATGTTTTAGCAACAGGAATAATAGTCTTTCTTAACAGCGAACTACTAAAATTAAAAAAATCAGAAATTATTTATAGCGCATCCACCATCCTAAATTTACTAGACATAATACAATAAGGTGAAAACAAACCAAAATAAAAATATACAGGATTCAAAGACAGAGTGTAATTGCTTTTGGTAGAGAGTGTTTTTTTTTGCTACACATGAAATCTTCTATGTGAATTTTTAGTGAAATATTACTTTTGTAGACAATTCACACTGTTCTTATAGAAGCAAAAGATTCATTGGGGTAACTAGACAGGGAAGAGGTTGTTCCCTGTTTTGTACATATATGTATGTATGTGTGTGTGTGTGTGTGTGTGTGTGTGTGTGTGTGTATATGGACTTCAAGTCCTAGAATTTCTCACCATATTACTATTTACAATGAATAATATGTAGATTTACTTACAGGCAACAATATTTATGTATCTATTCTTATTCTTGTTATCAGGATGATTGGAACTGTCTGATGTAATTCCTAGATCTACTGTGCAACTCTGGATTTCCTGAAAAAAGGAAAATAGAAACATGCTGCTGAATACATATGTATATTTGCATACATGGCCCCACCCCACCAAAGATCCATATCTTGCCACTATTTCTTTACTAAAATAAGATTTGTTTAAATAATTCCTTACCTGATAAAACTCTTTCAGTGTCTAATGAAGGAATGAATGCAAAAATAAAAATAAATCAAATTTCACAGCACATAAATGAATGTTTATATATTACAAATACAATGGAAAGCAGTTATGATTATGAGATACACATATATACGGTAAATATATACATGTTGATAATTGAACATTGCTGAGTATTTCCAATATAAGGCATGCAATTAAATCATTTTGTTTCAATCATTTTGAAACATAATTTTACTGCCTAGATCAGGGGTGTCAAACATGATTTCATTGAGGGCTGCATCCGGGTTGTGCTTGACCTCGGGGGTTGGGGGGGTGGAGTGGGCATGGCCAGCTTGACATCCCTTGTGTTGGGGGGTGCCTGTGGTGGCCTGAGCCTTCTGCCAGCAAAAATAGACTACTGAGCTCCATTTTTGCTTCCTCTACCAGCAAAAACAGAGCTTGCGAGTAGCCCTCCTAAGCTCTGTTTTTGCTGGTAGAGGCACCATGGGCCAATCCTTCACTGTTTCCAGGGTGGCCCTGCGGCTCAGATCTAAGCACCCGGTGGGACAGATCTAGCCCGCGGGTTTTGAGTTTGACATCCCTGGCCTAGATGTACAATACAATGTTCATTGAAGTCAGTGGAAATACATCATTTTGCTATCTTAAATCATGGGTTGCTGTTTCAATGCATAATGCGTAAAAATGCTTGTGATTTTTCAGTAGTATTGTCTTCAACAGAAAGTGGCTTGGTGAATGCAAAGTTGTTTTGCAAATAAAAATATTAATGGCAAGTTTCCATTAAAACATGCAAATAATAAGTCATGCACAGAACTGGTAAAATATATGAACTGCAAATGAAGTTAAATTTCTATTTCGCTGATGCAAGACACAAAAATTAGGTATATAATGGAGTTACTTTCAATGTTTTCAATGCCTTATATCAATACTATTCATGCATTGCTTCCTAGAGAATAAAATCATGATGTATACATGTATTCTTATGAAACTAACCACCAAACACACACTGCGAACCTCACAAATATGTAAATAAGGTAAATTCAATATATTATCCTATTATATATTGATCAAGATTTTCATATTTACTTTCATATTTATTATTCAGAATTAAGATCAGAAGCAGCAGTTCTCAGGTGCGACATGCCAATTATGTCAAAACCAAACAACTGCTCAACTTCAAGAGCATAAAGTACAGAATGAGAAGCCCAGTGAAAAAGGGAAAAGGGCAGAAGAAAAAGTAAGAGTTTTAAACTACAGCACTGTGGGTCTAAAATAGAACTGTACTTAAACACAGAGAACAATTAATTCAACTATATCAGATCTAAGAGTTCAGGTGAGTTCACATTTAGCAGCATACTGCAGTTAGGAATTGGATTTTTAGCCAGGTCCTCATCTACGATCGTCACACCTATGAAATGTATAACATGCGAAATGGGAGTACAGGACAATAATAAGTTTGAAATGGGGAGATTTACAGGAGAGAATAAAATTTTCTCTTCCAATGCTCCACGTGCAGAAAAAGCTCAAAAGAAAAATCATTTCTTGCACTTTTTAAAGTTAGTTCTTATAGGTACATTTTGCATCATTATTACTATAGTTTTCTACTATAGTAATTAAAAGTGTGGTTCAACCCCACAAAGGCCTAGATATTCTTTTCATACAGAAACTTATGTTCTGAAAATGTTAAGATGAAAAACTATTTATACATTCAACTTGATCATTGCCCAATACCCAATTCACTTTGTGCTCATCATAAAATGGCTGAGTTTAAACATGTCTTTTCTATATATAAATATGGACATTTCACATTTCATTCTTTTAATTTCAGAAAATCTGATTTTTTCACCACTTATGAATATACTTGCAACTGTGCCTTTAATTTTAAAGGAGCAATAGTTCGTACCTCAAATTCTTCTGGAAATCCATTACTGGCATGCAAATCCGCAACATGTTTTGGAAAATGTTTTGTTGGGATTGCTCCAACATCGTCTTAAAGGTAAATTGAGAAAAAGGGAGAAAGGGGTGGGGAAGAAGAAATGTAAACAAGGTAAATAAAGTAACTGTAAATAAGTATTTATTTTTAAGTTATTATTTTTGAACACTAAAAGCCAATCAAGTCTTAATGAGTTCCTTCATAAACATGTCAGAAGATGGATGTCTCCACTGTTGAAATGCACCAGTGAAACATGGGAAATTGTTTCTGAAGACACACAATGTACATATTAACCAAGCACATCTATTCTAGGATAAAATATACATCAGCACAGCAAACTATATACATTTAATTATTGGTCCAAGATTGATTGGTTCTCCTGAAAACTAGAAGAACTACATTGCAATTGAATGCCTTATTTCACTAGTTTCTTTTCTTTTTTCTTTTAGAATAAACTTCAGCCAGTTTGTTTAGTATTTTTTAAACTTTTTTAAAATTTTAAAAAAGTGACTCTAAATATCAGTGATATTTATAGTATTTATTTAATGTTTTTATTGACTGTTTTTAGCTGGATGAAATCTGCATTATATATATATATATATATATATATATATATATATATATATATATATATATATATATATATATATATATATATATATATATATATATATATATATATATATATATATATATTTTCTGAGGTTTTCGCGGGTGTTAGTATGTAGGTCTCTAGTTGTTCGGGTTTTCTCCCGCGTAGAATTGGAGATGTCTTGGCGACGTTTCGACGAAGTCACATTCGTCATCTTCAGGCTGCTGCTGACTACTTCAGGTTTGGTGTTTCCAGGAGTAGTGTGGGATCTGGGCTGTTTGTTCCTTATAACTGCTGGTAGGGGATTAAATTTTAACTGCCAGTAGGGGATTAAGTTTTAACTGCCAGTAGGGGATTAAAACTGATTGAATGGGGGCTTGGGTGTGTCTTGATTAGGTGGAAGTGTGTCATTATTTGGTGGAGGGGTGTTCTGTTCTGATTGTTTGAGGGGTTGTGTTTCCTGTGAGGGTAGGAGGGGTTTTGAAGAGGCTGATTGTGCTTTAGCAGTCTGGCTTCTGGTTCTGGGTCGTGCCTCCTCATCAGTTTGTGTTTTTGGTTGTTTTCTTTGTGGATGTTTTTTGGTAGTATTCTGTGTGGCTATTGTGAGTGTGGGCCTGGTCTCATTCTTCATGTTTGGGATTCGTTTGTTAATGAGGGTGGGTTTCCAAAGGGTTTCCAAAGGGCTGGCAGGCGGGAGGTGTCGTCTCGCCTGTTCATGCTATGTGGGTGTTTTTCTATTTCGAATGAATATATAATGTCTCTCTATATATATAATGTCTCTGTGTGTGTGTGTTGCATTTGTGCTGATAAATAAATAAAGGGAGACTAGTATAGATCTATTTAAAGCTATTTAGGTCTCATCAGCTAGCCATACCCTTACTGGGATTCAAACCTGCCTGTTTTTACACATTAGGCAGTTGTATTAGGCTCTAAGCCACAAGCTCTCCTCCCTTATCAGCTGAGCCAAGGAAATGATTAAGTGTTATGTCAAAGCACCTGGTATGCCCAAATATGGGAGGGAGCATACTGCTTCCCTTTTACCTTTCAGCTCCACTCTAGGAGCCTTCCAGGCAGAAAAAATTTTTTGTGTTGCATTTGTGCTAGCTGGCTAGCTGATGAGAGCTAAATAGCTTGAAATAGATCTATACTAGTCTCCATTTATTTATTTATCAGCACAAATGCAACACAAAAAAGGTTTTCTGCCTAGAAAGCTCCTAGGGTGGAGCTGAAAGGCAAAAAGGAAGCAGTATGCTCCCTCCCATATTTGGGCATACCAGATGCTTTGACATATAAATAATCATAACTTCAAGGAGATACCTATACATTTTTCAGGTCCTCAACTTATTAAAGTAAAAAAAAGCTAAAATATATAAAAACATTTTCTGTGATAAAAGTTTAATTAGCTTTGTGTTTGAAATGACATTTTCCCGTAAAATATTTAAATGATGTGGCTGATATTCTAGAGTTTCTTCTAGGTTTTTAGGAGGGCTACTGTGATTATCTTATTGGAAATGTGATACTGAACTAACCCCCTCCCCCAAATATGATCAATAGGTTGCTTTGTATGTTCTTCTTCTTATGTCATACTTTGTAATTTCAAATGATGAATAAACATCGAAAAAAACTACAGAAGGAACTTCTATTTATGTCAGCAGATGTTCCCTTATTTAAGCTAAATAACTTTTTAAAGCTTCAGCTAACAATAATTTGCTGTTTTGTATTAGGATCCATCTGTTCTTCTTTTATTTGAATAGGCTTGAATGCACAGATCAAATTAGCAGTTCAAACCTGCATAAAACTGCATGAATGTGCAAGAATAACTTCACACCTTGGTGAAGGAAGCTGTCAAAATGTATTTCCTAATGAAATTAGACTATATGTTAATTTTCTTTTAAATACACAGTCATACAATTTTACTATAGGGAAAAGACACAAGCACACTTGTAATAGGCATTGAAATTATATGTTATATAAAGTGGGATAAACTTATATGAATATCTATACATATAAACACACAAGGGATAAAGATCCAGATGTTGCAAAATAAATAATTAAAATGGAAAGATAAGTTGTATGAAGGTCAGTTTGCAACTGTTAGGCTGCTTAGAAAGTTCAGTTCAACAAGATGGAACGCAGCATAAAATAAATCTTCTTGAATACAATTTTATTTAGAGAATTGCTCTCTAGCCTATTGTGAGCATATTGCAGATGCTTATTGTTGAGAGGGCGATTGTCATTGTTCATTGTCAATTGAAGCTGGCTAGAATGGTAGAGATAAAGCCCACACACATTTATCTAGAAAAGGACTCTTTGTCCAGCCTTTTCTTTGTGCTTTTCCTGTGTTGTGATTAATCCTGGAATTTAACTTTTGAAAGAATTTTATATTTTCTTAAATGCAAGGCACATACACTTAGCTTTTATCTCCCTTCAGAAGTGATTTTTGGATTAATGTCTACAAATGGTAATTAAACCTGACATATTCTCTATATATCTAAATATACAGGCTTTGTTAACAGTGAAGATGAACCCAGGCAATGATAAAATAGATCTAAGTTTAAACTTCTTTGCTTTATGCTCTAATGTATAAATATAAAATTGTCGAACAATGAATACATTTGCCTTTTAGGAACCACATCTAGAAATGAAGAAGTCACTCCTTATTACATTTCAAAGTGATTATGATTATGTACTATGTTCAGAAATTTCTAGAACAGGCTTCTGATCAGATACCCAAATAGAGTTGAACATAAACCTCGATTCTGCATATAGCACTGATCTTGATGTTTTTCTGCTGGATGCTTAGATTTTATAATCTGAGTGAAAAAGCCTGAATGGAATGTCTATTCGCCACATAATTATATGGTACATCACACTAATATCATGCCTCTTCATCAACTCACAATTCTATTTAATGAAACAATGCATTAATCACCATGATTAAAACTAGCCATTCTTCATAAAACATATTCTAAGCACACTACCTGACACTGGAAACACGGGTGCTGGGGGAATGGATATCACTCGAGGAGATGTGTTATCCTCTAAATAAAAGTGTGCAGTTTGAAAGCATTTCCTAAAACAAAAGAAAACAAAACTTCACATAAATGTAACACAGTTCCACCCAATATTAAGATGACATGCAGTTATTTATCTGTTAAATCAGGACTGAAACACTTGGGGGAGGGAACCCTCCTCTGCACACATGTTCTGACACCTACATGTCAACATCAGTACAGTGCATTCTAAATAATAACAGGGCATTCCTCAGCCAAAATTTAATACATTTATACTGCCTTGATTTCTAAATGAGAGTTAAAAAAAGATATATGCAGTAACACCTTAAAGCTTTAATTTTGGCTAGATGACACCAAAACATTAAATGAAACAACTGTTTTTTTAATACAATTTTTACCTGAAGAAGATGCAGAAAATATAGCAGATCTCTGTCATAGTGGCAAGGGTGTAGCTCTCAAATGCATATTCTTAATAATGAAGTTCAATGTTTCAGTGATAATAAAGCTATTACTGCAATCAAATCCAAATGCTTCCTTAATAGGTCTTTTTGATAAGCTAGCTAGCTTAGTTCTGGATCTGCTCTTTCAAGCACCTTTTTATATTATACTGAGATATGTTTCTCCAGGGATATTGGATTTAATGAACAAGTAAACCATTGTGAAGAGGTTCCAGTAGTTTCCAATAAAACAGGTAAAATTCAGGGAGGAAAGGTTAGTTAATCAAATGATCATCACCCTGCTGTACTCATCCATGCCCATTCATTATAGATTACAGAACATTTCATTGATCAATAAAGAAAGTTAGCAATTTAAGTCAAAACATTTACTGTGTTTCATAACATAATTTGAATATTCTTTCAGTACTCCAGATGTGATGATAATAGAAATAGCATCTGGTAAGAGCATGCTATTAGCAAATTAAAAACCAGTACTAATCAGCTTCAGCTTCAAACAATGCAGTTTTTCCTTAATTAAAAAAATCAATTTTAGATAATTATGCCTACTAATAACACTTTATATGGATCATTTATTTTATCAGAAATATTATTTACCAAATATGTTTTTTAATATGAGACAGCTGCAAAGAAAGCACCACTCATCCGAATGAGTCCTTTCTTTTTCTTTTTCATTTTGTATTTGTTTTCTGACTATTACATAAATTAATGAAACTGGATTTTTTAATTTTCAAATCTATTATGCTTCCACTGATTTAAATACTAATATAGTATAGTGGATAGAAAAATCTTTTACACTGGACTTAATACACTTCATTACATTGTGCTTCAATAAACTTTTTGCTATGGAAAAAGCAAATATCAAGATGTAAATTAGGATTTTTTTAAAAAAAAATGGAAGCACCATGAGTTAGCATATAAGATGATGAAATAATACTTAAAACATATGTAAGCAATAGTTAATTTGGGCAACTTAAATAGGCAGAATATTCAGCTAATTAACCTGATTTACTAAGTCAAATGAGATGAATTTCAATCAAAAGGAGTTTAGATGTTTAAGTCACAAACTATTCCAAGCAAATAGAGTTCCAACTTCTGGAATATTTCTGTGTTAAGACAGAGGGAAAGCTTTATTCTTGTATGAAACAGCACTGGTCTTTTCTTACCTGACACAAGTATTAAATGGTGTCAAAAGAGGGATCTGAACACAGCAGAAGCTCTAAAAAGAATAACCTCAAATACATGGCAAGTACAGCAATTGATTTCTTATTCTGGGAAAGTGGCAGGAAATTGGTTCAAGTCCAGCAGGAGTTAGAATTTGCAGACTTTGAAGCAGAGAAATGGCCTGAAGAGGACAAGGAGACATGCCCCTGATAGCCATATGTGGGAAAGAAAGTGTTCAGGGATGTGTGTGTGTGTGTGTGTGTGTGTGTGTGTAGATTGCAGGTGTTACTAGCTGGCTACTGCCTAATCATAAACTATTATTTATCATCAATTATTATTTACTATTTATTATTATATTATTATTTTCAAACTTTTGGGCAAGAACAATACTATGGGGAGCAGGTTTACTTATGGGAAGCTGCAAGGAGAATGTTAAATCATAGGTGACTTGACTAAACATTGCCGTAAACTTTGCACATTTCATGAAATGGCCAAGACACAAATCTTTGCTAACTGGCACAAAATAAACAATTAGTCTCAATGGAAGTTGACAAGATGAAATTTTTGTCAACTTCCATTGAGACAAAGCTGTAAATGTTGAGGAGTTGAAGATGATTAATTAGAATGACCTGTAAGTCTCTGTATTATATATTTCAAATGCAATATGTAATTAATTCCTTGCTCTACAAAACAATTTTAATATTTCTCATCTGTTTTTGTGTGACTTTACCACATCCAGAATTAAGATATGCCAAGGAGATAAGAGAGATGGGAAATGTTGCTTGATTTGCACTTTAAAATGAATCTGATAAATGTGTGTTTTGAGACAATGATACAAACTGAGATCCAATTATTAGTTGAAATTCATGCCTTTTTTTGATGATGTTCCCAATCCCTCATATCAACTGAAAACACTGCACTTCTATTTTACACAAAGTACTAATAATCACAATATCCATGAGTTTTCACATACAGATATTAACAGAACTGGCTTAAATGTGTGATAAAGAACAACTAGGGATTCACCAAAATATGCTTCAATTGTTGAGGAGATGTGCATCTTCATACTAGTAGTTTGCTTGGACCTTAAGTTGTGGAGAAATCATCTCCTCAACAATTCAAAGGAATGGTCCCAGAATAAATAATCCCCTAGGCAGGGGGTTGGACTAGAAGACCTCCAAGGTCCCTTCCAACTCTGCTATTGTATATAACATAACCCAGAAAACCATTCATTTCAGAGGTGGTATTCAGCAGGTTCTGACCAGTTCTGGAGAACTGGTAGCAAAAGGTTTGAATAGTTCGGAGAACCAGTAAATACCACCTCTGACTGGCCGCGCTCCCATATATTCTCTGCCTCCCGAGTCCCAGCTGATTGGGAAGAAATGGGGATTTTGCAGTATCCTTCCTCTGAACTGGGGTGGGAATGGAGATTTTACAATATCCTTCCCCTGCCATGCCCACCATGCCACATCCACCAAGCCGTGCCCACAGAACTGGTAATACATTTTTTTGAATCCCATCACTGAACCATTTATCCAGCATAATGTATTACTTTAGTTGAAAAAGTATCAGCCACCATTTGCTCAATGTTAGTGCATATTTAGAATTGTTCTTAATATTTTAACAGCATTTTAATGTGGTTGAAATTTTACTTCAAACAAGAAACTAATGTTCAGACTTTCAGTTATGATTTTCTATTAAAGTCATTCATCTGAATTCATTAACTCTCTTATCCAAACAGGATTTACCAGTTCAGGCAGAGAAATTATCAACAAAAATGTAAGAGTACAAACGAGGCTGACAAAAAAGAAAAGCTTACCTCCAATATATTAGAATAGCAACAAGTATCACTAGACAGGTGAATGTCAAGGTTGATACAATCACAAGGGGGATAACTGTCTTCTGTTCTGGCAGTCCAATAATCAACTGATGGCTACTATTACTTGCTTCTGCAGTCGGAGAAAATTGAAACAGCCTATATTTAAACTTTGGCAAAAAGACACCACATAACTGGCCATGATTTCAGAACCCTAGGTTATTGTCACTTACCCCAATGCTTTAGCACACAGAGCAAAATGTGTGTGAACATAGACAGCACATGTACATTTGCAAACCAGTTTAAGGGAAATAGACAGAAAAGGCAGCAAAGCAGAAGTCACGCTTAAGCAGCTGAACCCCCTCAGAGTCCAAATTTGCCATTCATGATCTTTATGGTGAAAAAAAAATCACGTTTGATTCAATCCAGAATAATAAAGTAACCATGTACTTTATTTACTTATGGTAAGAAACAATAAAAATAATTTCATATATGTTTCCCTATAGTTTAATGCTGATAAGATGCAATTACTGTTTCTAACTTACCATTTTAGTTTTTACTCATACTTTATAATTAAAGGCTTTGAATATGCTCTTCGTTGAAGATCAGACCTGCATTAAGGCAACTCCCATAAAAAATAGGATTTTATTATTATAATAATAATACAAGCTAGAAATAGACCAGGCTTAACCTTTCTTCCAGGAGAACTTGTAGAATGTTTTGTATCAAAATGTCTGCTTTTCTTCATTAATATATTGACATCAAACGGCAGGTATTCTTCTGTAATTATAAATGTTTCCATAAAAGCTCAATATATTGTAATGATCTATTGAGAAGAGTAGACGCTAGAAGCTAAAATTATAATCTTCTAAGTCTTCATAGAGTATATTTGAAGTATTAACATAGTCTGGAGACACAGGCACATATTGTGAAGTATTTCTAAGTAAATTTCACAGCAATGACAATATAAATGCATTTGTGGAACCCATGAGCTCTTGGTTGAAAATGAAAACAGTAATAATAATGGGATGGGGAGGACAGCATGACAGGGTGCCAAATTTGAAAACCTATTATCTGAAATAAATGATTCTATCAAGACAAATAGAAAATGCTTTTCTTGACCAAATTTTGTAGTTTATATTTTAGTAAGTACCCAACTTGATGGAAAAGTCTGTATTTATATTCTATCACAAGACTAGAGAAATAAGCCCTGATTTTTTTTTAAAAAAATGAGGATCAATTGTAAATTATTATTACACTTAAGAGATCCTGACAATGATTTCAAGAAGATGTTGTGTGGTCCATGGAGTTACGTCCAACAATCAACAGAACTGATATGGCTAGCAAAATGGATTTATCTTTCTGTAAAGAGGTCAGTGATCCTGCTAAGCAGATTTGGAAAGACCAAAAAAGGGAAAGAAAGAAAGAAAGAAAGAAAGAAAGAAAGAAAGAAAGAAAGAAAGAGAAAGGAGAAAGACTGATACAGCTTGTATGGAATCCAAACCAAATAGCACTTTGTTCACTGTAACATCATGAAAAAGTAGGTGCTGTGCAAGAGATGGGTGCACATAAACTTTCACAAAATCCCAAGGGAAAAAGGCAGTCATTATTCATACCCAACTGCACACATGTAAAGGTAAAGTTTCTCCTTGCACATATGTGCTGGTCGTTCCTGACTCTAGGGGGCGGTGCTCATCTCCGTTTCAAAGCCGAAGAGCCAGCGCTGTCCGAAGATGTCTCCATAGTCATGTGGCCGGCATGACTAAACGTGGAAGGCACATGGGACACTGTTACCTTCCCACCAAAGTGGTCCCTATTTTTCTACCTTCATTTTAGGTACTTTTGAACTGCTAGGTTGGCAGAAGCTGGGACAAATAACAGGAGCTCACTCTGTTATGCGGTGCTAGGGATCCGAACTGCTGAACTGCCGACCTTTCTGATAGACAAGTTCAGCATCTTAGCCACCGAACCATTGCGTCCCACATGTATTAGCATCTAAAATAACATTATGCTTCTCTATTTTAAGCAATCAGCAATACAAGACTGAACAGAACATCTTAATGCCTGTAAAGCAATTGAGGTTTTTTTTAAAAAAAGTCTTCAGATTTCTGAATTTATATTATTGACAATGGAAGGAGATAAACTGTAGATTTCATACATCAAAATGCATAGCCAAAAAAAGGTAAGCAGCCTTTGTAATAATCTATTGACTGTCAAGAATCTGTTCAGGACAACTGATTCTTCTACTTTCAAATTTGTCTTATTCACACAGA
The DNA here is from genome assembly GCF_051295495.1 of Thamnophis sirtalis. Lineage (NCBI taxonomy): Eukaryota > Metazoa > Chordata > Lepidosauria > Squamata > Natricidae > Thamnophis > Thamnophis sirtalis. The sequence goes on along the minus strand of NW_028261389.1, from coordinate 59,109,283 downwards.
TCTGACCGGCATAATCTGATTAGAATTTCCATGTGGTTTTAATGCAGAAAAAATAAATCAAAACATGTAAAAGCATTGAAGAGTTTTTTTCCTCCACTGAAGATTCTGGGGTATTTAGGAGCCTTGCAAACATAATGAGTACCATATAGTGAATGGAGAATAATGGACTGCATTTAAAGGCCATTTATAGAGCAACACAAAAAATCTGCTATTTTTTCCCCTACTTCTAAAGGAATGCTATTAATGAGATCATCCTCCTTGCCAATATTCATGTATTTACTACAATCCTGCACATTTGGAATAACAGGTATTTCTGTTTAAAGTCAGTGACATAAACGCAGTCGAGGCAGGGATGATGATCACCTTGGGATCTGCAAGAATTGCAGCCCATCCTGGATCTTCATTCTAACACCCCACATCACGGTCTGCTAAAAGACTAGTGCACACTCACAGAAGTACCTTAGCATTTGCCTAGGTTTGCAGAATGGAGATAGAATTAGTCACCGGCAGAGGAGGGCTGTGGATGGCACAGTGACCACCCTTATTCTGTGCTACATAATATGAACTCTGGGTGGCATCCAAGAGATACAGAAAATTCTCAGTTGTGTTAGCAATAGAAATAGCAGTTAGACTTATATACTGCTTCATAGGGCTTTCAGCCCTCTCTAAGCGGTTTACAGAGTCAGCATATTGCCCCCACAGTCTGGGTCCTCATTTCACCCACCTCGGAAGGATGGAAGGCTGAGTCAACCTTGAGCCGGTGAAATTAGAACCGCTGAACTGCAGATAACACTCAGCTGAAGTGGCCTGCAGTACTGCACCCTAACCACTGCGCCACCTCGGCTCTTTGTTGTCTTATAGTTGTCTGGATTTGTGCAATTCAGATATGGTAACAACCTGTAAGTGCTGCTCCACCCAAGCTGCAAGCTGTGCTGCTGCTGGCCCTTCAGAAAATAGCTTATACGTGCAGACCCTGCTGCTTCAAAGGGAGCCCCATCATTCTGCAATTATGAATCACTACAATGGGGCAGAAATCTCCAACTTTGGCAACTTTAAGACTTGTGGACTTCAACTCCCAGAGTTCCTCAGCTGGCTGAGGAACTCTGGGAGTTAAAGTCCACAAGTCTTAAAGTTGCCAAGGTTGGAGACCACTGCAATGGGACACCTCATTTATTTAGGGACAAAAAAGCTTTACTCATACATATGGTTTAGAGTCAAATGGCCAGGTCACTGAATTTTACATTTTGTTTTATTGTAAACTGCTAAATAAATAAAGTCTCTCAGCCACAGCCATAGGTAAGTCTAATATTCGATCCATTCATTTAGAGTTGAAAATCCATGAAGAGATAGATGGTTTCTCGTGTGCATGAAGGACACTTAAAAACCATTTACACAACTTCAGGCTTACTCAACACTCCTATTTCTTGTACTTGGATTTTATGTGCATTTCTAGTTGATTAGCAAAATACCGCTTCATAGAAAACATTAATGTTTAACTGCTGCTCTGCTGAAATAAAAATAAAGCAGAGTAGAAGGAAATACTGTTATAATACCATGAAGAGGCAGAAAAATCAAAGGTTACTTCCCATGAAGCATAGCATGCAACATTTCTAATGTATCCTTTAATTGCTGCTTAGGGTGAAATGCACACAACATACTATATTGTTAATTAGATTAAATTAAATGTATTGTCCTCACTTAACTTTTAAAATCTCTCTTTGTATATTTCATTTCTACCCTTTATACAAATTGACAATAATCTGATTAATGATACTACTGGAAAGCTGTTCAGTCAGTGTGACATATGGATATACATTTTACTGCATTGTTCCTATGGTGAATATTTCATGCAATGATCTAAACTCTATGCTGAATACCCATAACATCATTTCAGTGAAGGTAAAAAGAAGAAAAATAAAATAAATGGTATTCCTCAAAAATTTTAGCCTTATAATCATGCACAGTAGCTCAAATTTTTGTATGTGAGGCTGAAGTCTCAAAAACTTAAATACACAATTCTTTCCTACACACAAAAGATTAAAGGTTATATAATACTGCCCTCTACAGGTACAGCTTCAGAGTGCAGTTTACACTCAATTTACCAAATTTAATATAAATCTGTATCATATGAGACCATAATTTTCACATTGCATTATATCATGTGTATAAAAAACTGATTTTAGTTCCCTAGTGTTTATTTTAAATTAAGTCATGTTGATATAGAGAAAGATATTTAATTCTTCTTTCAGTTTTAGTGTGAGGGCAGATAGCAAAGCCTTTAGGCCAAAACAATTGAAATAAAAAACTTTTCCTTACCAAGAATTGTCTTATCCTCAGCTATTCCAGCTGAATATTATAAAATCAATGCATAGCTCTAAAAGTCAATACTGATGCTTTGTTTTCTTCCCATCCCCCTTCATTTTTTCTTTTGTATTATATTAGAATGTAAGCTAACATAAAGAAAATGTTTCACACAATCTCCAAAAAGTGTCATATTAATGAACATTTCCTAGATTCAGAGAATACATTGTTTTGAATGAACATGGGCCTTCTCATAGTATTGCCCTACAATCCACAGAATTCTCTTTAAAAAGATATTAAAATCAAATTAGAAGGCTGCTGTAGCTATGCAAATCATGAATACCCACCCACAACTAACCTGCCTCAGAAATGTTGAAGACTGTGGAGACAGCTCTAGATATGAATTCTATTGATGACTCTTGCAGTCCAGGAGTTAATTCTGAGTTACCTGTTCCAACCACCCCTTCCAAGTCATGTTCATTAACACCAAAGAAACTGAAATCTGTTGACATCTCCTCATTTATGCTATCTGAGGTACCTGGGCCAGAACCACTTTCTTCATCACTGGTAAAAACTGACCAAGATTTAGATTCTAATGTTCTTGGCAATGGGTTGCTAAGAGTCTGAGCAGAATTATCCAGTAAAGCCTGATCACCGTGCTTCTTCATCTTCCTGTTTGGGGCCATGGCGGGAACTGACGCTTGCTTGAGTTGATCAGTCTCCTCAGTAACTGTATGGTCTGACAGAGAACTAAGGATTTTCTTCGCTTCCTTTTTCTGAGGCCTTTCAAAATGTAGTTTTCTAATTATGTTCTGATGACTGTTTGCATTGTTTAGGTCAGTAGCTGGCTCATCTACCTCTTCCCGAGTTTCTCTGTTGGAAATGCATGTGTGACAACCACTTACAGGCAAGCCACTATCATACTCATCGTATTCATGATCAACCATAGAAGACCATGGTTCACGATTAGAACTGGTTGTGGGGAGCAATTGAGTGGGAATTAATAGAGGGTTTAAACTTTTGCTGCCTTCACTGCTGGAAGAATCAGCTGTAAGAGATCTATGTGTATCTGGTGCATTGATAGATGCATGGTGAATAGAATCAGAGATTACTTCAGGCATAGAAAATGTCACATCAACTATCTTAGCACTTGAGGATAAAGTGAGAGACTCAGCCTTTGGCCAATCATTTGGAAGATTGTGAGCAAAGGTAGCTGCATTTGGCAACATTTCAGTTGTCACTGTATTCACTGCATTCAAGGGGAAAGCATTTTTATTTTCAAAATTGGTTGGTGGATACGGCACACCATTATTATACAAGGAAGGAGAAACCTGTTGTATGTCTTCACTCTTATGCAAATAGGGAGAGATGTACTCATCACTTATATGGGGAAACGTTAAACTTTCTGGCGAACTGAAAGCCTTACCAACAGTATGGGATATATTTACAGCAGATGGTTTTGATGTAGAATGCAATACTTTTTTATATTCAGCTGCATTTGTGGCTATTTGAGGCAATATTTGGTTAAAAACAAAATTACTACTATGACCATTTGTAACATTTTCAACCAGTACTGGATCATCAGGCACAGATGTTTTACGCACTGTATCATCATTGGAGGATTGAAATGAGGTTTGCAGCAATGAAATATTATTTAGGGTAGCTGAAGCCCAGTAAAAGTACTGCTGGCTGGGAGAAGGCAGTGTTTTGCTAGAAGCAGGGGTAGAGGAAGCTTGCTGTGAGTTTGCACTAAGCATAGGCTTAAGCAAAGTGTCATCAAAGACCGGAGTTGCAACATGCAAAGACTGAATAGGAACATTTTCCAAGCGCTTACTAACATAATAATCAAACACCTTAGTAGCAGGAAAAGCAATAGATCCTGGCAGGATTCCCTTTGCACTAGAGACAGTAATGAGGCTTTCTTGAGGACGTGTATCCTGCTTAGGAATCTCATAATTAGAAATGGATGGAGGAGGTTCAGTCATTTCATTTCCAGTATGAGAAGCAGAAATTTGCAGTCCTTTGTCATATCCATGCATTACACCATTTTGGGGAGTCATCTCAACTTCACCTGTGAATACAGGTGTGCTGCACATTACTTCACTGGAAGAAACATGCGAAGAAGCTTTCAGTACCGACCAAATATCTGTGTCAGGCAAAAGGGACTCACTACCAGAATGAGCTTCAGAGCAATCCGTTTCACTAGAAAGAAAACATGGAGGCTGCAGAAAAGTATCAGCTTGCGAGACTGCAGAAGAAGGCTTAGGCACCGGCATATTGCTATAGATGCTAAACAATGGACCATGATGAAATGTGCCAACAGACTCATGCACAAATTCAGACGTGTGATAAGAAGCAGCAACAGTTTGAGGAGAACCCATATTACCAGATAAAGCATAAACAGATTCAGACATTGTAGACACTTCATGCCCATTGAAATCATTGCTGGGTGGCTCCACTTGAGATAACAAGTGAGTTCTATCATGGCCAAATCCCAATGTCTCTGAAGTAGCATGGACCATCTGATATGATGTCACATCAGAAAACTGAGTGAGCCATGATTTGGTTAATGTGCCACCCTCCTCCAATGTCAAAGAAACATGCAGAGACCCTTTATCATTTTCAATAGCTGGAGCAACTTGTGGAAATGTTTGAGAAACCATATATAAATGGTGAAACATTTTACTACTGGAGGAAGCAGAAGAAAATGGAAGCAGAGGTACATCATCATAGGAAGACAAGGTGGATTCAAATGACATACCAACACTGGGAAATACAGGTGTAGCATGCAAGGTCACATCACTACTTGATGCTTCAGGGGAAATGTTGAGCAACTGAGTGTCAGACAATAAAGGGGTGACTAGAGGAAACACTTCACTACTGTAGGAAGGTTGAAGTGGTATCTCACCATTATAAACTGCTTGAGTTGTCTGAGAGAGTACCTCACTTCCAGAAGAAGCAGAGCCACGTTCTTCAGAATTTGATGAGACAGAGTAAGATGATAACTCAGAAGAGGAGAGAGCAAAGGTAGAAGAATGTAGCAATACTGTAACTGCAACTGAAGTATCTTGTGGCCCCTCGGGATCATTAGGATAAAGTGCTGTTGTAGGAATAGGGGAATTAACGTTAGAAAGATCCTTGCTATCCAATGCAACAGCAGTACTATCTGTGCTATTAGGATACCACTCATTTTCATTGATTGCAGATATTTTGGGGGCAGATTCTTCTGCTTTTGAGGGTAACATGTCATCTGATAGAATTTTGACATAGTTTTGAGAAAGATCATCCTGTGTGGTTGTGTCTGGACTTCCAGAACTAAACGTATTTTCCTGAGATGTCTCCAAAGTAACTAACCGGGTAGCAGAGGTGATAGGAATGGAACCCCAAGAGTCATCAGTTTCTAGGTCAGGCTTAAAAGCAGATACCTCTATATCATCTTCATTACTATCAGCAGCAGATTCTCTGGTTGTTTCATTGCCAGAAAAAGTGTGTGCATACTCTTCCTCATTACCTTTGGTGGAGCTGCTTGCAGGAGGAACAATTGCTGTTGCTGCTTGAAATTCCATGGGGTTATTCTCTTCCTCCTTTAGTCCTTCAGTGAAAGGTGGAAAAGTTTGATCAAAAGTTGCTTTGGAACGATCGTGTAAGTATTTCTCTTCTGTGAAATATCTCGGTATTCCATCTTCACTGAATTTTGTTTCCATCCTTTCCTGACTGTAGCTAGATGTGGTAAACTGGAACTTGCTTTTTTTGATTTGGTTTGTTGCACTATCTCTACTGGCAATTACAGTAGCGTCTTCATCCAACCCTGTCCTTTCATCTTCCATTTCATCTTCCTCCTTTAAAAACGTGTGTAAAATATAGTTAATGTCCTCTTAAATAATGCCTGGACAAATGAACTAAGATATTATAAAGACGTGTATTTCTGTAGCTTATAGTAGCAGAGCAGTGATCCCCTGGCTTTGCGGACTAGTGGAGGGGGGAGGAAATGGTTACATGCAAGTGGAGGGCATGTGCACACAAGTGAATGACTCCATTTGTGTGAGTGGTGGGCACATACACCCACCGCTCACATAAATGGAGCTGCGCCCACGCTCACCTGCCGCTTCAACAGTCCAGTTCTGAAATGGCCTGGTACTGGACTGCGGCCTGGGGGTTGGGGACCCCTGTGATAGAGTACTGCAATGTGGCCTCTCTCTGGATTATCCTTTAGAAAAAGACTGCCAAAAGTAGCATCCAAGTTGTTTTTGGAATTAGCAATATTCCAGAATTTTGCAAACATACAGAATATTTTCAGTGATATACATAATCACTATTAAGAAATACACATGGCAATGAACCAGAAAATCATTTGATGTCATGATATTTGATTCCCATCTAATAATAAGCTCTATGTGTGATTATTTCCCATTTCTCTTGATAATAGTTATTGATACAAAATGTACAGTTTAGCATAACATTCAAAATTTCATCTGCTCAAACAGTATGAAGTACAGCATGACTGGGAAACGTATTTAAAAGAACACATACCAAAACCTATTTTTGGGTATGGCTTTTTTCTGCATTCTGTATAATATATATATTTTTGAGAAGATGCTTTAGTATCTGTTCGTCGATATAAATTGGTATGAATCAAATGGCCCAGTGATGGCTAACCTTTTTCTAAAGATGTGACAAAACTGTGTGTGTGCAGCTATTGCGCGCATCTGCCTGCCCACCTGCATGAGTGCCTCCCCATCTGCACATGCCCGAGCAGCCCCCCTACTGCACACGTGCGAGCAACTCCCATAGGGGAGTATTTCCTGAAGCCTGGGTAAGGTAAAAACAGCCTCCCGTGGCCCTCCAGAGGCCTCTGGGGGGCCGAGGGAGACCATTTGCACTCTCCCTAGGCTTCAAGAAAGTTTCTGGAGCCTGGGGAGGGAAAAAACAGGCCCAATGGGCCAATCGGAAGCTCATTTCCAAACTTTCGGTTGGCCCATTGGGCCTGATTTTCCCCCCTCTCTAGGCTCCAGAAGCTTTCCTGAAGCCTGGGGAGGGTGAAAGATCAGATGGCCGGCACACACATGTGTGCTGAAGCGGAGGGCTGCCAAGGGCTGTCGTGCTGGCAAATATGGCTCTGCGTGCCACCTGTGGCACTCATGTCATAGGTTCACCAATCAATAGGCATGTCTTACAAGTGTCTACTGAGATATGCCATATTTTGGGGAGTATAAGATGCACCAGAGTATAAGACACACATTAGTTTTTGGAGAGGAAAATGGGGGGGGGGGGAATTCTGCCTACCAGGTATTCATCTGGCTAGTCCTTAGCCTGGTGAGCTTCAGCACATTAGTTCGCTTGCTGGTTTTGAGGTTGGGGATGGTGGGGGCTGTGCTTCTAAAGCACAGCTGATTGTCAGAGGGAGCAGCAATTAGAAAAGCAGGCAAAGCATGGAAGATTGCTTAGCTTGTGTTTGGGCTGAAAAACAGCTTCAAAAACACAGCTGATCCTTGAAGGGAGTTCCAGTGACTAAAGCAGGCAAAGTGGGGAAGGGGTAAGAGAAGGCAGCAGCTGTTCCGGGTAGCCATTTTGGGCACTGCACATCAAGCATTTGGAGGCTGAAAACGCAATGCACACAGCCAAAAAACACAAGCCATTGTCAGTGGAAATCTCTGAAGCCAGGAAGAGAATGCATGGAAGCCAAAGGGTAGGGGCTGGTGGGTGGGTGGGACTACATTCAGAGTATAAGATGCACCCAAATTTTCAGCCACTTTTAGGGGGAAAAGTGCATCTTATATTCTGCAAAATACGGTATGTGCTGTTAGTTCAAAGGATCTTCCTTTACACATGTTATAGAATTGCAGCCCTGTAATCATTTTTCATGCTTTAATATAACTTGCCATATTATTTAGAATGCTTTAGACTGACTTTGTGACAGCTAAATATTTTACTTCAAATGTCAAAATATTCACACTGAATATTTTATTAAACGCAACACTTTTATTTTCTAATAGCAGGAGCATAATCTCTTGCAAGATAATGTAATAACCATACCTCATAATCTTCTGTTTCAGTCAATTCAGGAAACAGTTCAATTTCTACAAAATAAAAATATGAATGTTTAAACTAAAATTTTAAATTCATAGGCAATAAATTATTTTAGTGCTTAAGATTTATTCTAAAGTTTTTTTAAAAAATCATGTTACAAATATTTTTTAAAAGTTTTAATGGAATTACTGAATAATTTCTGTACTCTGGTTTCCAGCACAATTATTTCTGACATGTAGTATGGTATATAGCAGAAATATTATAAAGTACTGATATTACATGATCGAAGGAGCATAAATAATTATCTAAAAAACTCTGATAGAATCAATCTATTCTAGGATACAAATGTTTAGGGAAGATTAAAAAAACTAATCTTTAATTTAATATTGGAACTTCTATGATCAAGGACCAAGTTATATATGACTGTAGAAAATGCAATCTAGGTATCTATTTTTTGATTCATATAGTACCAGAGTTGTATTTGTGTGTCTTAAATTTAGAACTGGTTATACTATACTTTGGAATATACTCGTCCCATATTTTATTCATGATATTACCATCTCTGAATTATTTTCTGTTTTAATATTTTCTGTTTTAGTATTTTGATGAATATTTAAAGTTGGGATCAAATATTTTAAGTAAATAATATATTTAAAATTGATAATGTGTAGTACAAATAATATCCTCACCATCTTCCAAAATATTAAATTTGTGATTAAGTTTTTCCAAACAAAAAATGTCAAATTCCCAGTCATGAATTCCCACATTATATCTTAGTCTGTTTATTAAGGAAGCATGAAAATAAATGCACCCTTGTGACTTTCTTAAACTTGAATCTATTGAACATGTCCATCTGTACAGCCCATTCCATAGGAATGTTAGAATTAGTCTAAGAAGTTATTCTGACATTTTCATTTATTACAAGGTTATGTTATTACTGATTGTAATCTTTTAATAACTTATAAGGTTGGGTGTGGTATAACAGCATAAAATAGACATTGGGAACTGACTGCTAGTAAACCAAGACAAATATCATCTTAATAAATCTGCAATTTTTCATTATCAGTAATTATTTATCGTTTAGTTTTTTATTATTGTATTATATCATAAACCTCATTCTAAAGCAGGGCAGAATTTAAATATATTTAAATAAACTCAATATTTTTTATCTTAGGCTACTCAACAACCATATCAAGTTTTTTTATCTAATCTGAGGAAAAAATAAATCTATGTAGGCATGCTATTTTTTGCAAATCACAAGCTAAAAGGGAAGAAGTTTGACAAAGTTAAAACCATTGATTTGCTGGTAAATGTTTAAAATTCAACTTTGGCAATTCCGTTGCTATCGTTGTACTGCTAACCCAAAAGTTGATTGGCAAGCGAGTCATTGGGGCTCAACCAATTCCCAAAATTTCAGGGAATTTAACAATTACCTCTTGCAAGCCTGTGTGATCTGGCCCAAGCCTGTGTAATCTGTACTCCATAACTAATAATTTAAGAATAATTGGAATATTGGGCATAATTGGAAGTTCCATAAAAAAAATGCACCATGCTTTTGTGGTGTAGAACATTCACCAGAGGTCTTTAAACAGTGTACATAAATGCATAAGTGTACAAAAAAAACAACAACCACATTTAGGAAAAAATAGCATGGAATGCAACAGTTTTTTTAAAACAAAACAAAACAAAACAAAAAGAGATGCAGAATTTATTAGATGTTTAGGAAAAATGGTCTTACCTGTTATGTTCTGAAGACTAAGAAGCTAATGGATAAAATAATGATGATATTCCCTGGCTTCTCAATACTGAAAGATTACACACACACACACACACACACACACAGTTTAAATATTTTTCTATTTCATCCATTAGTCACAATTACAGCACTCTCTTACAGATATTGCTTTTGCAAACTATTGTGTTTCCCCGAAAATAAGACAGGGTCTTATTTTCTTTTGACCCCTCAAATAAGGACTTGGCCTTATTTCGGGGGAACAAGAGCTGCTGTATTGCAATAATTTTGGGGAGGGCTTATTATCCAGGGAGGTTATTTTGGGGAAAACGTTATAACCATGGAGAAGTGATGCCTGAACATATTCACCTTTCCCCTTTCTATTCCTCTTTTTAAAAGTGCATATTTTCAGGTCCTACACTTTTATTTAATTATATAAAATTATAAAATATAAAAATTTCACTGGGTGGCTTCCAGCCAAAATCTTTATGCTTTAAATAAATAAATACTGCTTCTCTTCTTTTTTAAAAGCACTCACTGATAAAGTTTTGCATATTCTTGTATTACCAACAAAACACTGAACACAGCATTAGCTCACGATGAAGAGCCAGGTCTCCCTTGAATACTGATGAAGAAATAAATGCAAGTGAACTTTATTTGCATAAACCAGAAACCAGGCTGAAAAATCAGGATGTGTCTCGTTTGAGAAGACACAAAAGGGGACAAGAAGAAAGACTCTGAAATGCAACAGAAGCTTTTTCAAGTTCTTCACAATAAGTCTGCCTAGGACAAAATAGTTTCTCCAGCTTTCTATAACAAAGAAGTTTCCTAATGTCACACTTCCTTGCCTGAAAGAAAACAAATGTTGGATAGGTTTATGAGTTCTTTGTTGGTAAAGGGAATAACAAATGAATTTAATCTTACTAATTATTAATTAATTAATCTTATTAATTCATGCTACTCTGATTGAATTCATGCTACTCTGATTGAAAAAAGAGAGTAAAAAACTATCAACTTAAAGCTGTTTGGAAATATATTCTTTAAAAACAACAACAAAACATTACAACAAGCAAGGGAGCAAATTCAGTCTTTCATGAATGGATGTTTGTTCTCTTGTTGAATCCTGAAAGTTCACCAACCTTTCTGAACCAGATTTAAAACAGAAAGGTCTGTAAGAAGAGCATCTATGAGAAAAAAGGGATAATTTGTTCTGCTGGAAATTTTTTTGTTAAATACAAGCATATTTATGGTTCTGAGTCATCATGGTGCATTTGCTAAAAGAATATTTCACAGAAATTCAGTCCTTCCAGCAAATGTGCAATAGCACTATTGTTTTACATGAAAGCTGAACATTTTAAAGAAATTAGTGACAATACAATAGATACTACCTGCAAAATTGGATCATATTCATTTCAGTGGGAAGCAGGTGAAACAAGTGAGTCATATTATGTCTTTCAAGAGTGAAAATAAAGTTTTGAAATAAGTGCAATTAATTGTTAGTCTGATTTCAGCAATTCAACATTAAGAAGCAAGGGAATTCCATCACCACTGATCTCATTTAGAAAAGCCACATGCAATGGAATTTCAGAATCATAAGAACAGAATTTGTTAATTACTGTATCCTATGCCATCAGGCCTTTCCTTAATAAATAAAAATTACGCATGTTTTATACATTCTTTTAATCACAGACACTTATTATTTTTTCTCCAATTGGAATTATGTTGAGTAGGAATCTGAATCTAGAATTAATTTAATAAAAGTAATCATAGGCATATATTTGGTATCAGCTCATAATAAAGCTTATTGTAGACTCTCAGATATTATATTTATCCTAAAACAATAAATCCGGTTCTAACATTTCAAAGGAATCTTTGAAATATCTCAGAAAATGAAATATTTAAGGTGAAGAACACTGATATAGAAATACCATTGCATTGTGTTTTGCGCTGGTTTGCAAATAAAAGACAATTGTGGATTTTAAAGTAAAATTTACCTTTGTAAACTTACCTGGGTCATCTAAAGGCATGTCAACAATAACTTGATCACTGTACTTTCCATACAGACCGTTAGCACAAATAGCAACTATCTGAAGAATATAACTCGTATTGGGCAGTAGATTATTCAGAATTGCTCCCTGAAATGATTTAAATTCATAAACCATATTTATTACTTTCTGTATTTCATATAAAGTTATATTTTATATTTCTCTAGTCACAGAAAATTACACTGACAAGAAAAGGCTTTCAAATTAACTTAATATAAAAATATGCAATTTTAAACATTCTAACACTTCTGCTCATCCATAGTTACGAAGAAAACAACTGAAAATTAATTGTTAAGCATTGACTGAATACCACAATGCAAGATTCTGTAAAGGTTCCACAACTGTCTAGTAGATTGTACTCTATGTGTGTGTGTGTGTGTGTGTGTGTGTGTGTGTGTTGTATTTGTGCTGATAAATAAATAAAGGCACAAATCAGCCCAAATACAACACAAATGTAACAAAGGCAACAGTAAAAATATTGGGTTTCTGTCTGGATGGTCTCTTATGACAAGCCGATGGACAGAGAATGGAAGCAGTGAACTTCCTCCCATATTTGGACATACCAGGGGTTGTGACTTTATATATATTGTGTATAATGTATGTGTGTGTGTGTGTGTTTGTGTGTGTTTTGCATTTGTGCTGATAAATAAATATTTATTCATCAGCACAAATGCAACACTAATGTAACAAAGGCAACAGTAAAAATAATGGTTTTCTGGTGATGGTCTCTTGTGACGAGCCGATAGACAGAGAAAGGAAGCAGTATGCTTCCTCCCATATTTGGACATACCAGGGGTTGTGGCACAATACACACACACACACACACACACACACACACATATGATAAAGGAGGAGAGCCTGTGGCTCACTAGCTAACACAACTGTCTACTATGTAATACAGCACAGGTTCAAATCCAGTAAGGGTATGGCTAGCTGATGAGAGCTAAATAGCTTGAAATAGATCTATACTAATCTCCCCTTATTTATTTATCAGCACAAATGCAACACATACACACACACACATATATGTTGCATTTGTGCTGATAGCAACTAGTAACTTAGTAAACTCAGTAAAATTTAGTAACTACTTCACTGTTCTTAGTAGATGATAATTCCTGTGTAGATATTGAAAGAAGTTTGAAGTTTGGAGTTTATTCAATTTGTAGGCCGCCCTATTCCCCGAAGGGACTCAGGGAGGCTGAACAAAGCCAAGGGAGGGGAAATTACAAAAAGTAAGACAAAGAAAATCAGACAATACGAACAATTTAAAAGCACAACAGACACAGCAAATTCGAGTAAGGGGGGGGGAACTCAACCCAGGCTTGCTGGGACAGCCAGGTCTTCACGGCCGTCTGGAAGGCCTGAAGGGTGGAGAGGGTCCGAATCTCCACGGGGAGCTCGTTCCAAAGGGCCGGGGCAGCCACAGAGAAGGCCCTCCTCCGAGTAGTCGTCAGCTGACATTGGCTGGCAGATGGAATACGGAGGAGGCCTAATCTGTGGGATCGAATGGGTCTGTGGGAGGTAATCGGCAGAAGGTGGTCTCTCAAGTACCCAGGTCCAATACCATGTAGGGCTTTATAAGTAATAACTAGCACCCCGACGCGAATCCGGAGACCAATAGGTAGCCAGTGCAGCTCGCGGAGGATACGTGGGTTTACCGGGGTACACGGAAGTAATCTCAGTAAGGTATTATCACAAAGCACAAAACTGCTACAGTTATCATTAAGATATTACAAACTTACACAAAAAGATGTAAGAAACCCAAAATGGATAATAAACAGTTTTGTCTTTTATCTAAAGTTTTTCATCTTTAGATCAATGACCTTAATTATTTTTTCTCTCCCTCACAAACATACACATATACCAGTGGTGGGTTTCAAAAATTTTGGAACCTATTCTGTACGTGTGGCCTATTTTGTGGGCATACCTTGGCAGTCATGTGACTGGGTGGGAGTGGCCAACTTGTAAAATGTGGTGAAACTCATTTAACAATGCTCTTGCTTAGCAACCAAAATTTTGGGCTCAATTGTGATCACAAGTTCTCTTTCTTCTTTCTTTCTTTCTTTTTTCCTTCTTTCTTTCTTATATCTCTCTTTCCCTCTTTCTTTCTTTCTTTCCTTTCTTTTTCTTCCTTATGTCCATTCTTTCTATCTTGTGTGTGTCTCTCTCTCTTTTCTTCCTTTCTCTCCTTCCTCCCTTGCTTTGTTCCTTCTTTCTTTCTTGTCTCTATCTCCCGCCACTTACTTTCTCTTTCCTTCTTTCTCTTTTTCTTTCTTTCTTTATCTCTCTCTCTCTTTCTCTTTGTCTCTCTTTTCTCTCTCTCTCCCTTTTCATTCCTTTTATTCTCTCTTACTCTTTCTCTCTCTCTCTCTCTCTCTCACACACACACCCACTCTCTCTCACACACATACATACTTTCCAGTTGGGGGAAATTTCTGTTTTGCCAGCTGGGAAGCTGGCAAAGAAGCCTCGTTTTCCCTGCCACCTGCAGCTCTTGGAGGAAGGATGAAGGGAAGCGAGCTCTGGGCCTTATCTCTACTTCCTTCCTCGAAAGCTGGCTTCGGGGATGGCCAGTCTCTCCCGTCACTGCATCCTTCACTCGCCTTTCACCCAGAGGATCTGCCAGTGGGGTGCCTGCCATTTCATCTCCCGAGAGAAGCTCGGGAGAAACATGCAAATGGCCGCAACTTGAGGCTCCTGAGGAGGATGCTGGACACCAGGGGCAGCAGTGGCACCCGCTGCTGCTCTTCTGCTGCTCCCGGTAATGCAGACTTCTTGGAGAGCATTAAATTGCAGGTGCACCGATTCCAGCAGCTGCGTTTTCCCTTGAAATTTGCTGTCCTAGCAACCCAAAGGGGACAATCTCCCAGCAGCATCTCAGGCACTCCCACTCTTAGCTGCAAGGGAGTGAGGATGGCTGAGTACAGTTTGGCACCTCCCGGCTCCCCTCAGTTCATCGAGGGGCCTCGTGCACCTGCTCGCTCACATGGCCTGCGTGCTTCCAGCAGAAATGGAAAGTGCAGGGATCTTAATGTAGTAGGGCAGGGGTGGCTGGAGCAGGAGGTTAAATAAACAAATTTGGCTTTGCTTCCTTGTGCGGCAAGAGAGAAAGTTGCCTGAGACGCCACTGGGAGAATATCCCCTTCAGGTTATCCCCTTACCATCCTCCTGTGGCCCCCATTGCCTCTTAGCACCCCCTGCGGCCCCCCCTTGCCTCTTAGCACCTCCCTAAGTCATTCCACCACCCCCCAGGGGGCGGTACCACCCACTTTGGGAACCACTGGCTTAAATGATGGGTGAACTGCCAACACTGATTTTGTCATCATTTGTGATAGTAAGTTGTTTCAGATGATTAATTATTTGCAGATTTTTCTTGTGCTTCTGATAATATCTTTATTGTAAGAGATTTATGTATTTATTTATACAGGTAATGTGGCTGCCAACCTGCAGCAATGATTCTGACAGACTAAAAGTAATAAAGAAAAAGGAACAGCCAATAGAATAATTAAAAACATCTACAATAACAATTGATATGCAGTGTATTGGAGGTCCAAATCAATCCCTTCAATCTTGCAACAGACAGTTTATAAGCAAATAACCAATAAGGTTCATGCTTGTGGGAAAAGTCAAATCTTTTAAGGCTTTACAAAACACCAACAGTTGAGAAGGGCCCTCTGGATCTTGCAGGTGGGGGAGATGCTATTTCCCAGGTGCTGGAACAGAGAAACCATGTCTGCTTAATAAATGACATTTGGAGTAGGACAACCTGTTCCATCTAGTAGGTTTAGCAGAAACAATAAAAAGGGTATTCCACAAATAACTTTGCTCTTATAGCAATAACCACCATTTGGATTTGCACTCAGAAGCTTACTGGGAGCTAGTTCAGCTCATGAATCAGTGGCTTTAGAAGGTCATTTCAAGCTGCTCTTAATGCCACAATGTGGAATCACTGCAGCTTCTAAATGTTCTTAAGAGCAGGCCCATGCAGAGTAGGTTGTATTAATCAAAACAGAAGGAAACTAAACCAAGAATGCCTATGAGTAAGTACTCTGGATCAAGAAATGTGCATGCAATGAACCGTGAGTGCAGAAAGAGCTCCAAGCAGCATATCAACTCTGTTTGGGGAATGCAACTCCACTCAGAGTTAAAGAGGACTCTCACAGTGTCCAGACACTGACAAAATGCCTATTCAGGTAGTTCTTTGCTTACGAGCATAACTGAGACCAGAATCTTGGTTGTTGAGTGAAGTGATCATTAAATGATACACCACATAACTGTTTTGCTTAATAACTGCAATCCCAATACTCCTGGTTGTGGTTGTTATGTGATCTTGTGAGTTGTTCAATGGACGGAGTCTGAGGTGAGGCGTGTAGGAGTGCCTCAGGAGGGTGGAGCAGGTCAGGTAGGGATCTGGGGCAGGTTATAGGACCCACCAGCAGATGACGCTTGAGCCCGATTCCTGCCTCAACATGTCCAGGAAACCAAGAAGACCCAGAGGCTCAGGCCCAAGCCCCCCACCTCCAGCAATTATATCACTGTTCATCAACAAGTGTGACTAATGCTATTACAGTGCTATAACCATGTCTAAAATCTGGCTGAAAAGTAGATAATCCAGATAATCAGCATGGAGACTTCAATCACCATCATTCCAAGCATCTAAGGCCCTGGTGGAACCTTGTATCAGAGCTCCAAGACAAGACCTCGTTCCCTCTGAAACCCAATAAGAATCCATCAATTGCTGGGTTAGTTTATTCAACTAGGTCCTATCTTCCTGCAGTAGAGCAGTCACCAATTACTCCAAGACAAATAGGGAGTGATGTGTCCATGTCATGGCATTAAAAGTGACACCCCCTATTCCAAATTATGTCACCATAGACCTGAATTAAAAAACAGATCTAATACATAATCCCCACTGTGAGGTAGGCTAGAGATAATCTTGGCTGCCATGATGACCCTATATTCCTGATTCATTTCTAAGTCCATATCCATGGATAGAAGGCTGATCTTCATGAGTACCATAAGCCTGGGAAACTCCACTAATAACCTAATAGATTCTAATAGATAGGCAGATTACTATGTGCCTGTAGGGATTATATATTAGCCTCCTTATCAGACCAATTTCACCAACAGAGTCCTGGTGCCAATTATTTCTGTGGTAAGGGTTTTTTAAAATACTAATATTTACACAATCCATGAAATGTCTTAGTAAGAGAATGCTTGTAAGGAATGGGAATGGCTTTGAGGTAAAATCAACTTGGTAAGCAAAAGCTGTCATAACAATTATCCTGCTGAAGCACTTTAAATCCAAATTTATCTAATCAACTATATACGTGCAATCCCTTACATTTTGATTCCCAGCTCTAGAGAAAACCTTTTAAATTGTCATTTACCAAGTCCTGATAACCATCTGTTAGAAATTCATGCTTTGTCTGGTCTTCTCCTTCCAACTGTTGGTAAAAAACAGCAAATTTTTCTATCATTGTGTCATATACAACACGTGGCCTTTCCCAAGTAACAAGGAGACTGGTATAGTTCTTTGGATCAGCTTGAACATTTTCTGGTTCTAAGCTGCAAACTTAAAAAAAAAGAAAAGATGATTTACAAGTTATAGCAACTAAAGGTATGTATTATAAAACAACAACTACAAGATAGACTTACAGAGAGAAAATTCACATTTATGGCTTTCACCAATTAAAATAAATCTACTTTTTAATTAAGTAATATATAGTCCTCCTCCCCAAAAGACTTGAGTACCCTACTCCATAATTCTCACTAGAGCTATTACTCTAGCCTCATTTTTTAGTTTTCATACTGTGATATATGTCTTTATATATTATGAGTTATTATATAAACATTTTAGAAGCACGTGTTAACTTGTTAAATTTATGTCTTTTAAAAATGGGAATTGAATAAATACAATGATGAAATAAATAAAACATGTACTATTTCTGTGATATATTTGCAAGAATTAGAATGATGAAAATAACCAAGGAATTGAAATGAATAACATCTCTGTTTCAAATATATACAACCCTCCTCGATTTTTTTTTAAGCTTGGAGATTTAATCTGGAAATCTCTTCTCATTTTAAGATGGAAGAACTTGAATGATGTATCACCTCAGACTATGAGAAGGTTTTTGGTTTTCAAAAAAACAACAGTGGTCCTTCTACATCCAATTAAGTATAGAATTGCTGAGAATGCTTGGATAATTTGGGTGCAATGAAAACACGTTCTGTGGTATTGTGGTAAAAATCAATGATTTCCCACAGGCCAGAAAAGCTAAACTGTCTTTAATTAGATTTAAACTAGTTCAATGCAGCTACCTTAAAATATAAATTGGCCTAAATTCAGATAAAAAAGCCTTAACTCATTTATTGAGATGTCACCATTGCCCAATCAATTTTCATTAAATCGATTTCACTTAAGTTTTTTAATGTGTTTTTCTCTAACATTATTTTAGAATTTATCTTTTGAACACAAGAGGGCACTCACTACTCAATATAGGTTTCCAACATTAAACCTGCATAATAAAATAAATTTTAAATTGATATTTTCCCATTTTATCAAACTGAAGTTTAATAACACAATCTTAGTTAATGTGTGACCCATTTAGAGCTTCTTTTAGAATAAAACAAACAGATAATGTATTAATGATCATTTGCCTGATTTTGTTACATATTCCTTTGTTAGACTGAGTAAATACTCTGAGCCCTTGATTTATCCAGTGGGCAAAAAATCCTTCACTCAGTTGTGTTAATTGCTTTTTGGCCTTTGGCTAACTAAGCTCATTCACAGTGTGGTTGGATTATACTAAAACAACAAATCATGGAATTTTGTGGGGTGAATCAATAAATGTGTGTGATGGTATCATCAACTACCACAGCTTATATACTTGTTTTAGATCTCAGGAGTGAAATACAAAATTGTGGCATTTGCAAGATCCCATTACCACAAATGGTTGGTATTTATCTTACATCCACACTTTTTGCTAGGAACGGGAGTTGTTTCTGTTGCAAGTAATAGCTCACTTAACCAAGGTGAAGGTAATATGAGCGGCCTTATCTAATTTGGTGTTCTCCAGATGTGCCAACAGTCCCAAGGTATCTAGAAGGTACTGGCCGGATGTAAAGGCATGTACTTATGTGTGCATCCCCAGCACTATGTTGATATAGCTTAAAAAGCTCAACTGCATGACAGCTGATCATGCTGGACATATTTTCAAGTTTTGGCAAGGTTGAATCTATTTACCCATTTATTTTTTGCTCCTTGCTTAGTGCACCACAGCTAATTAGCACAAGAGATAATTGCCTTAAAATTCTCTGCATATGGACAGTTGAATAAGGATCTCCTATTGTTTTTCTTAGGAGCAATTCACTGTGGCAAAAATTATGCTTAAGCCCACAATTCTAACAAACAAGTACCTGCTTCATGAATTTCTTCCTGCCCAGTGTATGATGAAAATACTTGGCCAGAAAATTTATGCTGTTGATCTCTAAAGTTATTTTGTAGATAGTCCATTAGCATCACATAACCAGATTGCTGCATAGTTAGAACATCACAAAACACTGACAGCTGGAATAAGACAAGAAATGGAAACACAAAAGTAATTTAGTAAGGAATACATTTTTGAAAAGCCACATTCAGATGATGGAGAAACATGTACTACTCTAAATGTTACGTTGCCTGATTCTTCCTATATAATCTTTTTGTTCAGCAGAACAAAGTTCTTTAGAACTAGAGAGTTCATAAACTGTTCAGATAAACATTTAAAAAAATAAAAAATGAATCTTTCTAGACAAGTATATCAAGGTTGCTGACTTTCTTATTAAACTCTTTCCATATCTTCCATTCCAATGGACTCTTTTCTCTTCTTTTGTCACTATAGTTCTAAAGAAACTCCAATGTATTGTGCAGGGATTTTCACTTTGATGCCACCCTCCCCATTTCATTTTAATCTCCAAGCAATTGTTTAAAAGAAACATACTCAGAACCTCATTTTGTCATTCTTTTTGTCAATAAAAGAATTCAGATGTACATCAAAATGGCATTTAAACCACAATAGAAATAAAAGGTGGTACTTGATAGGAGAAGAGAAAGAGAAGACATAAGGTAGCACACTGTAAAATTTGAAGTTCATAGTCCATAGTATCACAAAGTCAGTTTGTAGGTACAGATAATACTCTAATCACCAACAAGCAAATATATTTTGTTGGTTCAGAAAAGAGCATGCTTTTCCTAAAGCTGGTGTAGATATAGATACCACAACTGTTTATTTTTTGAGGAAACTCTGTCCTTGTTTCACTCTAATCATGTAGATTTGTTGACTGATGCTGGCTGCATATCATTTTTCTTCAACATTAGGATCAACTCTTTCATTCAGACATGTATATAAATCACCTGGTTTTCTGAAATGTTAACAGTGTCTTTGAACACAATCCATTCAACTGTTTCTGAGCATGGAGGAGTTGACAAAGATCCATTGTAAGTGTAATATTTGTCTGTTGAATTTGGCAAAAGATTCAACAAAATGAAAGGTTCCAGTTCATTTTTCTTCCCTGCAAAATATAAAGAAGTTCCCATGATGATATTTTAAAATCTAAATTGCATGATGTAGAAATGGGGGAAGCTAGATGAAGGCATGGATCTGCCTTGGTTAGAATTCAAGACTGAATTGTCTTCAAGATTATTTGAAATCAATATAAATAAGGAAATCTGTAGTTTGCATTGTCCCCAACACACAATTTATATCTCACAGAGCAATAGAATGCCAGGCTTAAAATTTGGGAAATAAAGGCTGCCTCAAACTTTGCAACGGTGTAAGGCTCGCTTAACATCTTTTAAAATTTCCCAAGTCTACCATGAAGGTATCTAATTTTTCCAATGAGGAGAGATGGAAGGGTTAAGGGGCAAAAATAGTGCTTTAAGTCTGGGAAAGGAAACCAAATTAAAGCATCCCTATTACATAAATTCATGTATGATAGATTGTTAATCAGGTGCTACTAGCCATGGACTAAAATGTTCAGTAATCCACTCAACCAGCCAAGTCTCTTTTCAAGCTTGGTTGCCCAGTTTTGTTTCTCCTACACCCTGGAATCTCTCTGTTCCTGCTGATATTTTCCTGCTATACCTGAATAGCTACAGTTTTAGTATCAGTATAAATAAAGAAAAAAAGAAAAAAAAACCTATTACATTAAGGTACCAGTTGAAGGGAAAAATTAGAAGTGGAGGTTGCTTCTTTAATGCTATGGTAATGAACTTCTTGAAGAAACTCATTAGCTTATGCTAAAAATACAATGCTAGATTACATGTTTTTTCCCTTTAATCGAGAGAATAACTTTTAAAATGAATGTATGTATATATTTAATTGTAAGCCTCCTTTAAATGGTCATGCTGGGAATCTGATCTTTTCAGATTCCACTAAACTACCTGAATCTGTGACTGTCTCCAATGGATCTCTTATAAACAGTATAAGTGACTACAATTCACCAGATCTGTCATATATCTTGTGAACTACAGAAAGGGTCCATTGCTGCAACACATTTTCCATCATGGTGGCAGTTTCCTTTTGGTAGAAAAAGGGATGCAGTTCCCTTCCCCATGGCTCCATGCCTCTTGCCAAACAGAACATAGAAGCGGAGATCTCTCTGCCATGGAAATGCTTGGCAGACCCATTTCAGGAAGTGTGAGGTGGTACAGCAGGGTTTCAATGCCTTTAATCTGTTTTTCACTGGTGTTGCTGAACATGCCATGATCGGGGATGGGCTGCTATGGGTTCGTCCAGGTTCGGGAGAACCTGTAGCTAATGTTATGGCTACTTCAGAGAAACTCCAAATCCCACCCCTAGCTGGCCCCACCCAACCTTCCCTGCCCCTCCCAGGAGTCTCCACATGGCCCATTTTGGATGTGAGGTAAATGTGGAGGCTCGGGGAGGGGGAAAAATGGGCTTCCCGGAAGTTCCAGAAGGGCCTCCAGAGCCCGGGGGATGCAGTTTTCATTCTTGCAGAGGCTCAACAAAAGCCTCTGGAGCCTGGGGAGGGTAAAAATGCCCCCCCCCCACGTTGGTGCAGAAGTCCAACTAGGCCACACCCACCATGACTACGCCCACCCAGCAACCAGGCAGAGAACCTGTTGCTGAAATTTTTGAAGCCCGCCCCTGGTAATGTGTAATTCTTACTGAGAGTAATGTGTTGAATTTGCTCTGTGTTTTATTTCAAAACCCAGATCTCTCAACAATTTGGTAAAGCCACTCTCTTAATACATATTATTCTAATCCATAATATTTAAACCAAATATAAAGGAAGCTATTACAGCTTGTTCGGTGCAATTTACATTATTCTTGACTTAAATGCTAATGAAACACTTTGACCATTTTTTTTGCTTAATTTACTTATATTGACTAGGGCAGTGATGGCGAACCTATGACACGCGTGTCAGTGCTGACACACGTAGCCATTTGGGGTGACACGCACAGGATTTCATGAGATTCATCCTCGGCTCCTGCACGGCCGCCGAGGATGAAAGAATCTGTGCTGGAGGAACGGGGGGGGGCGGGACGTGTGATCTCCCCCGCCCACACTCACTTACTGTATCGCCGCCGCCCCTTTCTGAGCGCAGGGGCTGCTGGTAAGGCGTGCGTGCCGTGCACACACATGTCATCAGCGCAGCGAGGGAGGACCCGCAGGAGAGGAGCGCGGGAACAGTGCGCGCCTCTCTCCAGTCAGGCCGGCACAGAGAGTCTACTCCTGGGACTGTCGGTTATGACCGCACCACAGCAGGGAACAGCGGAGTGCCAACGGGAACTGTGAGCGCCATTATACATTTTTGTAGTTTAAACTATAAATTGCGCAAAATTATGTTTTTGTTGAAGTGACACACAATGCAAGTTATGCTCGATTTTTTGCCGATTTTTGACACACCACGCCAAAAAGGTTGCCCATCACTGGACTAGGGTCTGGAGGGAGCCACAAAAGTGCACTAAAATAAAATTTCCTTTGAAATGAACCTGACTCCAGGTGATCTCACATATCTTATGGAAATGGTTTGCCATTAACTTCTGATTTTGTTGTATTTTGCTATTGTTTTTAATCACTATGATTCATAACTGTTAGATTGTTGGATTCCAGTCCCTAATAAATTCCAACCCGAATATTGAGTTTCAATCCTGCACTAGTGTGCTACCTGGTCTTTATAAGGAAGGTTCATATTTTGTCATGATATGTAAAGTTTTTTTTTTAAATAAAACAATATCTTTATTCACATAAAATGATATTGAAATCTATGGCTGTGATAATAGGGGAGCAGGGCTGATTAAAATCATTTGGAGACATGCGTTGCACAGCATTAGAGCCATGGTCTTTTGAACATTTGGCATGTCATCTAAGCATGTTCAGAAGAATTTCCATTGAGATGCAAAGTGCCTATTAGATGGTATGCGAAACCCTACCATTCATATATCTTCAACTATAGGATTTGAACAAATTTTTGCCATGTATCCAGATTCCATAAATTCATATATTACCAGACGTAGAAGCTTAAAATTGATCATTCATATAATTTCTCATATTTTATCACAGACTCACCAAACCGACTAACGCTGGCCACTCCTTCAATAATTGAATTATAATCCATATTATCTTCCAGACCAACCTGTTGAAGAAAAATTGGATTTTTTTCAATAAGAAATCATGCAAGATGTTGTTAGTTTGACAGTTAATAAATTATAAAAGCTACACTTCTTTTAATATTTAACACAGATACACATTAATGCCTAAACCTTTTTAAAAATAAAGCTAATTATTATGTAAAAATAATTAACTATAACAATACCCATAACTCTTACCCTCAAAATGGAAACAAGTACATTTCAAAGTTGAAGAATCATTAATCATTAAAAACTATTACCTCAAATAAAACTGATAAAGTTCTTAATTTCCCATTTCCTTCAATTGCTTTGTCGATATCGGAAAACTCATTTGAATCATAACAGTAGATTTGCATCTATAATATAATACAGTTAAAAAAGTTAATAGAACCATGAAATGAATATGCAAGGGAGATTAATTAGTTCTGGTATACCAGAAACTTTAGAAAATTAAAGCACTGATATGCTCAGATACATATCACTTGGTTTCAGTCAATATAATATATGGATATTAAATTAAATTATAAATTATTTTTATTATTATTACAAAATTATATAGTTAATGATTATTTTTCCATTAATAATGGAATACATATCAAAGTTATTTGGTGGCACAGGACATTAGCGATATTTTAAATGATTCCAAAGCCATGCTCTGTTGTACAGCTGATATTGTGCTGGATTTCAAGAGGCTAACTTTAGATTATTCTGATTGTTCTAAATTTATCAGCAGTAAAAAAAATAACAAAGAAAGTGACAGGCAGCCCGTAAAATACCAAAATAGTATGAAATTCCAATTCTATTAAAAATAATAATATTTATTTATTTATAAATAATAATAACAATAAACAACAACAACAATAATACATTATATATAGCGCAGACTGATTATAAATTGCGGCACAATTCAGTAGCACAAATGATCCATTGGAATTTGTGCAAAAATTATAATATTAAAACAGCAACATTTATTAATCGAAGTAAAGAACAAAAATCTACTGAAGGCCCAACAGACGAAACAAGAATACAGAAAAGAAGTGATAAAATCAAGAATGGAGAGTTGGCAGAACAAAGCACTGCATGGCCAATTTCTGGACAAAATAAAAGATAAAGTGGACAGTGAACAAACTTGGTTATGGTTAACAACAGGTACATTAAAGAAAGAAACAGAGTCACTAATCCTGGCTGTGCAAGAACAAGCTATCCGCACAAATGCCATTAAGGCCAAAATCGAAAAATCTTCTGATGATGCCAAATGCAGACTTTGCAAAGAAGCTGATGAAACTGTTGATCACATACTCAGCTGCTGTAAAAAAATCACGCAGACTGATTATAAATTGCGGCACAATTCAGTAGCACAAATGATCCATTGGAATTTGTGCAAAAATTATAATATTAAAACAGCAACAAACTGGTGGGAACATCAGCCTGAAAAAGTCACCGAAAATCAGATGGTCAAGGTCTTGTGGGATTTCCGTATACAAACCGACAAAATACTGGCGCATAATACACCAGACATCACACTGGTTGAGAAAAATAAGGTCACAATCATAGACATCGCAATACCAGGTGATAGTAGGATCGCCGAGAAGGAACATGAAAAAATAGCAAAATACCAGGACTTAAAAATCGAAATTCAACGACTATGGCACAAACCAGCAGTGATAATTCCAGTGGTAATTGGCACACTGGGTGCTATTCCAAAAGCACTGGAATTACATTTAAAACAGTTAAAAATTGACAAAATCAACATCAGTCAAATGCAAAAAGCCGCATTGCTTGGATCTGCACGCATATTACGAAAATACGTTACGACGTCCTAGGCCCCTGGGTGGGGCCCGACTAGTAACCAATGCCAAATCCGGCGAAACAACTGGCCGCTGTGATACAATTGTACAACAACAACAACAATAATAATAATAATAGGACCATAATAGGTTGCAGGTGGAGCTGAATTAAGGCTAACCTAAGCACAGCCTAACAATAGTGCTCTTCAGCCCTGCCATTGCTTAACTTAAATTAAGACTCAATAAGTGTTGGAAACTAAAGCTGAATGTGACAGTGAAAGGGTAAAAGTTATGTCAAATAGAGAAAAAAAGTCTCTGGTGCCCTCCTTTTGCTTAGTACCCTTAACACATGCTTATTTGACTGAGTAGCTACATCTCTCTAATAAGAACATACAACAAATCCAAAAAAGGGATTGAAGAAAACATTAAGGCACAAGAAGGATTCAACCAGTGAAATGAAAACTAATCTTTGCCCCTTGAAAGACTACACCTCAAAAATTGGGTCCACAATTAGTAACTAGCACACATGGCAAACTAGCTATATTCTTTGGAACAAATTGAGGTTATCGTATCAAAGGTAAATTTATTAATGCCATTTATAGCTATTTAATCATGTCTAGGCAAATGAATGTGCACAAATATATTGATATTTATAATGTTATTAAATCAATTACCTCAAGGGGATATTTTTGTCCATCTATACTATGTTCAGATCCATCATGAGATATATTACATTTTCCCCAGTGAAATGTTATCTTGCTTGCTTTAAATATTGCTTCTGATCCTCCTCCAATCACAAAGTATTCATTTTTCAGCTTAATTTCCACTGGGGAAAAAACAAAAACAAAAACCACAACTATTATTCATTATATTTAAGAAGAAAAAAGTGACTTGAACCTCAAATTTATCAGCATTAATTTTAAGATTATCAAATCAAATTATATCACACCATGAGTGAAATTTAAAAACGATTAGCTATATTTTCTCCAATGAAATCAACAGGATTTGAGTTAAATTAGGCTTATTATTAATTATAATAATGTTCATATTTCTCAACTAAGAATATGGTTTGAATTTAACCTAGTAAGTATAATTTAGACCTTATGGATGGGAATTATGGAAATATATACGTAGAGTCCAATATAGAAAGAGTTAATTTTACTGTTAAGAAATATTATTTTCTACTCTTACTGTAACACTGCTTGAATGTTTAAAGTAATCATTTCTAAGAACTTTAGAGATGAGAGTCAAATTATTACTAATAGCTCCCTTCCTGCGTTCCACCCTTAAATGTTCATGTACCATCAAGTATTTCTTCTACACATTTCTATGAAAATAGATTCCATCACCTATGTGGAAACAGAATGTAATCCAATTAAAAATGAATCCAAACTTAGCATTAATATATAGTGTTTGTATGCTAAATATGATTACTTATATGAACTTTAATATATTCTGAACATTTTAAATATGATGTTTGTATAGATCAGTTTTGTTTTTTCAATTTATAATTTTAAAAAGTACAGTTTGCTTTAAAAATTCTCTGATAAATAAAAGAACAAAATAAATTATGTAGCAATATACAATTGGTTTGCAACTACATAGCTTCAGCAGATAAATTGTACAATAAGTTACAGTAGGAAAACCTATTAATGCTAAATATTATATCAAATTTAATTAAATAGATAGCTCAATTTCAAATGTTGAAATATATTTTATAGGCCTGGTGAATATTCAACAGATTTCTATTCCATACTTTAAGTTTTTGTAATTTCCCTTCAGTTTTCAAATGAAGCATTACTAAGTAATTTAGTGATTCAAATGTATGTTTTGAGGAATGTCAGAGTTTTCTCATACAAAAAGAATACAAATCATTAGAACAAATTGATATAAAGTTTTGCAGATTTTATAATATATATTCTAGACAAATAATATTCTATATGATTAAATACCAATTGGATAGATGATAGGTTTATTTCAACTCATTTATTTATGCGACTATCAATATATTGATAATCTGTACATGACAAACTCTTAATAATTAGAATGATGCCTCTTGAAATAGAACATTGTAATTAAGTAAGATAAATTTTTAAATTTATCTTTATAAACCAATCTGTGAAAACATTAGCTGGGTCTTTGTGACATAACATTTTGCACAATGTTGGCTGTATTAATAGCATGCATATTATGCCAAAATATATTTATATTCAGAAAATAGAGAGGACTTTATTATAGGAATTACGTTATTTCAAGGACTATTTTTGTTAATATGTTTCTTTTCGGCCTGGAGGCCGCTTGAATTAATACTTGTTTGCTATTGCCAGCTGTCTTCCCATTACTTGCAAGAATCTTAATTTCAAAAAGATAAAAAAGAATAAAATAAATCAAGAGACTGTAAAAAAAACAATAATTGCTTCACATGTGAAAAAAAAACTTCTATGAATATCAAATATAATATGAATACATATTCTTTACCTGTTTTGCCCGTGTTATAGATTAAGGTGTCCTCTGAAGTTTCTTCTTCCCAACCTTTGAACTTCAGTTGCTTGAGGTTCACATTTACTTGAGTGAGATCTTCATCAATATTTATAGGTGACTGCTTGGCACCATTGCATGCTGGATATTTTTTCCCCCACTTTGTTTGATTTAAGGCTCCTAAAAACCAAAATGAATCAGGGAAGTAATTTATCTAAACATATTTGATAGATTTTCATATGTTTATGAAAGCCACAAATTATGTTCTAAAAGATATTCTGTTAATCTCTGAAACAACCCCTCTAATTTACATGCTTTTACAACAATATATGACAATCAGAGGTGATATTCAACCGGAACGGACTGGTTTGGGTGAACCGATAGTGGCGATGATCAGATGGTCCCACCCACCTGCCCCCTGTGCTATCCTGTCCTATATTTCCTTCTTTCTGGCTCAGCTGATTCAAGTGGCACAGCTGATTTCTGCTGTTCTACTTACCGGGGCTGCCTTAGAAGGTAAACAGCTGAGCTTCAAATTGCTGTATTTTGAACGCTACACATAAGTGCGTTAGGTACGCCCATGCACCCAAAATGTGCACCCACGAACTGGTTGTTAAACTGTTTGCATCCCACCACTGATGTCAATGCCAGAAAGGTTGTTACAAGTAACATTTACAAATGTCCTGCCAGATCACAAATCCTCAGCAAAGCTAGTACATCGAAGTATGAGACTTTTCCTTTAACATGAAGTTCGAGTTTTAGCACAATCATTTTCAGTTTCATGGTGTCTACAGTAGAAATGCAAGAGGGACAAATGTTGACATGTGCATGTGGTAAAGATGGTTTCACTGGAAGATGGATGAAGACGAATTACAAAGATCTGTGTCCTTGACCTACAATTGCAAAGGAACCTGCCCATTATGGTTGTAAGTGGTGACCAACTTGATTTTATAACCTTTTTAATGTGTCTATGGAGATTCTCAGTCATCCAGGTCATGGTTGTCCCAAAGTTGCTTTTTTAAGAGGCAACTGGACTTTCTAGTTTTTCTTTTTTCTTTGAACACATTTCGCTTCTCATCCAAGAAGCTTCTTCAGTGAGAGCTGAAGAAGCTTCTTGGATGAGAAGCGAAACATCTTCAAGAAGAAAAAAGAAAACCCAGAAAACCCAGTTGCCTCTTAAAAAAGCAACTTTGGGACTTTTTTGAGGTGGTTTTAAAGTGAAACCATTGTTTGTTATGAGATGTTTTTGCTGAAAATCATAGATAAGCACTATTTCATTTGGCAAAAATGTGAATTGCAGTCATGTGACCACAAAATATTGCTAACAATTGCAATTGCTAAGCGCCCAAAATATGCTCAAGTGATTGTGGGTCCCTTAACAATCACTCAAAGTTACAGCAGTACCCCACTCCCCAAAACAAGCAATTATGACCTGGTTCTGAAGTGGTGTGTAATACCGTGTCATGTAATGTTTCAGTATGTAATAGACAATTAAGTAAGCATTTATTTTAACCACAAAAGGCTGATACTTTGTTTTGTCCTCTCTTTGATAAGGAAAGTATGTGGAAAGTTCGATGATCTTTCTCATCTTCAATACTGCTTAATCTGGTCTTAACCTTGGCAGGAATGGGTGATGCATTCCAGGAATAAGACAAGATAAATTTATCTCTTTGGCTTGGCAAAATCAAGTGAGAACAGAAAGGGCTAATTATGCTTTAGACTCTGTATAAGCTGGTAGGCAATCCCCATGAGATGGACGTTCCATGAAGACCTGACAGAGACAGGAGCTGCATAACCAATAGCTTTGAAGAGGTTCACTATCCATCATTTTTCTGGGTTCCCTGACTGGCAGAAGAAGTCTTTTGTTTCCCTTTCATTCTTGAATATTTTTGAATATTATCTGATTGCTATTTTATGTTATGATGTTATGTTTAATGTTATGCTGTTATGCTGCTTTGGAATAAAGCCATATGTTCTTATATTAATGATGTCATTGCTTCCGAATCCAAAAGTACCCGTGACTCAAACCTGCTGGCCTGGACACAGAGCAATATACAGCATGATGCATGTAAATTTTGAATCAGGCATCAGGACACAAATATACAGTCATGGGCCATATATGACATCAAATATCAATTTCATCATTTTAGCATCATTGCATTTTTTTGCAGACTACTGGTCATTTTCATTGTCCTCAATTTCTAGTTCATTTATTATTAGTTTCTATTTTAAAGAAACTCAGTTGGTTCTTAGATTAATATTCAGCCCTTTTTCTCAATCACTTTGGTTTCAAAATTCATTTCTTCGGCAAAGTTGACCTATCAAAGAGTGACTCCTCTTAACTTTGCATTTCTATATATTTTCCATATTTCATCCAATGTGTAATTGACCATGAGTATGCCAAATAATGTTTTAGTGCAAGAGCAGCAAGGTTGTGTTAATAGTCCTTCTTTCTGATATAGCATCTGTCAAATTTAAAATGCCCCTATCATGTGAGGTCACCAAATCTCCCTAGATTTCCATATCCTTTGAAATTGTTACAAGATTTCCTGTCACAATTCCATCATTTTATATGCATTGTTAATGTTAAATTTTCACAAGACATTTATGTTTGCATGATAAATGTGATGATCTAGTATTATTTCAGTCTATTATTTTCACCTATTTCCCTCCTCCTTCATATGACCAGAAAGAAATGTATATCACTTGACAGATGGCCAGAATCACCAACTTAGGTCTGAATACCTGAATACATGATGAATGAAAGTATATTCTGGATTAAGGTTCCTTTCACAAATTCCAAAAGAATGAAACAAGAACACTTATAAAGTGCAGTCTAGCCATTTCTGAAATACTGATGCTATGCACACCATGCTGGACAGCTGATTTGCTAACTTGAATCCCCAATACAAGATGATTCATGAGAGTAAGAAAGGAAACGGACATCATACATATCATTATACCAACAAAAGTGTGTATAGTCAATGCTATGGTTTTCCCAGTTGCAATGTATGGCTGTGAAGGTTGGACCATAAGAAAGGCTAAAGGCCAAAGAATTGAGGCCTTTCAACTATGGTGCTGGAGAAGACTCCTGCGAGTCCCTTGGACTGCAAGGCGATCAAACTGGTCAGTCCTAGAGGAGATCAACCCTGACTGCTCTTTGGAAGGCCAGATCCTGAAGATGAAACTCAAATACTTTGGCCACCTAATGAAAAGGACTCACTGGAAAAGAGCCTAATGCTGAGAAAGACTGAGGGCAAAAGAAGAAGGGGATGAAAGAGAATGAGGCGCCTAGATTGAGTCACCACAGCAGTAAGTGTGAGCTTAAATGGACTCCAGAGGCCTGGAGGAATGTTGTCCGTGGGGTTGCGATGGGTCGGGCATGACTTTTCAACTAACAACAACAAAATACTATTGTGCAAAATATGTATTTTGTGTCAGTCATGATTAATGGATATGGGCATATCTGGACATGATATAATTGTGGCTTCTATTGGGCATCCTTTATAGAAATAATAGTCAAGCCAGATGTTACTTCCTTGGCAAGAATAGGAGCAGAACAATATCATGCCAAATTCATCACATTCTCTTTCGGGTGTGATAATTTGGCAACACAAAACTTTGAGAAGGGCATAGTGTCAGGGTTCCAAATAGCATCCAAAAGTAAATCAGAGTCCAAGGCAAAGGATTCCTCAAAGTTCCAATTTATTAAGAGAGCCATGTTGGCACACCTGGGAAACCCCAAATCTGAAAGTTTCCAGGTTTTCCCCACCTACTTGAAAGTTCAAGATCTTGCCTCCACACCCACCAGTCCATCACATGGTCTAATCTTCCACTGCCATGCTGGCAGTTCTTTCCATCCAGTTCCGGCCAGGTGCAGAGACAAAGGATAACCTTGATTTTCTAGAAAGAATGTTATTATGGCTACATATCACTCAACTCCATATAATCCCCCCTCCCATTTTCCCACAATAGAAAATGCATAGTAGAATAATAGAAAGTGTGGCAGGCCTGAAGGCCAAAAAAGAAAAGATGGCTTGCAGGCCTGACACAAAGAATGTAACAACATAACTCAACTATGATTTTCTACCATTATGGCAGGATTCTATTTCCAGGAAAGTATTTGTAACAGAAAGTTTACTTAAAAATAAAAACAATCATACTACCTCCCCCTAGTTCTATTTTACCAATTTCTAAAAGTTAAGAATTGTTGTCTATGAAACAACTGACTGCTTAGATTTAAATGTTACCAAATTTTAACAAAGCTTTTAATTATAAATATAACCTTGCAAACTGTGCCACCCATTTAAATTAATAGTTGACAGCTACAATTGCATCAAAAATATTATTACATTGGCATTTTTCTTGATTACTCTCATTTTTGCTGACTTCCATATAATCTGTCACAAAGAACAGAAATATATAACGGCCTGTCATCTCCTCATTCTCTGCCAGAGTAAGTAATTACTATGATTTTCAAGCAGCAATTGTTCTATCCTACTCTGAAGGAGTACTCTACTTTCCTATGTCCTCCCTATACTTCACTGTTGCTTATTGGAATTGATCTTAAGATGCTACTCCTGCAGCTGACAGATACTGTATATTGGATTTTTATTCTTTCCAATACAGAAGAATTTTGAAAGAAAGGAGGTTGAAATTCTGTCGATGAGTTTAATAAATCATTGAACTGTGGCATTGTTGATGTACTGATGATGTTACCTAATGTGGTAATGAAATGTCTGCTAGAAATCAACCAAGCTCAGAAAGCCTGAAATACCCCACAGTTTAAGACTATTCTCCAGAATAGTCTGGAGCCAAATAAGCAGAGAGAAGTTAGCAAAAGAAAAAGATCAGGGAGACGGCTACAAAGGGGGGAAAATCACTAGTGGATCCCTATTGTTCAGTGGCTCAAAAGGTTAGTGATTTATCTATTCTAGGTCCTAGCCCCGTGACAGCGAACCTATGGCACGCATATGTGCGCATCCCCCCCGTTTTGGGCCTAGGAGGCCTCCTGCCCCAACCTGAAAGCCAAAACGGGGTGCAGGGGTGGTGCCTGGAAAGACTCCTGTACCAACTTGGAAGCCAAAAATGGGGAGGGGGCGCATGCATGGGGATGCACGTGCATGTGTGTGGGTGCATGCACAGGGGTGCTTGCATTGCATTTTGTGGTTGCGCACATGTGCCTTGGGCACTCAGCACCAAAAAGGTTAGCCATCACTGTCCTAGCCCCTTCCAGTCACATGATCCAGAGTGGATCACATGCAGGTTACACAGTCCTTCCCAGCACCCTCAGTGCAACATGAATGAAAGCAACAATTTACACTTAGAAGCATCACTTTGTTACACAAAAGCAAACATAGGTGCACCTTGGCTCTTGATAAGAAGTTGGAAGGAATTCCAGAAGTCATTCTCTGCATGCTATGGCTACATTATCAATGCATTATATACACTAAAGGTTTTTTCCTTTTTATTTCTCCCTTTTGTATTGAACAACCAACACATACAATGGCACATTTGGATTTCTCCCTGCTATTCAATTTGTTTCCTGTTTAAGAGGCTGCCGTACCTATGCCCATGTGATATTTCATGTTTTTTTCTTTTTAATAAATGTACAGACATTTCTAAAATTCTGTTTTTGCTTGTCATTATGGAATACTCAGTGTAGATTAATGAGAAAAAAATGAATTTCAACAAATGTAGAATCAGGCTGCAGCATAACAAAATTGACAAAAGTGAAGGGGTCTGAATACTTTCTGAATACACTGTCTACAGTATTTCAAGAGCCCAGGAAAACCGTCAATAGAGGTAATGTTCAGCGACCATTTAATTTTAATTTTAAACATGACAATACTGAATAAGACACTTATGGATAGTCCTTGAAGTTGCAGCTGTTACAATGTTCCCATTGTCACATGATCACAATTTGGGCACTAAGCAACTGGCTATCAATTACAATAGTTGCAGCATCCTATTATTATCATATTTGTAACCTTCATGGTAGTCTTCCAACAAGAGGAGTAAATGGGGAAACTGACAGGAGATTGCAAATGCCGATCACATGATCCTCTACCCAAGAGCCATGGGCAAAGTGCCTAACAAACACCACCAATGGAATTGCTGCGATTAAGTCAGCATGGTCACGTGACATCGCACTTATTGACCTCGTTGTTTAATGACGGGGTTCACAATTCCAGTTACATTTGTCAGCCAAGGATTACCTTCATTATACGGAGTTGAACTATTTTCAGGTTGAAGTCTAAAATATCCCAAAGACTTCTTGCATGAATTAATAAGAACTGAGCTCACAGTAAGCAAATAGAATAAGTTTGTGATAAACAGTGAATAATGTATGTCATTTCTTTATGGATTTCTTTATGGAATGGATTTCCTTCCAGAGAAAATATCAGAACTTTTAACCTGATAATTATTCTCAAAATTTAAAAGTTCATTTTCCACTAATTAAAAAAAAGGACTGCTGTGAACAGCTGGCTAGGAAGTGACATTCAAGCTAAGCTCCTTTCTGAATTATATCAGTATAGGTGACCTTTAAAATAATTGTAGTCTCAGTGGCTGTAGTTGATTCTGAGATGTAAATTTATAGATCAGAAAGAAGACAAACTTCACAATCTGTGGAGCAATGTCATATTTCTGTGTGGCTGTAATATTCCATATATATAGTATTTTGGGATTTTTTTTCTATTTTAAGTGACTTCTGCATATTTTAAAGTTGGGGTTTATGTTACAATCCCACTTCCTTATAATAAATAATAAATAAAGATTCAGTCATGCTGAATCTTTCAGATTCAAGTTTTGGTCTTGTGCTCCATTATATTATTGCTAATACATTTTATGTGCGCCTCCCTCCCTCCCTCCCTCCCTCCCTTCCTCCCTCTCCCTCTCTCTCTCTCTGTGTATGTGTGTATGTGTGTGTATTTGTTCATGTAGGCATGTCCTCTGACAGGTCCCAACACTGTCACAATAGCATCCAAGAACATGTCTACTGTATTAAATTGACTTTCCCTAGAAGGATTGAAGCAGATTAGGGAATCGATTTATCACACTTAGTCGAAAACTTTGTCATCTGAACTTTGCTGGGAAAATAGACCAATTGTGGATACTGAATTTATTATATTTAATTGGACAATTGATAAGAGATGGTATTAAGAAACAAACATGAATATTTGATCCAGGAGGAATTATACTTAACTGATAATTTTAGATAAATAAGATGCCATTGTAAATTTTCTATAAATTGATTACAATAATAGTTTGTTAACAGAGGGTTTTGAAACTTTAACCTTGCCTTTCTCGTTATTATTGTTCTTCCTGCTCACTATTTTTTCAGTAATATAGCATATAGATGACAGGTGAATAATCTGAAAATAGATTTACTGGTTTAAAATTTTTGGGAGCCTGTTCCGCAAGGGGTGGGAAAGTAACATTGATGTATTAATCAATATTCAACTAGGGGGAAATAATATATGTATATGTGTTGGTTTTTTATTTTAATGCACTTTTTTCAATGGCTTGTTTGTTTTTTGTTTTTGGGAGTTTTGCATTTTAACTTTTTTCAAATAAAAACTAGATTAAGAAAAAAACAATGCCTATTTGCCAATGGAAATTTAACACTAGTTTAATTTAGTGCTTAAGGCATCAAGCTAGAAACCAGGAGAGCATGTGTTCTAGTAATGAAAGTCAGCTGGGTGACCTTAGGCCAGTCACTCTCTCTCAGCCCAACTCAACAAGGCTGTGAGGTGGGTTGTGGAGAAAATAGGAGAAGAAAGGAGTGTTATATATGTTTATTTCATTTCACAAAGGACTGAAGTTTCCGTCCTAGATACATTTGCAGAAAATAGGATTTATGGGTATACATGGATAGGATCAGATGGCCCTTGAATTATTAAATAATAACAATAAAGGCAGGATAGTAAAAAAAAATCTAATCTCACAAAGGAAGCAAATATATAGATGTTCCAGGATATTGTTGCAGGATTCAATCTGGTCAGTCACTAGGACCAGAAGTTTACTCTTCCAAGCCTTTGAACTCGTGCGGGAGCAGATCCTCAGGGAATTTCTCTCTCACCAGAATGTATAGGATGGGCTCCAGCATGAGTCCAAAAGCTTGGAAGACTAAACCTCTGGTTCTGGTGACTGGTGACTGGTGACCCAGATTGGATCTTGCACATCTAAATCTAAACTAAAGAGTGAAACAAAAGAAAACAAAAGATAACATGATAAAATTAAGATAAAAGAGTAAAAGAACTTCCTTTTGACAATGTAAAACAATAAGATTGGACACTCCACAGTGGCAAAGTATCAAGCCAATCAATATAGTTTCTTATTTAGTTTATTCAGTATTTATTTATTTTATTAGACAGAGGCATCTCTAGACATCAAAGTGACAACAGACAGCTTGTTAAAATTATGAAAACAGATGCCCCCATATCCTATATACAGTAATTAGTCTGAGATAATAGCAACATCTTCTTACATTTTCTTGAAATTAGATCATTTTCTGTATTGCATTGTAGAATCCTGGGCCCACTAACCATACGGTGCTGATTAGTGTTAACGAAAGAAACTGGCAACAAGGCCAAACCCAAGAATGCACAAATTTGCTATCCTGAATAGCATATTTTTAAACACAAATTAACTACTGGAAAGTAAATAAATCAGGAATCCCGTCAACAATAAAGAACAGAATGGAAATAGAATCCCCAAAAGACACTTTTTCTTTCCTTTGCCTAATAAATATCTCATAATCCACAAACATGCATGGAAATTCTACACCATCAAATGATGGAATGTATAAACCATATTGAATTTTGTTTTGGTGCAAAAATAATGCTGTTAGATTCTTGATTCTTTTCAATCAATAGTAAGAAACAATGAAGAAACTATGAAAACACATTGGACTGGTGGCATTTTTAGGATATAGGAGTGATGATACATGCCTCACCACTAAAAGTAATTCAAACCAGTTGTAAGAATCAATTAAGTTTATAAATGACCTGAACATTAAAATCCTAATTGAAAAATAGACATATGAATCTTATTTTTATCTGTACAATTTCTGTAATAAATTATGCATTCTCACATTATTCATCATAGTATTTTTTGCACCATTATAATATATGTCAGAATAAGAGATAAAATAGGCAGAAATGTTACTTTGTATTCTCTCTTTCTGACATTTTCAGTAATCAATATTATTTTGAAGCCTACAGAGCATGAAATTAATGCTATCATTCTGGTCATACATAATGAAATCTTACATTTGGAGATAAATAAAATATTTTAGAATGGAATATAACTAGTATTGTTGGGGATTATCTATGTATCTATTATCTAGATAGATAGGTAGATAGATAGATAGATAGATAGATAGATAGATAGATAGATAGATAGATAGAATCTATCTATTTATCTATATAATACACACACATGCACACACACAAACACACACAAATATATATATATATATATATATATATATATATGTGTGTGTGTGTGTGTGTGTGTGTGTGTGTGTGTGTGTGTGTGTGTGTGGGTGTGTGTGGGTGTGTGTGTATGTGTGTGGGTGTGGGTGTGTGTATATATATATACACACACACATACATATTTGTTTTCATAGATTTTCATGGGTGTAGGTATGCTGGTCTTGTTGTATTTGGGTCTTTTCCCATGTAAGAACATGGGAAAGAATACAACAAGACCAGCATATATATATATATATATATAGCTTTAATTAAAAGCTAATATTTCATACTTGTCATTAAGAAAATGGGATAACATTTGGTGATTTTTTAACCAGTATTATATTATTATATTGCTTCTAATAATACTGTACATTTATGGATGCACATTTTCTGTATTCAGGAACATTTATTTTTAGACCTTTTATTGCTTATTATGATAAAATTTGTGCTATATATGAATAGGGACAATTAATTTCTTTAAGGAACTATTGGTTTATCCCATTATCATCTTAATACATTATATGGAAACTCTTATTACTCATTCTGCTATCTCCAAATCCAATATGTTAGAAAATGGAGAATAAGATAAAAACATTAAAACTATGCTAAGTGTGCTTTTACTTGTTCTTCAAATTATACATATTCTCTTGACATTTTAATTAAGTTAAATTCTACTTTGAAATCAGTGTATATTTTATTAGAACTCTGCCTTGTCATACTTGCAGTTGTTATAAACTCTTCTCTTAGTATTATCATTGTTTCAAAATTTACTATGGATCTCTCACAGAGAAATCAGCGGTGATTTATTATTGGTTCTGTGCACATGCCATGATTTGGTGGACGTGGCAGGGAAAGGATACTGTAAAAACTCCATTCCCACCCCACTCCAGGGGAAGGATGCTGCAAAATCTTCATTTCCTCCCGATCAGCTGGGACTCAGAGAATAGATGGGGACGGAGCCAGTCAGAAGTGGGATATTTACCGGTTCTCCAAACTACTCAAAATTTCCACTACCAGTTCTCCAGAACTGGTCAGAACCTGCTGACACCACCTCTGAGAGAAATCATATTATCAGTAATAATAAGGGTATTAATTAGAAATTACATTTCTGCAATTCCAGGATTTGAACTATAATTATGTGAAGGGTATTTATATAGTTAATAGTTTAGCCATGAAGTGTAATCAAAATTTTAATATTCATTTTCCTGTAAACTTTTAGTACCCTTTTCACATCATTTAATGTAATATTCCTTTAGTGTTAATTTCTTTCATTGAAGTCAACGCTACAGTAAACCATTTTTTATGGATTTGTGCATTTTTATGGTCAAGCAAATCATCCCTGATTCTTTCAGCAGCCAGTGACATGTTGTTCTTTGACTGTATGTAATTCAGTAATACTACTCAGGCTGCATATCTTTCAAATACTTCTGACTTAAGTTTTTTCCCAAATCATTCAATCATTTTTATTCTTAATTCTATAAAATTTGCTAAAAATCTTTTGTTCAGTCCTCCTCACCTACTTCCAAAGCAATTTATTTCCACCAGAACTGCATTTTCTCAGCCTCTTTTAATTTTAATTATTCATTCCTATGTTTCTGTTTCTATATATTAGAGAATATGTTTTTCTCATCCTAAACCTTCTCTTACGTACATTTTTCTCATCCAAGCCTTTTACTTTGTCATCTCAAATATAAAAACTATCATTTTTTTTAATATTCCCCTTTATTAAGACTCTTCTGTGTCACTCTCTAACTAATTCTTTTCACTTTCTTCCATATCACTTCCCATTATGTCCACTTCTCATGCTTTTTGTTGGGTGATTAATCTATGTTCCAATGCTTTTCATGGAGGACTATTTTCCTTTATGCAGTCATTCTTCTATACCACGGGTGTCAAACTCGATTTCATTGAGGGCCGCATCAGGGTTGTCTTTGACCTCAGGGGGCTGGGTGGGCTTGGCTTAGCATGGTCAGCTCAATATTTCTCGTGTCGGGGATGCCTGTGGTGGCTTGAGTGCTCTGCCAGCAAAAACGGGGCTTCAGCTCCATTTTTGGCTGCGACGGCCTCCTGC
Source organism: Thamnophis sirtalis (assembly GCF_051295495.1). Lineage (NCBI taxonomy): Eukaryota > Metazoa > Chordata > Lepidosauria > Squamata > Natricidae > Thamnophis > Thamnophis sirtalis. The sequence continues at coordinate 59,069,721 of NW_028261389.1, read as the reverse complement.
AACCCTCTGCAAGCAAAAATGGAGCTCAGGAGGGCCCTCCCAAACTCTGTTTTCGCTGGCAGAGGGTTGCAGGAAGCAGTCGCAGCCAAAAACAAAGGTCAGGAGCCTGTTTCCGCTGGCCTAGGTACCATGGGTCAGTCCTTTGCTGTTTCCAGGGCAGCCCTGAAGGCCAGACCTAAGCATCCCATGGGCCGGATATGACCCATGGGTCTTGAGTTTGACACCCCTGTACTATACTCTACTTTCTTTTTCTTCCCTGTGCATTTTCCCCCAAGTTCTACTCTTGATACTACCAAAAACGATCTCTCCTATGACCAGAATTTTTCATCCAGACAGCCTTCCCTAATTTGTTCATTCATATTTAACCAATCCATTCAATCTTTTAGTTTTATATTCATTCCTTTGCTTTGTACGTTATGAATAGATTTGTGCTTAAACTAGCTATTGTCATTCAGCAAGTCACACAATTATCTCCTGTGCTCTTTTCTAAATTCTTCCTTCATCATCCTTCACTGGAGTATAACATGCAACTATCACCACTTACAATTTCCATCCACAAAATGTAGATAATATATTCATGTTTTGTGATGTACGTTTTTAGCCTTTCCATTCATAATTAAACCAACATTTCCCTTTCTACAGATGTATTCATAAATTCTACTTCACAAACTCAAGAAACCTTCACTCTGATTTATCTCTGTTTTTAGTTTTTTTTTAATTTTTATTTCTTCAATTCGTGCTTTTTATGATTTACTTTTATGATTTTACTTTTATTATTTTCCAAATCTCAATATTCCACATCTCATGCTTATCCCCAATTGGGTCTACAGATATTGATCTTCACCATTTGTTGGTCAACTGAGGTTTTTACATAAAGCATTTTAGCCAATAGACAGCACTAAAGTTACCATCTAACTTATTTCCTGCTAAGTATATCCAATACAGGCAGTCCACAACTTATTACCATAATTGAGCCCAAAATTTCTATTGCTAAGACAGCTTTGCTAAGACAGTTTTTAAGTGAGTTTTGCTCCATTTTGCAACCAACAAACATCAGAAACATCAGAGTTGTAGAGTGAGTCACTGCAGTTGTTAAATTTGTAACACAGTTATTAAGTGAATCTGGCTTCCCCATTGATTTGCTTGTCAGAAGGTTGGAAAAGGTGATCACACCTCAACCATCATAAATACATGCAAGTTGCCAAGCATTTGAATGTCGATAACATGACGATGGGCATACTGCAATGGTTGAAAATGTGAAATGTGGTCATAATTCACTGTTTTCAGTGCAACTGTAACTTCAAATGGTCACTAAACAAATGGTTGTAAGTTGAGGACTACCAGTACTGGTTGATGTGCCATAAGCATAATCAAATTCCAAGTCAAACTTTACTCCCAACAGACTCACTTTAATCTATGGAAAACTTATAATAGCTACTACTTAAACTTACAAGCAACATTAACTTTTATAGTCACAGAGTATGGAAGAATAAGCTATTAAGAAACTTGTAGGCACCTGTACTGAGCCTTCTCCCCAATGCCAGAAGGGCAGAATTGGTTATGAAAGTCTTGAAACAGGTAGGGGAGGAGACAGGGGTGGGTTTCAATTGTTTTTACTTTCTATTCTGTGGGCGTGGCCTATTTTTTTTCTACTTTATTTATTTATTTTCTTTAAAAAAAACAACACAAATATGTCATCATTTGTCAATCATTAAGACATTGAAGTACAATTTTTTTGTGTGTGTGTACCCCTCCCTCCCTCCACCCCTCCCACCCCCTTCCTCCTCCCCCCCCCCGACTTCCCAGAACCCGTACCCGGTATGGATTTTTAACTAACACAGTCTAAAATCTATTGAGAAAAAAAGAAATAAAGAAATTAATGACATTCTAGATTGACCTTAGCTTCTTCTTACTGAACTGACTTTTAACAGTTTAAATCATTTCTGATCTTAAGCATAGGCTAACTGGAATTTCTTAGTCCCATATTTATTTTGTATATAGTCAATCCATTTTTTCCAGTCTCGTTTATATCTCTCATTTGAATGATCTTTGAGATATGCCGATATTTTAGCCATTTCAGCTAAGTTTGTTACTTTCAATGTCCATTCTTGGATTGTAGGCAAGTCTTTCTTCTTCCAATATTGCGCCACCAACAGTCTTGCTGCAGTTATCAGGTGCAGAATCAAATTGGTCTCTACCACTGTAAAGTCAGTACATATACCTAGTAAAAATAACTGAGGACTAAACTTTATCCTTCTTTTAAAAACATTTTGCATGACCCACCATATTTTTATCCAAAATGCCTTAACCTTTTGGCAGGTCCACCATATATGATAATATGTAGCATCGAGAGAACCACACCTCCAACATTTAGGCTGTACATTCGGATACATAGAAGCCAACTTTTTAGGATCTAAATGCCATCTATAGAACATCTTGTAAAAATTATCTCTCAGATTTTGAGCTTGTGTAAATTTCACATTTCTTACCCAAATTCTTTCCCATGTATCCAACATTATTGGTTCCTCAATATTTTGAGCCCATTTTATCATACAATCTTTAACTAATTCTGTTTCCGAATCCATCTGTATTAATACATTATATATCCTCTTTATATGCATTAAGCTTTGATCTCTTATTTGTTTAAACAGATTATCCTCAACTTGAATAAAACCAATTTTTTGATCTATTTTCCACCTAGCCTGTAATTGCCCATACTGGAACCATGTTTGAACTACCTTCTCCTCTTTTAATACCTCTAAAGATTTTAATTGTAATACCCCCCTTTCCGAGGTAAGAAGCTGTCTGTAGGTAATTCTGTCCTGTTTTTGTGCTGTATTCATATTTTCAATTGCGTGTCTAGGAATTGCCCACATGGGTATCTTGTCATTTAATTTATATTGGTATTTCTTCCAGACCCGCAATAAAGCATTTCTTAAAATATGACTTTTAAAGTTCTTATCCAATTTTTTGTTGAATAACAAGTAAGCATGCCAACCAAATAGCAGATCGTGTCCCTCAATGTTCAATATTCTATCATTGGTTAAGTGAATCCAATCACTAATTACAGATAATGCCACTGCATCATAATATAGTTTTAAATTAGGTAGTTTCAATCCTCCTCTCTCACGTACATCTTGCATTATTTTCATCTTTACCCTCGGCTTCTTTCCTGCCCACACAAATTTGTTGATACCCTTCTGCCATTCTAAAAGGTTCGCATCTTTTTTTAATATAGGTAACATTTGGAAGAGAAATAAAAATTTTGGTAGAATGTTCATTTTCACTGCCGCTATCCTACCCAGCAAAGATAGGTGCAATTTCTCCCATTTTTTCATCTCTGTCTGTATACTATGCCAAAGTGGTTCATAATTATGCTTATATAATTTCCCATTTGAAGTTAAAATGTTAACTCCAAGATATTTGACTTTTTTAACTACCTCACATCCTAGCATCACTCCTAATTCTTCCTTTTGTTTAATATTCATATTTATAGCTAATATTTTGGTTTTTCCTAAGTTTATTTTAAAGCCCGACACTTGACCATATTGATTAATCATATTCATTAAAACCATACTAGATTCCTGCGGTTGTTCCAATATTATGACCAAATCATCCGCAAAAACGCGGACTCTATATTCTTGCTGCCTAATCTTGATCCCTTTTAAACCATCCAAGCCCCGTATTTTATTCAACAATACTTCCAAAGTTATAATAAACAATAATGGGGACAAAGGACAGCCCTGTCTTGTACCTTTTCCAATTTGAAAAGAGTCTGTTAGACTTCCATTGACTATGATTTGTGCTGTTTGCTGTTGGTATATTGCTTTAATTGACTGTAAAAAGTTATCTCCTATCTGCATTTTTTGCAGTATCTTCAACAGAAATTGCCAGTTAACTCGATCAAAGGCCTTCTCAGCATCCAAAAATATAAACGCAGCTGGAATCTGGTTGTTCTTTCCCAAATATTCTAATGCATTAATAATTAATCTAACATTACTTTTCATCTGTCTCCCTTGTATAAAACCTGTTTGGTCCGTATGTATCAATTGTTGAATGACCAACATTAACCTATTTGCTAATATTTTAGTAAAAATTTTATAATCTACATTCAGTAATGAAATAGGTCTATAATTTTTGGGTTGAGTAGTATCTTGATCTTCTTTGGGTATCAAAGATATAAACGCTGTCTTCCAAGATGGAGGAACTTTACCTTCGATTTGAATCATATTAAATAATTCTCTAAGAGGTTCTACCATTTCTAACTGTAAGTTTTTATAGTAAACCGCTGTCAAGCCATCTGTACCTGGTGCTTTCCCTGACTTTAATTGCTTAATTACCTGCAGGATTTCCCCCGAGGTTATTGGTTGATTCAATTTTTGCCTGTGTTCTTCTCTAACTAAAGGTATTTTCTCTTTGTCTAAATATTTGTCTATGTCTAAACCATTAATTTTATCCCCTTTATACAGTTCTGTAAAAAATTCCCAGAAAGCCTTTTGAATCTCTTCCTGTTGAAACACCTCCTTCCCTCTGTAAATCAGTTTAGATATATTTCGAGTTTTCCTTTTTTTCCTAATCTGATAAGCTAACCATCTGCCAGGTTTGTTTGCATTACAAAAAGTATTGTGTTTTGCATATAATAGATTAGTAGCCACCTGGTCAGAGATCAACATGTCAAATTGAGATTTTAATATGTTAATAGCTTCCTTAACCTTTGTATCGTCTGGGTTCATTGTTAACTCCAGCTCTTTTCTCTTAATTTCCTCTTCCAGTTCTGTTCGTTTTAACCCTTGCTTATTTCTATGTGTTTTATTTATATTCATCAAAACTCCTCTCATATACGCTTTGCTTGCGTCCCATACAAATTCCATAGATGTACCCTTATTCATATTCAAAACAAAATATCCAGATAGTAATTTTTTACAATCATTAATATACTTTTCATATCTAAATAAGTTTTCATTCAATCTCCAAGACCTTCTTGCCTGCACTACCCTTCCCAACTCCATCCAAACTGGGTTATGGTCCGAAAGGATCCTAGCTGCAATCTTTGTTTTCTTGACCCTAGAAAGCAAATCATTAGTGGTTAGAATAAAATCAATCCTTGAGAGGGATTGATGCCTGTCCGAGAAGAAAGTGAAGTCACATTCCTCTGCATTTCTTTCTCGCCAAATATCTCTCAATTCAAAATCATCCATAATATCAAAGAAAGATTTGGGTAACTTTGCTCGCATCTTGGTATTTAGGCGGGAAATCTTCTTATCTTTCTTAGTGTCTATCACTCCATTCCAGTCACCCAATAGTATACAGGAACTATAGTCCCATTGAACTAATTTAGCATGAAGATTTCTATAGAATCTATCTTGCTGTTGATTGGGAGCATAAATTCCCAAAAGTAATGTCTTTTTCCCTTCTAAGATTAAGTCTAAAGCAATATATCTTCCGAAGGGATCTGCTTCTATTAATTCAGCTTTCATGTCTTTTCTTAAGTATACAACTATACCATTCTTCTTTTCCATAGCAGAAGCTACAAAATGTTGACCAAGTTTTGAGTTAATCAAATATTTTTGATCAGTTGACTTGATATGAGTTTCTTGCAAACAAATTACATCGTTCTTAAACTGTTTGAGATAATGAAATATTTTCTTCCTCTTCTGTGGAGAGTTCAGTCCGTTAACATTCCATGTTAAAATCTTAGTTGTCATCTTTGGTTGGTTGAAGCATTTTTAGAGCTTCCTGCACGGCCTGTTTAACCTTAGGTCTAGCTCCTCCCATTGCTTCCAGATTTGTTGTTGTAGATCCTTGATCGATGGCCGATGATTGTTGATGCTGTTGCTTTTTAGCTTGTTTCTCCATGCGTCTAGTAGTCATGCGGCTAGGTCTTGGTTCCATAGCACCTTGCACTTCTAGAGAAGAGAGATGCTCCATCTTGTCTGGTGGTTGTATAGTTTGCTGTCTATCCTGTCCTTCTTGTGGTCTTTCTCTAGGTCCAGATGGTGCAGGGTGTCCGGCCTTCAATATATTATAATAAAAATCTCGGGCTTTCCATACAGCGTTGAGGCGGTATCTTTGCTTATCAAATGTAAATATGATACCAAATGGTGCATCCCATCTATACTGTATCTGACGATTTCTGAGTTCTTCGACCAAAAAAGCGTAGTCTCTTCTGGCTCTTAACATTTGAGGTGGTATCTCTTTCAAAACAGCCAGGTCTTGACCGCCAATTTGAAGCTTAGTGTTATAAGATGCTTGCAGTACCATATTTCTAAACTCTCTTGTAGTAAAATATATAACTATGTCTCGAGGAAGCTGCTTCTGCTTTGCCAGCCAGGAGTTAACGCGGTAAGCTTTGTCAATTTGCCAATCTTGATTGGTCCCTGGTCTTCCCATCAGGCGGTCAAAAGCTTCCGATAGGATCTGTTTCAGGTTCTCCTGTTTCTCCTCACGCAGCCCCCTTACTCTTAATGCGAACTCCATTTGTCGGTACTGTATCATAATAATTTCTTTTTCAGCATTTTCCACTTTTTGTTCCACCACCTCTGTTTTCACTGTCAAGTTAGCATTGGCATCATTAAGAACCTCTAGAGTATCTTCCACTCCAGAAATATGTTCTGTTAATACAGTTACAAGACTCAGCATGTCGTCTCTAATTTTATCAACCTTAGCCTCAAATTTCTCATACAGCTCCTGTTTAAGTCCTTTTATTTCACTTTTAATTTCTTCTTTCATTTCTTTTATTTCCTCTTTTCTCTCCTCTCTATTATCTCTAAATTTATCTTCCATTTTAATTGTCTGTGCATTAAGAGCCTCGCTTAGATTACTCAGGAAAAATTCTTTCGTTAACACATCCCCAGCAGGGGGCGTAGGAAGCGGAGGCTGCAGCTTTGTGCCAGGCACTAAGGATGTGCCCCTGGAAGTAGAGGGTGACGACTTCAAGTTAATATTTGGTTTTGAGGCCATTTCAAAATTTATCTGCCTGCAGTTAATAAAACTCTATTGCCTAAATATGCAGCTTTAAATAAAGAGGCTTTTATTTTGAAGTTTAAGGCTTGGCAAAACTTTCAGTGAGTAAACATTGTAACAAGACCATTCAGCAGATTCATCACCATTTAACTTCCAAATAAGCAAGGTTAATGAAGGAGTAAAATTCTTCTATTGTGAAACCAAAACAAGTGATAAGCTATCTCTTTTGTTTTGAATTCTTGTGAGGATTAGCAGAAAGTGTTCGTTATTACCGGAGAAACCAGCCTGCTCGGCGCCATTTTAGAAGCCTCTGAGTAAATAATTTTTCGGAGGAGAAAAAGAAAAGAAGCTAAAATATTGATAAGCAATTATTGTCCACAGTAAACGGATCCAGCTCGTGATAAGAATAAATCAAACAAAACTTAGAGCAGAGTGGGAGAGACCTACTTTGTCCTGCACAAGGCAGTTTGAAGTTCCCAGCACGGACAGCCGTTCTGCCTTGGGCTAGCCCCCCTTTCCTTGCAAGCACAAAAGCTGCAAAAATCGAAGAGCATTTGCCAGCAAAACAGTTTCTTCTTTCCTTCTTGCCTGAAGGATAAGAAAACCTGATAAGACGTCAGATGGAAGATCCTCTAAACAGGTACGTAGCCAGGAATTCGGAGGCAGCTGATTTTTTGCTGCCTCCACCAGTAGGCTCCTCCCAGGAAGTCCGGGCGTGGCCTATTTTGTGGGGTTGGTGGTTATATGACCTGGTGGGCCTGACCAACTTGTAAAATGTGTTGAAACTCACTTAACAATGCTCTTGCTTAGCAACCAAAATGTTGTCTCAGAAACTCTGGCATTTGAAATGTGCAAGTCTTAAAGCTGTCAAGTTAAAGACCCTTGCACCCTTAACCCTTTACCAAAAAAACAAAAAACAAAACCCAGAGGTGTTCAAACTTGACAGCTTTAAGACTTGTGGACTTCAACTCCCAGAATTACTCCTCCAGTCATGTTGGCTCAGGAACTCTGACATTTGAAATGTGCAAGTCTTAAAGCTGTCAAGTTAAAGACCCTTGCACCCCTAAACCTTTACAAAAAAACCCCCAAAACTAAAAGTTTATTTTTTTAAAGCATTTTGCACCTGGGGAAAGTCAGAGCAAGGCACACCAGCCACAAACCACTGATTTTGAAGTCTTTCTCTTATGCTGCCTCACTGCTCTTCACCTGGGGTCGCCCCTTCAACCTCTCACCCATGGAGGATGCACGGTGGTCTTCCTGGAGGGACAGCCAAGGGACACTTTCACCCACCCACCCCAAATAGCACTTAGGCTGAGGAAAGTGATAGGGGAGAATGGAGCTGCTCTTTTTTTCCGCAGGGCAGAAGGAGGTGAGGCAGCCTCAGGTGCCATCTGGAGACAACCCCTCAGAGACATTGCTTCTTGCCCAAAACAAAGCGGTAGCGAGGAAGGGGTCTCTGGTGGCTGCAGCAGTAGCAGAAGCGGCGATTGCCACTGAAGCACAATCCCGGCCAGTCTGTTCCAGCTCTCCCTTCCCTTAGCATGTTCTGTTGCTGCTAGCACTGCTTTTGGTGAATCCAGCTCAGCATCAGGGCTCTTGCCATCACTGGCAGCCATTTCTTGCCATTGCCGTTGAGTCAGATTCACCAAAAGTGGTGCCAGCAGCAACAGGACTTGCTCAGAGAAGGGAGAGCCAGAACTGACTGCCTGGAATTGTGCTTCAGTGATGGTCACCGCTGCTGCTTCTGCTGCTGCAGCCACCAGAAACTCCTTCCTCACCTGTGCTTTGTTTCAAGCCAAGAAGCGACGCCTCTGAGGGGCTGTCACTGGATGGCACCTGAGGCTATCTTGCCTCTTTCTGCCCCACGGAAAAACAAGCAGCTCCACTCTTGCGCTCTTCCCACTGACGCTGTTTGGCCTGAAACATGAGGATTTGGAGGAAAACGTTTTCAGGCTGAGCAGCAGCAGCGGAGAGAGCGCAGACCTCCTGAGCTGTGGGAAGCGGCTGCCAGTGATGCTCTCAAGGTGAAGACGTTGCGAGTAGAGAAGACTTAGCCCACTCAGGAGCCGCAGGTATATTCTATGAATTAAAACCAACGCCCAACAAATCCTATGATCACGGCCATCCGTGTCCTACAACCAACTCACAGAGCCCCCAATTCAACCTCTTCCGCTCTGGGGATTAACCAAATATAGTTAGTTGTCCTGTTATCTCTTGGTTGCAATTCCTGCCTTAATAGCAGAGTGGCAGAGGGCTAATTTCAAATGACATTTTTCCCTTTTGCCGAAGCCCGATTTCTCTGCCACTTAGCGGGTGACCTGGTGGGTGTTCAAAGGTGTTGGGCATGCCATGGAAGGCACGAGCAAGTAGGCGTGGCCATTCCCGGTGTTGCGGCCAGTGAGTGAGGCTCTTATCTCTGATTTTACCAGACTTGCCTCTGATGATGTGCGAGCAGCCATTTTTTAAATTGATTTTGACAGCTTGGCTGCGTGGAGAGGCTCTAGCAACTGGCGGGCGGTGCACGCGAGTTGCTGTGCCTGCTTCCAGGCTCACAGACGTTGCCAGCTTGCGGGAGGCACTTGCAAGCAGGCGCACCCATTCGCAGCTTTAGTAGCAGGATATTCTTTCTTTCACCGGTACAGGTGTGGGGCCACGCTGCCATTGCTACTAGTTTGGTCTGGTATGCCAGATTTTCACTACCTCTTCTGGCGTACCGTACCATACTGGGAGGAACCCACCTCTGGGAGGAGACAGGAGAAGCTGTGTGTGTTTTGGAAGGTCAACAACCACAACTAACAGAAAAAGCAGCCAAATAAAAGAAGAATGTTTCACAGAGACTGAAGGAAGAAAAAGAGGCATGGCACTAAAAAAATATCAGTACTTTACCTGCTGGCCATTAATAAAGAATAAAATAGAAATATAATGAGAGAGAATGAGACAGAGAGGATTTAAAGAAAGACCAGGATCTATCAGAGTTAAGTAATATGTATAACGTAGAAGAATAAATACTACCCCGTTTCCCTGAAAATAAAACCTCGCCGGATAATAAGCCCAATCAGGCTTTTGAGTAAGCCCTCCCCAAAAATAAGCCCTCCCCAAAAATATTGCAACACAGCAGCAGCCATGAGGTAACCACACTCACCACCTCCTGCACCTCAAAAATAATAAGATCTGCCCGAAAATAAAGCCGAGTTCTTATTTCAGAAAATAAGACCTTTTCTTATTTTCAGGAAAACACAGTAATATAGTAAAATAGTAGAGAACATTGCATAAATGTAAGTAGTAATAGAAATATAGTATAACACCACATACATAGAAAGAGTCACACATATATATTTGGATGTTTCATTTTTGTATCTTAGATATTTTTCAAAATACATTATCTTCCTAATCTTTATAGGGATATATAAAAATCCCATTGTCTGGGTCCTATACTTTTTATGGATGTTTTGAGTTGGAGTCAATCATAGTTTACAAAGAACCTGTGACACAGGGAAATTTATGTGACAGCAGGGTTTGACTTTCTTTACTACCCATATCCTAAAGACAAAGAAGGTTTTACTTCACAAAGCCCAATGAAGAGAGCTGGCAACAGCTAATTAATGGCTTGGATTAAGACCAAGAACCGTCCTTGTGGATGCTGAAAACAATTTATTTTGTCACAGATAATCTAGGAAACCCACACAGTGTACCTTAGTGAAACAGAATGAAACATTAAATTTGCATTCAAGAAATGTGATAATATGGAGCTCTCTTTAAAGAATTGACTTGAAAACCAGTAATAAGTTTTCTTTTGAAAGAAGCATGATTTCAAAAAGGCCATTTCTTTGCATCATTTCATATTCCTACAAAGCCTTCATTATAATAATGGGAAGTGGCATATTCTTCTTAATGTTTGACAATGGCAGACAAGTGAAACATGCTTTAACTGCTATTTCAAGAGCTCTGGTATCTGAGATGAAATATGCATCTCTGCTAAGCTGTCTGATCCTACCCATGTATACCCATAAATTCTACTTTCTGCAACTTCAGTCCTTTGTGATATGAAATAAAATACTTCTACTGTATTTTCAGTTCAAACTAGAAATAATGTATTTTGTATGTATAATGTATTTTTTGATTTTCTGCAAAATTAAGGTTGCAGAGACACATGGACCAGACTGAGAAAAAACATTGCAATAACTTCAAATCTGATTTGGTCCTCTGTGTTTGTGTTTTGCTCCAGAGAAGAATTCATCCTGGGACCACTGAAGGTAATCTCCATGCCCATGTGACATAATTGTAAGCTCTTCCCTCCCCAAAAGTACTATAAAAAGAACCACACAAAATTTAGCATAGGCTTAGTGTGTCACCGGCCATTCTGTCAGCAAGTCAATTTCTTTTGGTTTCTAATTTATATAAAACAATATGAAGTCATTAATAGTTTAAAGACTTAGACTTGATGCAAGACATTTGTGATGAAACTGCTAATTTTATAGACTAGGATAGGAGACTAATTTATTTCTTCCAGTGATCCTTTTATGAACTGATCTGCAGTTCAATACTACATCTATTTCCTTCCATTTCTCTCTAAGTTTCTGACAAAAGTCTAGGTTAACCTGAATTAGGTAAAATCATTTTTATACTACACTGAATGGTCCCCTGAGTTGCTTCCAATGACATGATTTATATTAAGTAAAACAAAATAAACAGAACCAGAAAAACTAAAATATAATTCAAACCATTAAACAGAAGGCCAGAAAGCCCAAACACTTGGAAGCAATTATTTATTATTTATACAGATTAAGAATTTCTGTACCACAAGTCTTCAGACAGTTTACAACCAAAAAAATAATAAAAACAGTTTTACCTAAGTCTTTCAACCACACTACAAATCCCAATCAAACTTCAATAAAATAAAATATAATAAAAATCATATTATTATAATAAAAGGTAAGCCCATTGCAGTGGTAAGCCCATTCCAGTATGGTTGGAACGGGACAGGTGCTGTCCACATGGCTGTGCGCAGCATGTGTGCACACGTGTGCAGTGCGCGCATGCATCTTAGCACCTCTGCAAGCCTCCGCAACACTCCAGTTGTATGCGCCGTGAGCATTCACGGAAGCACCAAAGACTTAAAATACCGGCAAGGCGGGTGAGTGGGCCCTCCAGAGCACTGTACTGCAATGGTATCCAGTGCTCTGGGCAGGCTCCGGTACACCTGTACTGGGGCATACCGCCTGCAACCCACCACTGGCCCATTGATAATTCAGATTCTACATGACACAAAATACTTTTGGTGTCTCCTAGTAATGTGTTTCCATAGAAAGGCAGCTCCATAACAGGGCAGTTAGTGAAAATACTTTTCTTTGCTCTCTTAGGTTGAACGTTGAAGACAAGAATATTCTGCTTGAAGGAAGATACTTAAGGGCCGTCCTAGGGAGGGCTTTATATGATAAAATGTATCCATTTCAGTTTATCAAAATAGCTGTCCACCATGCCTTCTTCATATGCTGCCTGGGTAATATTGTAAAGCAATGAGGACAAAATTTAAACTGAAGCAGCAATATGGATGCAATAATTGAGCAAGGCCTGTTTCATTTCTAAGCCAGTTGTCTTCTAATGATTCTGTCAAATGGAGTTAAGCTTCAAGACAAATGAAATAGGAATTATAATTGTCCAAGAATTATAATAGTACTTATCCTTGTGTGTGTATGTGTGTCTTTGAGTCAATTTGACTCCTAATGACTGCTTAGACGTGTGCCTTAAGTTTTCTTGGCAAGATTTCAGAAGTGGTTTGCTTCCTGGGGCTGAGAGAGAATGATTGGCCCTAGCTGTCACCCAGCTGGCTGTGTGCCTAAGGCAAGACTGGAACTCACAGTTCCCCATTTTCCAACCTGGTGCCTTACCCACTACTCCCCTGATGGCAAATCTATGGCATGTGTGCCCAAAGTGAAACACGAGGCCATTTTGCCCAGCACACACGGCCTTGCATATTTGTCTTCTGGGATTCTGGCATGCAGAAATGATCAGCTGTCCTTTGTGTGCATGGCAGTGATGAAAACTGGTGTGCATGGGCACCGGCCAGCTGATTGTCAGGTGTGCATGTGCGCCAGAACTTGGAAGTTCGGATTTTCCAGAGTGCGATCCCTTCGAGCATGCGGCAGTGCCAAAAACCGGCTTGCGTATGCACACCAGCCAGCTGATCATCAGGCACGCATGCACACTAAAATCAGGAAGTCCGGCTTTTCCAGAGCGCTGCCCCGACGAGCACATGTACACGCGCACGATGTTTCCGTGCAACCTTTCCAGCATTTGGTGCCGAAAAGGTTCAGCATCCCTGCACTACACCAGTCTGGTTTTCACTACTTCTTATTTTGTCTACAGCAAAGAAGTAATCAGTTCAAACTGACAAATCAATATATTCTGACCCAGGAACTCAAAAGAAGATACTTGACACTTGCATTATAGATGACTGAAATAATTGAACACCCCCAAAATGGTAATACAAACTATGTTGCAATAATTTAATCTTCAGTCTCCAGTGACTTTGGGTAAGGGAAGACAAATTCCCTTGTCACTTGGAAGACAAATTCATGCTAAAAGATGCTCACTTGCAAAGATACACAGAAAAATGCCAAGTTCAATTCTCTAGTGTCCCAAATTACATTGCAGAAAAGCAGCTTCTTCTTGCATATTAATAGAAGTGATAGGAAAAGTGTGAGATGACCATCTGTAAAGAATTCTTTAGGTCCTGCATTAATGTGAAGATTCCTTGTTCTAAGTAATTGTAGGATTTTACCATTCTGAATAAACAAAATATATGCTTGCCTCAAAGCCCAATTGAGCCCAATGAAGAAAAGTAAAAAGGAGATGCCTATTTTACTGGTTATACATAAAAATATTCATGATAAAAATACATATATATCTAGTTCTTTTCTTTTATTACCGATAGTATTAACACTATGTTGGAAGATGTAATTTTACCGCCTTCTATATTTAATATTTATCCCTAATAATTTCAATTGGAATAGGATTTCAATGGTTTTAATAGTTTTTTGTTCCAAAGAAATGAAAACTCTAATTGATATTAAACATTCAGCTGAAGATCTGAAGCAAAAGTATTTTTCTAAAAAATCTGCAGAAGGAAATATTGAAAAAGTATGCTACTGTCTGATTATTCTCAAACTGCTATTTTGTATAAATGTCTGCTGAATGAGCTTTTAAAGAGTACAATTATGTATATAAAATTATCTAATTTGTGAACTTCTGAAGGTATTAATTGGGAGAGCAGACAGTAGAATTTTACCAGGGTAAATCTAGTCCACTCTATCTCCTTGCTAGACTATTTTATTAAGGAAAGATAATGACCAGACATACATAGTGAACTAACATCTACAGAACATGAAACGACATCCCAGGCTGATTTTCCATGTGACTCAGATTCATACTTAATTTATATACATCATAGGAGTTTCTTGGTGGATCAGGGTACCAGATATAACGGCAGTGCAACATGAACCTGAGAAACTGGGGCTGTGAAAATAGTATTTTCTAACTCATGGGAGTATGATTGACACCACTAAGCATTATTAAAGCAGCCACACCTTTTGCAGGATTTATGTGTTGCTTTGGCAGCTGCTTCTAGATGTTTCTACGTGTCTATGCATGCACAGCTAGTTTATTCCATTCCATTACCCAAAGAGAAAGATAGAAAGAAGCAAAATAATAACAGCTCTGAAAAAAATCAATCTAATTAATTAGAAACACATTAAATAGTTTCAAAAGAGAACGTAAGTGAGTCATAGAGGGAAACCTCTACACAAAACTGCATCTATTATCTCTAGTGCAATGAAGCATTGCATACTGAAATGGATCTTTCAACATGAAGCACTTCTTTCAAAGGCTTTGCACAGCCTTGTGAAGCTTACTCCACATGTACTGAAACTTGTTTTGTTTTCAAGCAATTGGAAAAGAATCAAGACTATTTATTCATTTATTCATTCATTCATTCATACCTGAGGGGCAAATAACATGGGTTTTGTTATTTGTTAACTAACATAGTTAGTTTGTAATTTAATCTGATTTATATTTTTCTTTTAAAGTGATGTTCAAGATTTATTAGCTTTTAACATTCCTAAACTAATGAACAAGCTTCTGATAAGAAACATTCGTTAGTACAAACTGGGTTCTGGCTTATCTCTTTTGTGAACCCTAAATAACCTTTCTTCTTACAATTTATTCCCCTGCAGACCTCATTTTAATAAACATATATGCTATTATCCTGTCCAGTCAACTTTCCTCTTTCAGATTTCTTTCTTATGTTAACTATAAAAAGGGCTGTAAGCTAAAGATTGGGGTTCACTCTTTGAATGAAGAACTCCCTTTGTCTGAATATTCAGATAAATTGTAATAAAATGATCTTCCTGTATCGGTTTGTCTCATTGTAAAAATATGTACACCGAGGCACGAGCCTGAAAAAGCCATACTTGGCCATCATACCCCACCTTTATTATTTCTTATAAATAATTCAAGGTAGTTGGATTAAGAATATAACACATCTTCTTCCTCCTATTTTCCCTACAACAGCCATGTGAGATGGATTGGACTGATAGAAAATGACTGGCCCAAAGTCATCCAGCCATTTTGCATGCCTAAGGCAGGACTAGAACTCAGTCTCCTTGCTTCTAACCTGGTGCCTTAAGCAAAGGGCAAACTGCTTCTTTGAAGTCTCAACTGATTGCCTTCTAAAAGAAAATTTGTTCTTTCTGCTTAGCCTGTCAGTAGTATGAGCCACTCATTATCTCCTAAGTGTAGGAATGGATGATGTCATCCTCCTTTTACTCACAGCTCACTGAAAAAGTAGCCCATTCTCATGTTTTCATTTTAGCATTGATTCAAAACTGCTGTTTTCTGATCTGAGCCCGTCAAAGCAGATGGACTTTATGTTAGATTCTGGGCTGAATGAAGAGGCATGAGGCAGCTGAAGTAACTAGAACAGCTATTTACTAAACAGAACTAGCAGAATGGCAACTATGTACAAAATTCAGCACCTTGCCCTGCTTGACAGCTATTTATACTAGAGCTGTCACGCAGGGTGACCAATAAGAGTGCTTTAGACAGCCCGCGCTTAGCCAGCTGTGCCTTAGCCAATCAGGCACGGCTGAGCTGTTGCCAGCTGTCAATCGTAAGTCAAGGACTTTAGGACCGGTCACAAGTTGAGGACCTAGCTTTTTAGCAATTCATTTCATCCTAGTAGCAATCCCAACTCCAACTGGCTACAGGGCCTGACACACCCCTTTCCCTCCAGTGGCTAGTCACTATCATGGGCAGCCATTTTGATCTGATAACAGAACAACGGAATTGGAAGGGACCTTGGAGATCTTCTAGTCCAACCCTCTACTCAGGCAGGAGACCCTATACCATTCCAGACAAGTTGTTGTCCAATATCTTCTGAAAAGGCTCCAGTGATGGAGCACACATCACTTCTGGAAGTAAGTTGTTCCATTGGTTAATTATTTTCACTGTTAGGACATTTCTCCTAAGAGTTCTAGCTTGGTTCTCTCCTTGATTAGTTTCCATCCATTGCTTCTTGAACTGCCTTCAGGTACTTAGGTTGACCCTCCTTTTCTTTGTGGCAGCCCCTCAAATATTGGAATGCTGCTAACACCCCTAGTTTTTCTTTTCACTAGATTAGACCTACCCAATTCCTGCAACTGTTCATATGTTTTAGCCTGATATGCTTATATGTTATATTTTAATATAAAGGAGTTTTCATAAGTTTCTATCTACTGGTCTTTACATTCCCTCTGATTATTTTTTTCATCACATTGAGATTGATCTAATAATGACCCTTTAAATCAATGAATTATCCTTAACTCTAGAAGTTCATGCTTCCACTGCATTTCCCATCTTTCCAATCCTCAGTAAGCAAAATGTACTTTCCCTTTCCCCTTTTTCAGAAAACCTCTTTAAGCTGCAATGTAGCAGCACTGCTACTGGCTTCTATGATACTGAATTACTTGTTCATCCTTGCTATAAAGTTTCCATGGAACTGCAGAGCAATATAGGAACAAAACAACAATATGTTTCCTATTGCTTTGAATACTGCAGCAGTAGAATAATGATGGAACCATAAGAGAGAGATTAACCTGAATTAATCTCAAAGGAGATAACTGAATCCTGGTAGTGAGGATGAAGACATAAAAGAAAAGGCATCTCTCCCCCCCCCCCCCCCCCATTTTTTAAACAGATCCCAGTAAACCAGCTAACAAGACTTTGCTTTGCTGCAAAGGTAGGAAAAACAAAAAGATTGAAAATGGCAAATGCCTTGCAATGGTTGTAGACCAGACTGAGCACCAGCCCACTGCTAACCCAACTCATATATCCAAAATAGATTGAAGAAAATTCAGGGACATCATGGGAAATCAGATTGCAGGGCAGAACTGCTCTAAAAATCCTGAAAGTACAAACATTTATAAAAGGCACAGTAGTGTTTTTAGTGAAAAGAGATTGTGCCTTTAAGGACAAAAAAATAATTAGCCAAATGCAGTTCAAAAATTAATATTTCTTTGCAGTAACTCAGGGTAAGGTAAAGGTTCCCCTAGCACATATGTGCTAGTCGTTTCTGACTCTAGGGAGTGGTGCTCATCTCCATTTCAAAGCCAAAGAGCCAGCGCTGTCTGAAGATGTCTCTGTGTTCATGTGGCCAGCATGACTAAATGATGAAGGCGCATGGAATGCTGTTAGCTTCCCACCAAAGTTGGTCCCTATTTTTCTACTTGCATTTTTACATGCTTTCGAACTGCTAGGTTGGCAGAAGCTGGGACAAGTAACAGGAGCTCACTCCATTATGCGGTGCTAGGGATTTGAACCGCTGAACTGCTGACCTTTCTGATTGACAAGCTCAGCATCTTAGCCATTAAGTACACCAATCAACCATGCACTTCAAGTATGTTGTCATCCCAGACACAATAGTTGGAATGGTTAGAAAGATTTTAATTATTTTCTGGATTTGAAAGATTATCAGTAGTTTTTTGCTTCACAAATTAGACCATGCTTATTTCAAGAATTACCACCTTTTTTTGTTCCATGCTAGAAATAGTACAAAATCATGACTGGTTTCTTAAAACTGCTGTCAAATTTGGCTTTGGTGTCCAGAGGCTACATGCAGTCGGTGAATAAGTGAGCATCATAAGACCTTCTAATATTTTTAATTAGATGCACAGAGCACATTTTTAATAACTGATCTTTATCAGCTCATACTGCAGCCAACAGGAACAATTTGATTTGGCCAGGGAAAAAAACCCAACTGGCCAAATTGTTGTAATGAAGCATTGTGAAATAGGAGTATCCAAAAAGTGTCAAAAGAGGGTGATCAAACAATTGTCTGTTTTTATGTGATGCACACTATTGCAGCTTCCATCTTAATGTTTTTGACCACACTCTTTGAGCACTCTTGGTGAAGTATCAAATAATGTACTTACCTGAATAGGACCAATCAACAGCTTCTGCAAATTTTCGCGGTGGTCGAAAATAGCCAAGAATCAGTTCTAAAAACAAACAAGCAACATAAAAAGTTAACACTAAAAGGCAGAAAGGAATTGATTAAGTATTATTAACTTCAATGCATTGGCTTTCAATTTTAGTGAGTTGGTGTAATTGCCTGTGGAGGAGGCAGCATCTAGTTCAGTGATGGTTAACCTTTTTGGCACTGAGTGCCGAAACTGGAATGCACGCACCTGCGCCAGAGCGCTGGAACCCGGAAGAGAGCAGCTGGCCGGTATGCATGTGCATGACAGAACCTGGAAGATCAACTGATGACGGCACACATGCCCACATAGAGGGCTCTGCGTGCCACCTCTGGAATGCTGGCACACATACCATAGGTTCACCACCATGGATCTACTTGACTTTAGGCCTGGAAGCTAAAACATAATTCCTGGAAGACTTCAAGGAGACTTTTCTATGGGCTGCACTGGAAAGTAGAGAAAATACCTTGAGAGAGGAAAACCATGGCAAAGTCATATTTGTCTTGTGGCCAAGAAAAGTATATAGATATGACCCCAAATTCTCCGAGTCAATATCACATTGAAATTTACTTTGACCTTTCTTAAAAATAACATGCTATTAGTTATTCTAATCTATCCAAATATTTACTTAATTTGTACTATATAACAAACCTTCACTCATTCTTGTTTCCATTGTTCTAGTCTCTACTTCTTAAATCAATGTAGCTTTCCCATGTATACTGGGAAATAATTTATTTATATATTTAGAACAGGGGTGAAATTCATCAGGTTCTGACAGGTTCTGGAGAACCGGTAGAAGAAATTTTGAGTAGTTCAGAGAACCAGCAAATATCACCTCTGGCTGGCCCCAGAGTGGGGTGGGAATGGAGATTTTGCAATAGCCTCCCTCCAGCAATAGCAATAGCAATAGCAGTAGACTTATATACCGCTTCATAGGGCTTTCAGCCCTCTCTAAGCGGTTTACAGAGAGTCAGCATATTGCCCCCAACAATCTGGGTCCTCATTTTACCCACCTCGGAAGGATGGAAGGCTGAGTCAACCCTGAGCCGGTGAGATTTGAACCGCTGAACTGCTGATCTAGCAGTAGCCTGCAGTGCTGCATTTAACCACTGCGCCACCTTGGCTCCAGGAGTGATGAGGGAATGGGGATTTTGCAGTATCCTTCCCCTGCCACCCTCACCAAGCCATGCCTACAGAACTGGTAGTAAAAAAAATGAATTTCACCACTGATTTAGAAGATTTATATGGCTACCCATTTACTCTCAGTGATTCTGGGTAGTTTCCAAACATAAAAAACCACTATAAGAGAATAAAAACAATACCCAACCACTCTGGCGGCAACAAGCAATCAAACAAGCCACTTGATGGGCTCCATCCCTCTCTGGATGCCACAGGCCTGTTGGCCAAATCAGGTCTTCGGGGCTCTACAAGAGTATCAATTTGCAATTTCGCAATTTAATGGGTTTCTATGCCGCCCAATCCCGGGGGATTACAGGCGGCTTACAAATACGAAATGAAAATAAAATACACACAGGGGGAGAATACAAACTATACGAACAATTTAAAAAACACAACATACATTCGGTATCAAATCTCTGTAGAGATGGTATTCCAAAGGGAGGCAGCCAACACAGAGAAGACACTTCTTCTGAGTCCTGCCAATTGTATCTCCTTAGGAGACAGGACCCACAGCATTCCCTACCTTCCTGCTCTAGTGGGTCAGGTGGATGTAACTAGGAAGAACGGTTCTTCAGATAACCTGGTTCCAACCCATGAAGGGCTTTAATTTTATTTTTCAAAAAATGGAAGAAACACAACAACAGACAGCAATTATTTATTAGTATCAGGGTTGATTATTTGAGATTTCATAAACTACGTCCTTGCTTGCATGCTCTCCTTAACCTTCTCTCATACATTCTCTAAAGAATAGCTTGGAGTGAAAATCCTGCTTTGCATTATAGCAAAGTTCTTGGACTTCTGGTTCAATGCCAGATAGCAAACCAAAACAATCAACCAAGCAAGCAAACAAACAAATCTCCAGCATGAGATTCTATTTTCATACAATAGTTGAATAGTAACAGAATAAAGTTAGAGCAAGGGAGAAACTCGGGTGAAATAGGCACTGCTAAGGTTAGAATATGAATTTTCTCAGTCTTTCACTTGTTTGAATATTGTTTAACAATTCTTAGAAATGTTTAGTATATTAATAATGTTTTAAACATAATGTTATTAAACTTCAGAAGAATTACAATAGCCATTTATTAAAAAAAACCTGTGCATATGAAGTCATATAATTATATAATTACATCACCATTATATGAAATACTATACACTTTTTTTTACAAAAAGTAAAAAAAGCCTATTACAAAAAATAAAATATATAGTAAAAGAAAAAATAAATGTATATTGAACTGCATCAGGAAAAATAAAGCAGAAAAACAATGAAAGAAAACACATTCCAAATAAAGGAATGCATTATAAGCTCCAACCCTACACTTAAATTGCATTTGATTCTAAACATTGAGAAAAGACCATTAAGAGAAAGGGACAAAAAGTAAAATATACAGCATATCTGACATTTGGAATGATATAAGTTTCATGATTCAATTTTTGAACAGTGATCTAATTCAGGGCATATAGATTAATATTGTGTCTCCTTCAGCACAAAGCTAGACTAAAATCTGGGAATTGACAACATTTCTTAAGCCAGTCTTGACCATCTAGGACATAAATATTCTTTCATGAATACACAATCACTTTTTTTTGCAACAGTGAAAGTTTTCATATATTGAATATTCAAGATTCCTTGTGTGATGAAAAATCACACTCAAATTTTCTACCCAATAAATGCCCTGATATGTCTAACTACTTTAAATGCTGGAAAACCAAATTCCTACTGTTAGCACCAAAAACTTTCCATTCATCTATGAAGGTGATAACGTAAAACTCTCAAGCTGTGCCCAAAATGGTAGAAGTGAATATTATGTTCATTCCACTATTGTGGTTAATAAATCAGCTAGTATCATCAGCATTGTCAAAACTTATGTTCCTTCCATAAAAAAATTAACATTTAAGCTTACCAATCTTGAAATATATAACTAGAACTAATATTACTTTGTATTATCTATCAATCTTAATGCAACATTAATTTTTGCAATAAATATAACTTTATTTCAATAAAAGTATGGATATTTTTAACTACCTCATATCATTTTCCATCTAGCTGATAATTTTGAAATATTCTTATCTATTATTATAGGTAATATTTGGTATTATAAATACATAACACTGGGTATTTCCCTTGATATAGTAATCCCAGATATTTAATAATTTTGGAACAATATATAAAACCTAATATTAACTCTGTGAGCTTTAGAATTTTCTCGCCAACTGGCAAATGACTGTCAAGTTTACTGAATATTCCATATATTTATTATATCTATATACCTAAAAAATTATCAATGCTTGTAGACAGTATTTTTAAAAAATCACTTCCTTATTATAGCATTGTATTCAGAAAACATTTTTAAATGTTGTGTATGTTTTATTAAGCATATTAGGGGTTCCAACACTAAATTAAAATTTAAATGTGATAAAGACATTTGATCAGTTTCACATTGCATTTTAAAAAATAGTGAAATATTCCCATTATTGGTTATATGAGAAGAATATGACATTCTATAATAAAATTAACTTCTGCCACACTTAATTGAAGTGAGATTTGAACAGAATTCTAATAACTTAGAGGTACACAGTAGGTAGCTGCTGTTTTTTCTGTATGTCTATAACAGTGACGTGCGGTGAGGTTTATGCCTGGTGAGGCTCAGCTGGGCATCCTTTTGCGAAGCAGCTCAGTGGGGCAGCGGTCAGCCTCGGGGGCGTGAATTTGTATCGTGGGAGCCACCAAGTGCCCGGGTCTGCAGCAAAGGCGCTTGGCGGCTCCCGTGATGCAAAGTGCCCCGCCCCCCCGATGCCACCGCCCGCCCGCTGCCCCGGCCTGTGGCCGCTGCTTCTCCAGGCTCCGCCGCTGCTTCTCCAGGCTCCGCCGCTGGAAGTCCCGGATCACCTCTGGGGGAAGGCTGAGTGAGAAGCAGAGCGAAGCTTCTCTGCGGCCTCCCGGCACTGTGCAGAGGCTCTTGCAGGAGCGCGTGCCAGCGGCCGGCGGTCTGGAGCGGCCCCGGGTGTGAGACAAGGCAGCACTTAAAGCAGCTGCTGCCACCGCCACCGCCCCTCCTTCGCCCAGCGGGGCGTTCCTGCTGCCTTGGGCCGCTTTGCCACACGGCAGCTGCTTCTGCAAGGAGGTGCTGGGCCAGGAACTGAAGAAGCCGGCGGATCGCTCAGAAGCCACACCGCAGGCCTCCTTGGAAAGGGCGCGGCATGGCTTCTGAGCGATCCGCCGGCTTATCCAGTTCCTGGCCCAGCGCCTCCTTGTAGAAGCAGCTGCCATGCGGCAAAGCGGCCCAAGGGGGCAGGAACGCCCCGCCGGGCGAAGGAGGGGTGGTGGTGGGGGCAGCAGCTGCTTTAAGTAGCAGCAAAGGTGCTTAGCAGCTCCCGCGATGCAAAGTGCACATCTCCACAAGAAAGAAGTGAGGGCTTCTCCCACCTGGCTCTTGTAAGGAAACCCCTGGCTAAGCGTTTTATGGCTGGCTGAAATGTGCGGACATTTCCAGCCACCCACAGGGGGACTAGGAGGGAAGGGGTTGCTCCTTGGGAGTCTATCTAGCCAGCAGCCCCAGGAGACACATACCCCCAGAGAAGAATTGGGGCCACCAAAGCTCCCACACCAACCCATCTTTGGGATGCAAGAGATGGCAAGGCTTGCAGTGAAGGGAACCTGGACCCTGGGAAGGTTGGAGAGGGGTGAAGAGCGAGCCTCCTCCTTCTCCCCCATTCCTCTCTCCTCTGAAGCGAGCCCTCCGAAATAACCCGCCCAACATAAGCGTGCTCAACTGCAACAACAAGACATGATTCGCTGCTCCCAGATCAAGAGGCGGGAGAATTAGTGCCTCTTTTGCATATGAACTTTTTTGCCTTTTAACTCTTTCTTAACTTTTAGAAGGCGAAAAATTCCTTATGGAAAAGAGGCCCCGAGTTCTCTCGCTTCCTGCTTTGGTTAACACTAAGCAGACACCAAGCCACTGTGATTTGGAATCTGGTAGCAACTATCTTGGCTTTAATTATTTTTTAAAAATTATTTAAAATTCTTTCTTTTTCCTGAGGAGACTGGTGAGGCCCCGCCTCCCTTGCCTCTAGTGACTGCATGTCCCTGGTCTACTATGGTTGGCAAATGAGGAAAAATAATCTGAAAACCACCTGTCAAATGTAATTCTATTGGAAAAGTTTAAGTCATTCATTATAATTAATTGCTATCTCCAAAAGATCAAGCTATATCTTTAGGCACTTATAGTTTATGAAGTAAATATGCATAGTGATAGTAAGAGTGTCTATCACCACTTTTTTTCTTGAATTTCTTTATCCATCATTTTATCTGTTATCTGAGTTTTTTAATTATCTGTTGCTTTTCTTAATTATTAAGCACTCATTAAGGTATTAATTGAAAAACTAAGAAAGTCTAGCTTTAAAACTCCTTAAGGATTTTAATGAAAAGTAAAATGATAGTCCAATAAAACAGAAGTGTACATTCTGTGCATATTCACAAACACATTTATCATAGTTAATAAGTGTCAAATGATGCTAATTTTAACATTTAAACTATAATAATATTTCTTATTAATGCTTCATTGTTTTAAATAAATAAAAACTGATGAACAAAACAGGAGCAAAAGTTACTTAGAACGCACTTGACAAATACTAAATATATTACATAACTAAATAATAAAAAAATGTTTACTATGTGATGGATGACTATAATAAATTGAACAGATTTGAATTGCACTGTTATTGTGTTATTTCTTAGTAAAATGCTTTGGAAAATGAGCATATTGTGGAGAAAATATGAAAAAAATGTCCTTCAGTTGACTTTAAAATTTACCTTATTTATTCTGGATCAGACTACAGATTTATGGACAGTATTTTATCTTAAGACAACCCAACACAATGTTTACAGGAAACCACAAATAGCATATCCTGTTTATGTTTCCTAGCAACTAGTATTGAGAAGCATGAAATTTTTGTTATTAACAATAAGTAACAATTGAGATTTACTCTTCATGAAATACAGGTATATACTTGTCTATTTTAATGCATTCCAGATGATATTAAATTGCTGAGAAGGTATCCTCATATCCACATTATACAATAAGATAAATATGAGTGCTTGTATGCATTAATGGGATGCGGTGGCTCAGTGGCTAAGACGCTGAGCTTGTCAATCAGAAAGGCTCTGCAGTTCAGTGGTTCGAATCCTTAGTGCCACGTAATGGAATGAGCTCCTGTTACTTGTCCCAGCTTCTGACAACCAGTAGTTTGAAAGCACATAAAAATGCAAGTAGAAAAATAGGAACCACCTTTGGTGGGAAGGTAACAGTGTTCTGTGCGCCTTTGGCATTTAGTGCGCCTTTGGCATTTCCCTAGAGTTAGGAATGACTAGCACATATGTGTGAGGGGAACCTTTCCTTATGTATTAATATCAATGGATTTATAAAATTATTTTTCAATTTAAACTAAGGCTAGTTGAACTCTCAAAGTGGAAATTTAAGAGTTCACAATGAAATCACAGCAACCAACAATTCTGAGTAGGATAAAAACAATACTGAGATCAACCTTGAAAATATATTTGAAGAATTGGAAAGTCATTGCTGAAAATGGGCTAAGTAGCCCAAAGTTCTCCAAGCTTTCCGGCTTTGTGGACTGGCTTGGGGTAGGGGGTAGGGGATGGTTCTGCACCAGCGGCCAGCAAATAAACACATACAGCTCCACTTGCATGAATGGTACCCACAAATATGCAGTCACCCACTGCTCGTGCAAGTGGAAATGCACGCACACACACATTCATCCACTGCTTCTGCAGCCCGCTTTTTAATGGCACACGGCCCCATAGTGGGCGGCGGCCCAGGGATTGGGGACCCATAAAGTAATCAGTCTTTCTTCTTTCCAGAAGGAAATTCTCTATATGATACTCAGTAACAAGGTAAAGGTAAATGTTTCTCCATCTGTGCCTACCTTCAGTCTGAGAAGGAATCCTGGTAGAGAAAAATTACATAAAATCTGGATTTAACTATCTATAAAAAGGAAATCAGCAACACTGAACTGTATCTAGAAATGGACTGACAGACAAGATGTCTTCATTATTTCATCAAGAAGATGCATTTAGTACTTTAATCCACTTTAGTGTTTTAGTTTCAGTTGTTAGAAGTACTTAAAGATAGCTTCATACAATCCATTGCAGAAGCCTCTTTTACAAGATATTATACCATGGATAATTTTGGCCAGGCTATTCATATCACAGCAACACAAATGCAGTGCAAACATTTATGGAAATTCACCATGTTTTCATTTATGCATCGATCATTACTTAAAACTCAAAATCAGATTGAGTTAAAGTTCACCTCTTTTGTACCAAACAAAACCATCTTCTAATCTTCCTCTTTCGTGTGCGTGTTTGTGTTTGTGTTTGTGTGTGTGTGTGTGTTCTCCAGCATAACTCTGGAACACCTCAAGCAATTTCAACCAAACTTGGTATACAGATGATTTACTCTCTGGAGACAAATACTGTTGTGGTAAGACACCCCTAACACCCCTCAGGGTGTGTGTTCTGTTAAGATGCAGCCTGTTGTGTCTTTAAATGAATTCTGTTGTACTTCCATAAAATGGCTTCTACTGTACAGAGTAGTGGAGTTGCCATGGTAACAGCTTCACAGTAGAGTCTCAGCATCTTTTCATAGTGTGGTGACCAAAACTGGATGCAGTATTCTAGATATGGTCTTACTTTATAAAGTGGTGTTAGTACCTAATGTGATCTTGACTGAAACCCTCTGTTGATGCATTTTAGGATTGCATTGGCTTTTTTTGCTCCTGCAGCACGCTGCTGGCTCCTATTTAATTGATTGTCAACTAAGTCTCCAATCTCCTTCTCACAGTTACTGCTATGAAGCCTGGTTTCACCCAATCTATAGGTGTACTTTTGGTTTTCCTTGCCTAAGTGTAAGACCTTACTTTTCTCTACACTGAATTTCATTTTGTTAGATAGGCCCAGTGTTCAAGTCTGTTAAGATCCATCTGGATCTTGAGCCTGTCATCTAGGATGTTGGCTATTCCTCTCAGCTTAGTATAATCTACAAATTTGATGAGTTCCCCTTCTATTCCCTCATCTAAGTCATTTATGAAGATATTGAAGAGTACTGGGCCTAGAGAGACCTTGTGGTACCCTCTATTTACTTCCCTCCATGTAGATGTAGTACCATTAAGGACTCCTCATTGAATATCGTTTGTCAGCCAGTTACATCTGGTGGTGATGGTCTTACTACAAGATGAGAACATCACTGCCACCATAACAATAATAAGAGAAGCGCTCTTGCTCTCTCCTTAAAAGGAGTACTTATTTCCAATGTTTAAATACAACTGATGTAGCCGAACCAGTACCACTCATGAATAAAAGAGAAATATTCAGTAGCCTTTGGAGTATCAGCTTTGCAAAAATAAAGCACTCATTGAGAGAATGCTAAAATGAAGAAAAGCACAGACTTTGTGCAGTAATGGCTATAAATGCTTATTGATTATTGCAGGAAGGGAAACTGAAATGTGTGAATGAATACTGAGAAGGAAACCCTCATTTCCTTGTATCTCAAACTCTCCCCTGAATGCCAGTCCTCATGAAGTTAAACCTAGATAAAGGATCTTGAGAAGAACAAAGCTCTGTCACTATATTTAGGATTCCTCCTTCCCTCCCTCCTTCTCTCCATTTTCTCACTTAGCTCTAGATAGAGCAGCCTTTCTCTTGGTAGAGACGGACCTAGTTCCTTTTTTCTAGTCTTTGGAAACCTTTAGATTGCTGAGCTACACAGAGCCTTTCCCTGATTTGATTTGATGGTAACATCTTTTATAATTTTAAGTTCTTTGTAATGCTGTTGTAATGTTTTTATTTGACAAATTTTATATTGTTTGTGTGTGTGTGTTAACTTATCAAAAAGTGGTGTTCTTAGTTTTGGTGACTACAACTACATCATAGTCTGTCCCATAAATAATATATAATGACAATACAATGAAAAATAAATATTGCCCTTATTTATTTTATTTTGCAGTTCTACTATAGCTATTGTGCTCATGAAGCTTAATATGCCCAAGATTAAAATTAAATTATATATCAAAATCAGAGTTAAACAATAAAAAACAGAATTTGGGATATGCTTTAAGAATTTCAATAATATCCTACTACAAAACATACAAATGCATCCTGTGCTGCCCCAGCAGTATATAGCTAGTGTAGGAATTAAGAACTGTCTCCTTTAAGAAACTACCTCATGGGAAATGTAACTACCTTATGGGAAATCTAGTTTCATAAGATGTGACCACATCTGTGCTCCCTGATTGGGCACCGGGTTACTCTGTCTGGGAAAATTGATTTATTACTGACCACTCACTGAATCGCCTTCGGTTCTACCAGAAGCAGCTTTGCACCAGCAGCATGGGTTAGAGGAATTAATGTCTTTTTACACTACGTTATGGGACAGATCATGGAAAGTCAGAAGAATCTTAACACTGAACTGTAAATTTTGCTATTAACGATGCCTGATAATAAACGTGATTTGAAAGATATTCCTAAGCGTGGAGTTAACTGGCTGCCGGAGCAGAACCTCATTGCCCGGGGCAGAACACATCCAATGTCTAAATACATTCAGAAGGTTGTGATCAGAAATATTTATCTGAAATATATGCCACCATAAAGAAAATAATAGCGTTACAATCCCTTTAATATACTCTCAAAAGTGAAATCATCACTTACAGGTACAATTGCTGAAATAATCTTTGCAGACATGTAATATAATATATGTATGTATGTATGTATGAGTATGTATGTATGTATGTATGTATACATACATGAGTATGTATGTATGTATACATACATGAGTATGTATGTATGTATGTTCTGAGGTTTTCGCGGGTGTTAGTATGTAGGTCTCTAGTTATTCGGGTTTTCTCCCGCGTAAAATTGGAGATGTCTTGGCGACGTTTTGACGAAGTCTCATTCATCATCTTCAGGCTTGGTGCTTCCAGGAGCAATGTGAGATCTCGGCTGTTTCTTCCTTTTAACTGCTAGTGGAGGTTTGAACTGATTGGGTGGGAGCTTGGCTGTGTCCTGATTGGGTGGAGGTGTGTCCTGATTGGGTGGAGGTGTGTTCTGATTGGTTGGGGGTTTGTGTTTCATGTAAGGATAGGAGGGGTTTAAAGAGGCTAATTGTGCATTTGCAGTCTGGCTTCTGGTCCTTGGTCGTGCCTCCTCATCAGTGTGGGTTTTTGTCTGCTTTCTTTGTGGATGTTGATACCAAACATTTATCAGCACAAATAAAACACACACACACACACACACACACACACACACATATATATATTGTGTTTGTGCTGATAAATAAATAACTCTAATGGAAGCAGTTAGCTTCCTCCCATAATTGGGGCATATCAGGGGTTGTGACTTTAAATATATACCTTTCTCCCTGGCTCAGCTGATAAGGAGAAGAACTCTGTGGCTTAATGGTTAACACATCTGCCTAAGATGCAATACAGCACAGGTTCTAATCCCAGTAAGGGTATGGCTAGCTGATGAAAGCTAAATAGCTTGAAATAGATCTATACTAGTCTCCCTTTATTTATTTAGTAAAAATATTGGGTTTCTGTCTGGATGGTCTCTTATGACGAGCCGATGGATATATATATATATATATATATATATATATATATATATATATATATATATATATATATATGTGTGTGTGTGTGTGTGTGTGTGTGTGTGTGTGTGTGTGTGTGTGTGTGTGTGTGTGTGTGTGTGTGTGTGTGTGTGTGTGTGTGTGTGTGTGTGTGTGTGTGTGTGTGTGTGTGTGTGTATAACAAAACAGGGATCTTTAAAATTATTATTCATCTTATTCATCTTTCAAGACAGCTTGAAAAGTCTAATTCTAGCCATTGAGTCAAAAATGTAACAGGGTTAATAACTTTTAGAGCAATTTCATTTTATATTCATTTAATTATATTAGCAATAGCAATAGCAGTTAGACTTATATACCACTCCATAGGGCTTTCAGCCCTCTCCAAGCGGTTTACAGAGTCAGCATATTGCCCCCACAGTCTGGGTTCTCATTTCACCCACCTCGGAAGGATGGAAGGCTGAGTCAACCTTGAGCCGGTGAGATTTGAACCGCCAAACTGCAGATAGCAGTCAGCTGAAGTGGCCTGCAGTACTGCACTCTAACCACTGTGCCATATTAATAAATATAATATTCATTTGATTATATATTAATATATTATATTTATTATAATAAATGTATGAGCGTATGCACGCACACACACAGACACAAATATTTTATTAGCTAACTAGAAAGGTAATACTATATAATATCTCAATATTGTACTGCGTTCAAGAAACATGATTGTATGTGTGTATGTGTGTGTGTGTCAGTGGTGGGTTTCAAATTTTTTTAGAACCTCTTCTGTAGGTGTGGCCTGTTTTGTGGGAGTGGCTTGCTGGCCATGTGACTGGGTGGGCATGGCTAACTTGTAAAATGTAGTGAAACTCACTTAACAATGCTCTTGCTTAGCAACCAAAATTTTGGCTCAGAAACTCTGGTATTTGAAGCACGCAAGTCTTAAAACTGTCAAGTTACAAGACCCTCGCACCCCTAACCCTTTAGAAAAAAACCCCAGGGGTGTTCAAACTTGATAGCTTTAAGACTTCAACTCCCCAAATTCCTCCTCCAGTCATGTTGGCTCAGGAACTCTGGCATTGAAATGTGCAAGTCTTAAAGCTGTCAAGTTACAAGACCCTTGCACCCCTAACCCTTTAGAGAAAAAAAACCCAGGGGTGTTCAAATTTGACAGCTTTAAGAGTTGTGGACTCCCAGAATTCCTCCTCTCGCTCTTCATCTTGATGATGTGCGAACAGGTGGCGGGGGGAGGGAGCTGGTCCTAAACGGCACTGTAGATTTGTGGAACCTCTTCTATAGAAGAGGTCAGAACTGACAGGAACCCACCCCTGATGTGTGTGTGTATGCATGCAAGGTAGAAAATGGAGAACCAAGTGGTCAGCTCTATTTTCTATACACATATATGCAACCTGAGGGTGGGAAAGGGATGGGCAGAGAGCTAAGCCAAGTAAGTGCTGGCCTAGGGCAGGAAAGTTTAGGGGCCCCTCATTCTGAATAGCTGCATTGTAAAAATGCAAATCTTTGCTTCAACAAGAGGTGGCCACATCATTCACTGTGGCCTAGAGGCACCATATACCATTTGGATAAGAAGCACAGGAGTCACACTCAGTGTACTATTACATGAATGAAACTAGGACAAAAAGACATCAGAAAATACATTTCAACTCCCACCTGGAGTTGGTTATTCACAGCCTGAAATTGCTTTCAACATTTTTCCACAGAGTTGTGTTAGATTTTCTTTGTTCTACTCTTTAAATAGAGGACAACTTCTATAATCTTCCTCAAACAGTTTGTCAGTTTGGGTTTACTTATGCAAACATACTCAGCTACAGAACAGCTTCTCGGTTCAAAATTGTGCCAGCTATTTCTATTATCATAGAACTGGTTCCTTGTTTAATCCATAACAAAAGTGGTCTAAGAATCATTTTCCCCAACATCATCTTTAACAAAGCTCAGGGCTTTAAAAAAAACATTTTAAAAGCATCCCCTTTTCATCTGGAATAAACTTTTATATCCTATAAACCTAATTATGCAGCTGATGCATTTGCTTTTGAGCCTAAGGCTGGAAATTTTTTAAGGTTTAATTATTGCTTTCTGTCGCAAGTTGTTTTTCTAATAGCTTTGTTAAGCAGATGTAACTATTCTAATCATACAGGAAGTTTCATTGCATTAAAAAAAAAAACTGACTGAAAAATATAAAAACATAAAGATGAAATCAGCTTGTTGGTGTGGTTTAATCATGACGTATTATATTATGCATTATTATTATTATTATTAGTAGTAGTAGTAGTAGTAGTAGTAGTAGTAGTAGTAGTAGTATTTATTTATAATTATTTCATATTTAGATAAGATGCATTTTAACATCTACATTTTATAGAGTTGATGAGATCCTGTAATTTGATTATATATTTACAATTCCCATTTTTCCTTTTTAAAAAAAATAGAATTGGCCTTGTCTCACCAAATTTTAGAAATTCACCTAAATCAGACAAAAAAAAAAGACAATGAAAAAAAATGGCTGCCATGGTATCCATGAGGTGAAACTTCTGCAATGCACCTCCATACTACTGCCATCAAAGACCACTTTGAAAACTGTATTGGACCAAAATGCAGCAGCCTGCATATTGATTAGGGTCAGTTGCTATCATAGGTAAAGGTAAAGGTTCTCCTCACACATATGTGCTAGTTGTTCCTGACTCTAGGGGGTGGTGCTCATCTCCGTTTCAAAGCTGAAGAGCCAGCACTGTCCGAAGAAGTCTCTGTGGTCACGTGGCTGGCATGACTAAATGCCAAAAGTGCACGGAACAGTGTTGCCTTCCCACCAAAGGTGGTTCCTATTTTTCTACTTCCATTTTTTACGTGCTTTAGATCTGCTAGGTTGGCAGAAGCTGGGACAAGTAACAGGAGCTCACTCTGTTATGTGGCACTAGGGATTCAAACCGCCGAACTGCCAACCCTTCGACTAGCTCAGCCTCTTAGCTACTGAGCCACTGTGTCCCATTATTATGACATAACATATCTAATTTGCAAGCTATTTATTGATTAGCAGGGCTATTGGTGCAATGCAAAGAACTACAGGTAATCCTCGACTTACAACAGTTCATGTAGTGACTATTCAAAGTTACAATGGCACTGAAAAAAGCACTTATGACCATTTTTCACACTTATGACCATCGTAGCATCCCCATGGTCACATGATTAAAATTTAGATACTTGGCAATTGGTTCATATTTATGACGGTTGCAGTGTCCTGGGGTCATGTGATCACCTTTTGTGACTTTCTGGCGAGCAAAATCAATGGGGAAGCAGATTTGCTTAACAGCCATTTAACTAACTTAACAACTGCTGTGATTCACTGGTAAAATGGGGCCAAACTCACTTAACAAATGTCTCATTTAGCAACAAAAACATTGGTCTCAGTTGTGGTCATAAGTTGAGCACTACCTGTTATGATGTTTTATGAGATAAAAGAGGTTGAACCAGGCATCTTTGCCTATATGAGGCCCAGGGGTGGGTTCCTGCCAGTTCTAACTTCTTCAATAGAAGAGGTTCCACAAATCTAGGGTGCCCTTTAGAACCGGTTCCAGCTCCCTCCCCCGCCGATCCACACATCATCAAGATGAAGAGCGAGAGGAGGAATTCTGGGAGTTGAAGTCCACAAGTCTTAAAGGTGTAAGTTTAACACCCCTGGGTTTTTTTTCCTAAAGGGTTAGGGGTGCAGGGGTCTTGTAACTTGACAGCTTTAAGACTAGCGTGCTTCAAATGTCAGAGTTTCTGAGCCAACATTTTGGTTGCCAAGCAAGAGCATTGTTAAGTGAGTTTCACCACATTACAAGTTGGTCATGCCCACCCAGTCACATGGCTGACAAGCCACTCCCACAAAGCAGGCCACACCTACAGAAGAGGTTCTAAAAAATTTTGAAACCCACCACTGATGAGGCCCTATATTATTAATGCAGAAACATGTTATATCTTAGCTGGATAATACTACAAATCACTACTGTGGAAATTCATTTTCTGTCTTCATTTCCAGTTGCTTATTTAAATTTGTCCCAATGTCCCAATGGGAGTGGGCAGCATACAAATTTTATTAAACTTAAACTTTGTGAGCAGGCTCATTTTTACATATCATAGATTTTTCATATCATAGATTCTACCAAATGAAGAGCTGTCCTTTTGGAGAAGATGACATCTGGGATGATAGGTTGGGGGCTACAGCCTTTCAGCCATTAATTAATTCCAATTTTATTAACATTTGGATTTCTTATACTGTCGTGAAACACAGTATAAGGACCCATAATTTGATCATCAGGATAAATCACTGACTAAACAAAACATTTTTTATACAGCAAGTCAGAATTAAATAGGAAGGTTATTTAATTCCTGTGATAAAGGAACTAACATTTGAATTTAGAAAATAGATTTGTTTTTGTTCTCAGACTTGCAAAACCTTTCTATGTTTGCAAAAAGCTAAGATTTCATTGAGGATCTGGATCCAGACAAAATCAGATAATTAAAAAGCCATCAAGGGTGATACATCTTTTATGTAGTCCAGTTCATTAAGTCATTGAGCTGTTTTTAATAAAGGGATACTGTGCTCTAAAAGAATGTAGCTTTCGTTCAAAAGTGTTTCCAGGAAAAATAATTGTGCTTAGCTTAATTTTATGCAGCTTATGTCTTGGTAGCTTATAATAATGGAATAAAATAAAAAGTCTGCACAGTGACCTTTTTAAAAAAAAATTACTCAGGTTTTAACTGTTATTACACAATACCAAGTGATCTTTTAAGGGAAAAAAGACACCTGGTATCTCTCTAGTATATATGAATTAAAAGATCCATTGCACCCTTTTTATAGATGTTAGCTAAAGAAGAAAAAGAAAATAGAGAAGAGCCTGAAGTGCAAATACAATATGAAGTATCCTGGGAGACTCGCTACTGATATGACTCTATGCAGAAGTGATATTTATTTGAGCTGAATCCATAGATAATTTACTGTTCATTCAGTTATATTTTATTCTAGTTTAAGTCCTATATGCTCTCAAAGCAAGAACAATGAGAAAAAATCAAAAGTTCAGTTTTAAAAAAACAGTTAATGGGACCCCTGTTATTCCCAATTGACTGTTAAATCATTATCTACAGTAGCATCACTACACACATGGCAACACACACACACACACACACATATGTATGTATGTATGTATGTATGTATGTATGTATGTATGTATACAAAAGATGTCAATTGATGCAAAAGTTCTAAACGCAATGTATGTTTATTTATTCATTTACTGATCAAACTTATATCCTCTTTTTCCTTTGAGAGCTCATAATAGAGATTTAGTCCACAGTCCGTCATGGAATGAACTAGATCTTGCTAGTGTCTTTCCCACATTTTCACTATTAGCGTATTGGCATTGTACTTGAAAAATGCCTTCCTTTCAGTGCAACAAACATATGTTTGGGTCTGTCATATGTTGTATCTACGCACAGAATTACAACACTAACAATGGTTCATATATAGAACAGATTTTCTCTTGTTTATGTTGCATTGAGCAAATACTGAATGTATTGTTCTGATTTTCCATGCAGTCAATGTTTCTTGGATGTTCAGCTGAGACACACCAATTATAAGAAGCATTTAGTGTGATACAATAAAATATAGCCATTGTTACATAATACAGACTATGATGAGGATACTATATGCCGCTTCCCATGGAGCAGGGGTGTGTTAGACCTTTTGCTGACACACAGGAAAATACTTGATTCTTCAACTTGAAGTTTTTATTGAATGCTGTACAATTTCAATGAGTTGAAGTATATATTTTGAATGACATCATATGAATTTATGTAGATTAGATTGAACATATGTAGTGTACAGGAACATGTCTAATATTGTATTCATTAAAACCTGAAGAGTATTGTTGAATTCATCAATATCACCACAGTGTTAATGTACCATGATGTACTCATTTATTTGGGTTCAGCTACCCAAAATGATTTTGCAAGAAATTTGAAGACAATTTCTACCTTCTGTAATGTATCTATTAGTTTTATGAACATTACTTGGCACTAAGGAAAATGAAAGAATTTTTTATTTACAGGACGTTTTAAATTCTCTTGACTGTTATGTGGTAGTTTTTCTTCTTGAGATAATTTCTTATAAACCATCTGACTCCTTTTTAAAGCATTTTAATGGTGCTATGCTTTCAGATCTATTATGTTCTCAGCATACAACTGAGCCATTCACCGTGCTCATTTGAGCTGGTCTATTTGTTGCCTTAATCTACTTCTCTCAACCTGATCATTTATTCTTGCTTCACATTATTTGTTCCTTTAATTTATGTGGCTGCCTATTGTACAGATGTGATTCTGGATAGCCAACAGCACATTAAAACACTAGGATAAACAATATCAACAGAACATTAAAAAAAATCAATGATAACTGAGAATAAACCCAGAAAACATTCAAGAGTACAACAACATTTCATTTAACCTTTTGACCAGTTTTGCCTTCAAGCGCAAGCAGCACTTCAATGTTGCACAAAAGGCTAATAGGGCTTGGGGCCCATCTAATCTCAGGAGTATATTGTTCCAGGAGACAAAAAAGGCTCATTTCCTAGGCCCTATTAGATGACATTCTTTAATTGAGAAGGCCTGGCCCCATGCCATGAAAGCTTTATATTTGATACCCAGCACCTTGAATTCTACTCAAAAGCATGTTGCATATTGCAAGCATACTGCAAGCAAGTGTAGCTCATGGAGCAGAGGTGTAACCTGCGTGTGCTGTGTATACTCATAAAAGCCGAAGGTACTGGGTGATATGGAAGTTACCAGTTGTAGCTTCCACATCACCCAGGTACAGCACATTACAGTAATCCACACAGGAGGTACCATTCAGGAGGCAGACAACTGCCACAGAAAACAAGATTACGAAAAGTCCTCTTGGTCACAACAGCCATCTGCCACCAAGAAGCCCTCTGTCCAGAAGGACCTCCTGATTGCAAACTGGTTTTATCTGTGATCTACATCCAAAAACGGAAAATGAGTGGGGGGTCCTACAACCCATAGCCACCCAATCTTGGCAAAGTTCAGCCACAAATATGTGAGCTTCTGCTTACTGATCACTTCCTTTCTGATAGCAATCTATAATCTGTATACTTCTTGCACTCCGTGAAACTCTTAAAAACTATGCCCATGTTCTGAAGAAAGAAAAATTGGAATTTTCTTAGAAAATGGGATGAATACCTTTCTACTCATGGTAAAACATTAGAACATTTATCTGCTTGATAGATACATTGGGCAAGACATGCAATTCAATCCCACAATTTACAATTATAAAAAGAGAAAGAGAAATTTTGGATGGAAACTAACCAAAAAGAGAAGCAACTTAGGACTAAGGAGAAATTTCCTAAGGCTGAGACCAATCAACCAATGGAATAGCTTGCCTTCAGAAGTTGTGGGTGCTCCATCTTTAGAGGCTTTCAAAAAGAGATGGGACAACTATTTGTCTAAAATGATATAGGGTCTCCTGCTCAAGCAGGGAGTTGAACTAGAAGACCTCTGAGGTCCCTTCCAACTCTATTATTCTATGTTCTCTATGTTCTATGATTCAGAATCCCTGAGAATAGTAGGACTTCTCTTGAACAGACCAATTGGTTATGAATGAGTAAAGAGAATAACTCATAAATTAAACATTTTTAGAAAAACTTTCAGTTAGCGAATGCTACTGCCTTTAGTTGTATTCAGATTCCTGCATAGCTTACTGCTTGTTTTCTTGCATAAACAACTGGTGCCAAAAACCTAAAATACTGCAGAACATTAGAGTTCAGTAACTCATAAATGTCTAAAGTTAAAACTCCTGTTTCCCATTTCCTAGTGACTGGTATGCGTTAAAACAAATAAAAAACAACTGGCCAAAATAGAACTAGTTTGGTCTAATGGTTAAAGCACTGGGCTAGAAAGCAGAAGACTGAATTCTAGTCCTGCTTTTGCCATGAAAGCTAGCTGGGTGATTTGGGGTCAGTCACTTTCTCTCAGTCCAACCCACCTCACAGAGTCCTTGTAGTGGGGGGGGGGGAAGGGAAAGGAAGGTGTTCAATATATTCACTGCTGTGAGTTACAGTATTTGTAAAAATAATAAAGTGGGATATCAATCAATCAATTAATAATGGAATTATCTACAGTACTTAATCTATCAAGACAATGCTGTATGTTAAACTGCTGTTGCTAAACTGCTTTCTTCTATTTAGTTGTTCAGAGTAATAGGTTGTAAAAGGATGTTGCATTTTTAAATGCACTGCCTTCTTGTTGCAATTGATTGAGGACCATTTGTGACTGAACTAAAGCAATCAAGCAATCAAATTTGGAAGAACTAAACAGTTTACTCTTCTAGCTTATCCTCAGCTTTTGAAGGTCCTTCTTCTTAGATAACAAGAAATATTACAAAGTTGCTTCCTTCTGCTATTATTTCTTTCTTTCAACTTTACAACACATGCAGCATTTGATCAATTAAGATCTATAGCAAAGGTTCTCAATCATAGATTTAAATGTGAGTAAACTTACCTAACGTGCACACTTTATACTTTGAAACAGATAAAACGTAAATGGCCAGATAGTTTGGTCTAGTAGTTAAGGCACCAGACAGAAATCAGGAGACTGTGAATTCTCATCCCACTTTAGGGATGAAAGCCAGCTGGCTGATTTTGGACCACTCACTCTCTTGCAGCTCAACTCACTCACCTCATAGCAGGATAGCTGCTATGGTGAAAATAAGAGGAGGAAAGAGTATTAGATACTGTATGTTCACCACCATACATAAAAGGCAGATAAAAAAATAAAATAAAAAATCTTGGTGTTTCCCACACCACCAACGGAGGCTACCAAAAACTATGCTTATATAAATAGATAACTACAAATGTGGGTTAGATATTTGCCTAATAGGTTACAGAATAGCCCCCTAACCAGTGAAGTGTGTTCTGGAAAGGGAGCAAGGAAGAATGGCATATGCCTGCAGCCTGTCTATCTGATTTCTTTCAGAAAAGCTGGACTGAAGCATTTCATCCTGCTGATCCAGGATGACTTTTCAAACTTTTGATTCACATTGTCCCATTAATTCACTGGATAATTCATACCACACAATGCCTTCTTTAAAATTTAAGGACACCATTGCTATAAAGTTAAATTTGAGGCTTTTAAGTCACTCTTGCAATGCTGAATGTAGCTGATACAAAATTTAAAGCAAGAGAAAGCCAGTCAAATTTGGAAACTCCTAATGGTTTGCCAAGAAAATATACAAGTTACAGTTGTACAGGCAGAGAAACGGGTCTTTATTCATTAAACTCCATCTGGAGTCCTTTATTTCTACATAATACATTCCATTTGAAAAAACAATGGTATGTCAGTAAAACTAAAAAACAAAAATGCCATCCAGAAACTGCATAATTTTGTACCTCATTTTTCTATAAACAACAAAATAATGTTACTTATCTATATTTTTTCAGGCTTCAAATTAATTAAAGTATTGTATTTAAGTCAATTTCAATTTCTACTGAAGAATTAACTACAGTATGTGGAGCATTAAAGCAATTTACTAAGGATTCTGCTCTTTTTTAATTCCAGTCACCAATATTGTGTTAGCCTTGAATGTTTGTGGCTACTAATGAGTCTTGCAAATAGAATTGGGATTCAGTTGATGGAGCAGCCATTCTTCTGCCAGCAGGCTCCCTCTTTCACTGCTGATAAAAACAGACTGATAGCCTTGAGGAAATAAAATATTCACACCAAGGTGAGTTCAAATGGAGCAGCTTGAGATTTCATGATTTTGTGTTATAATGTTGCAAATTATAGTATGCTTGTCATATGTGAGACAGGTTTTATTATGCTAGAATAAGGAATAATAATCCAAGAAATGGGGATTCAGTTTTGAGGACATCTATAACTGCTGAAAGATTGACCAGTAAATAAGGTCTGATCCAGTAAGTCAGGGGTCAGCAAACTGTGGCTCTGGAGCCGCATGTGGCTCTTTCCTCCCTCTGCTGCAGCTCCGTCATCGGTCGGCGCCAAAATTTTGAGAGGAGCGTCCGGTGGGGGGGGGGGGAGAAACACAGTGTACCAGGAGAAGACTTTATGGCAAGGGGAGGGTTTTCTAGTTATCTTCACAATTGATAGGGCTTTCAGTTATGACAAGTAGAGGAAAAAGTATGCTGCACTAGGAGGTGACTTTATGGTAGTGGAACTAACTTCTGGTCAGCTCCAGAATTGAACAGGGGGCTTCTGGCGAAGACTTTTGTGGCTCCCGGTATTTTATTTTCTGTGGGAAATGGGTCCAAATGGCTCTTTCAGTATTTTCGGTTGCCGACGCATGCAGTAAGTGATGAATACTATTCAGGATTTATATCACTTTCTTCCACAAATAGCCTGCAGCCCTTTTCTTTATTCTTGGATAGGCTGTACAGTAGAATCATTGAATCTCTTTGATGTGAGGAAAATGGCAGAGGTTGAAGATCAGGGCCCACAATTATTTATGTATGTATTTATTAAAGTAATTTCTATGCGGCCTACCCATCAGACTCAACATAGCTTCTAATATTAAAATGTTAAAATTTCATATAAATAAATTTAAATATATCAGTTACTAGCTTCCAGTTAATAGTCTTTATCTATAAATAATCTACTGAAGAGGTTGTTTATGTATTTATTTGTTTTTTAAAAAACTAGATGGCTCCTCAACTCACTCATGGTGACTACAAGAGTGACTTACAGATATAAAAACCACAAATACGTAACCCAATAAACAACACACACACCCCAAGACAACAATGAAACAAACCATGTTATTGCAAATTCCCTGAAGGGTGAAAGAATAAGGGCTAGTGTGACTTCTGAGAACAAGGGGTGCTACAGATAAGGATCTACCGTGGAGAAAGTCAGTCTCAATGTATAGCTAGATAACATAGGGTAACCACTTTTTATTTAGAGAAGTTGTCTAACGAGTAAAAAGGGCCCAAGCTGCAAAAAGTGTTGTAGTTAGCATCAGCATCTTGAATTGAATGTGGCTAAGTGCAATCAGTCCTGTTCTAGCAAGTTAGGTATTAATTTATCAAATCATATAATACCAGCTACTAAGAGGACAGCTTCCAAATCATTTTCATGGGTAGCCTCCTTAAAACAGATGAATGGTTACAATGCCATTATCGCAGCATTGTTGTTGTTCAGTTGCTAAGTTGTGTCTGACTCTTTGTGATCCCATGGACCACAGCAAACCAGGCTCACCTATCCTCCCCTGTCTCTTGGAGTTTGCCTAAATTAATTTTATTGCATTGATGACATCATCTAACCATCTCATCCTCTGCCATCCCCTTCTCCTTTTGCTTTCAATTGACCTATCTGCAAAAAACATAATAGTCAATTTTATATTTGATAACATCTAGAGAATTGGGCTACTATATAAAATGTACTAGCAACTTATCACCCTGAACTTTAATTTTACTTCATTCTATTTCTATATTCTTTTTTCTTTATGCAGTTTGATTTCCCCCCTAACATACCCATAACTGTTCTTTCTTCATATTTAATCTTCAATGCTTTCTTTTATCATTTAGAACTATGTAATATTCTTTTCATGCCCTATTTCTGCATATGTCTTCTAATCAATATTTTTTCCTTGTTAAAACACAGCAGCACTTATTGTGAAAACTTCTCAGATATGAATTCTTCAGAGATTTATCTATCTGCTATTTATTTGATAGCTTCCAAATAGGCAGAGAACTCATTGTCTTCAACAACCCATTTTGGTCCAGATAGCCATGTTTTTTTAAAGGCATCTCTTGTACCTCTTAAGGTAGTTAACTCAATTCAATAATTTTCATTGAAGATGTCTTCTACAAGATAAAATGGCAACAGCTATAAATGGTATTTCCAAATCAATTTTATTCAAGTCAGGGTGTTCAGGCATCAGTGATTTCTCATAGCAATCCTTTTTCTATTTTTTAACTAAAAGGAAAAAAATAAAGAAATAATAGCTGGTATATTTTGATGGTACACTTAGAAGGTATCGATTTTAATATATGTGCATGTGTATTTGCTTGTTTAATTAATTTATAGGCTGCCCCACTCTATCATGACTCTGTGTAGCATACAATATAAGACAATTTAAAACAATGCTAATTAAGAAGCATATCTCTGGAAAAAATACCAACATTCTGACAAACCCCACAAGGAGTCCATCATCCACGATAACCAAAGAGAAAGGACCAGTTGTAAAGGTTTATTTGAATAAGATAAGAGTGGTGGAGGGCATATGAATCTTGGCGTAAGCTGCATCATTCCAAAGGGCAGGAATTAACAGAGAAGGCCCACTTCCCAAATTCCATCATATAACACTATTTAATCTATGACCCACAGCATGCTGATTCTCCAATCTGTATAGGGGTATAGATAGTTCCTTGGACCTGTGCCATGAATGGATCTATAGATGACAACTTATACCATGAATTGCATCCAGAAGCCTACTGGTAACTATCATGGCTCATAGAAAAAAGATGTTATATGAACATACTATGGTATGCCTATCACTGCCTGTGTTTCTGTGTTCTGGGCCAGATATAGCTTCTATGATATTCAAGAGATGCTCCATGTAGAGTACAATGCATTCATACAAACACACACAAGGTGACCAAAATATGGGTGACTTCATACTTAGGGTACTTCAATAGTGAGCTGATGATAACTGGCCACAAAGAAAAAGAAATTACAGCAGCCTCCTATAGATATTAAACAGGAGCTGTTTACTGGTCCCTGACTGAAATAAAGAACTTGAGTTGAAGCAAGAAAGGTGAGAGTACTAAGCCCTAAGACAATTCATACGACAGGATCCTGGCTTGATCTCTCCCTCCCACAATCAATCAACATTAGCTTGATATGATCACAGAGAAAGGAAGATTGTGATCCCTACCTCTAATCCCTGTAGGTGGTCCACAATGATACCATGTTAAATAGTATTGAAAACCACATTTTCCCCAGATTCTTGTTCCAGTTCCAGCAGATATCATCAAGATGCATGAGCAATGCTGTATCAGTGCCATCTCCCAGTTTCCAATCTGAATGAAAGTAATCTAGATAATTCATATTTTCTAGGTCTGCAAACCAACTATCATTTCAACAACCTTCTTTAAGAAGGAAAGATCAGACACTGCATAAATTTTCTCCAAGACTGTCAGGTCCGGTAGGGAGAAAGCATACCATTTCCCATTGGTATTACAACCCTTTCTCTTAGTAAACTATATATTATCACATGGGTTCAATCACATATCATTCCCCCAGACAGTCTTTACCAAACAGGGAGAATATGGAACTAATAAGCAAGTCCTGCATTACCAGACCTGAAGATCCTGTCCACTTCATCAGAATTACTGGCTCAAATAACTACACAAAAACATGCTTCTAATACATTAGTATAACCTGTTCAAATGGAGTCCAACTCTAAGAAAACTCTGAGTGATTTTGCCTACTGTGGGCCACAAATGTTCCTCACGGTGGCCATCCAAATACTTATGTGTTCTGTCCTTTCCCAGCAAGATAAAATCACTTTAAATATGGTCTCTGGATGTCTAGCAGCAGAAACATAATGGTAGAAAAATGTGTTTTCCTATTGTGGTGGTTACAAAATAATCCCTAATATGGGTTTGGTCAAATTCATTGTTCGTCTTCCTCCAGTGATACTCCAGACACCTGTTCTGGCATTTCATGTTTTGACATTCCTCAGAAAACCAAGGAGCATCTCAGGAACAACACACAATGAGAGGTTGCATAGGAGCAATTTGAGCCAACACCCACATCACTTGCCTATTCCAAACAGCAACCTAGGCCTTGGGGAAAACCCTAAGCTCCTTCTGAAATCATTAATTACTTAGTGCTATTAGTCACATGGGTGGATCACTCTAATAAATCTTATCATCTTCAGGGTCAATGTTGGGAAATGCCCAGCCAGGTTAGGAGGAGGGATCAAGCAGGGAATTAATCTTGAATTGTACAGCTGCAAGAAATCCAGGACTCTCTCTCTCTCTTCCGCTCCCCCATGGAATCTTATCTATCTGTTCCCAAGGGAAAGCAAGCAGTCTAGGGAAATTCCTATATTATAGAGAGAATACAATAAAGTAGTTAGGTTGAATCCTCCACGAGGATCCTGTCACTTGTGTCCTGTCACTACACAAGGATCCTGTCACTTGTGCAGGCAGTCAAACTTCTATTAGAAAATGATCTGATTGTGGCAATTAATTGATATTTTATATTCTTAGATCACATCACAATTGTCCCAAAGCAAAATGCAACCCTCAGTCCATGTTTGCCATGTGGACATGAATTATTGGGCTATCCCAGACCTGTATGTCACCTAGAAGCAGTTTAAAGTAACCATAAACTTTGGGGACATGACTCTTAACTAGGCAATGGAATGTAGCAACTTAGGCAGAGATGTCACTGCAGCAATGACAAAATCCAACTGCTTCTTAAAATTCAACTTCAACCAAGATGTCTCATACCCAATGATTTGCAAAGCAGATCCTCT
Organism: Thamnophis sirtalis; assembly: GCF_051295495.1. Classification (NCBI taxonomy): domain Eukaryota; kingdom Metazoa; phylum Chordata; class Lepidosauria; order Squamata; family Natricidae; genus Thamnophis; species Thamnophis sirtalis. Next base: position 59,025,871 of record NW_028261389.1, on the reverse strand, counting down.
AAAAACCATAATAATGAGCAAAGCGCACATGTAGCGAACCAGTACCAACTGGTACAGGAACCTACCCCTAGTGCCTATCCCTATGAAATGTTGACATAATGATCATTATTGTAATCGTAAGACTCAACAGTATCTAAAAAATACCTCTAGGTACATGCGAATATAAATCCACTTCATATATTGACCTAATATTGCAGCTAACGAACAGCTTGACTATTACAACTTAGTTCTGTGTACCAATATGTGATGCATGTTCTTTAAACCAGTACCCGTAAGATACACATTAACAAAGCAAACTTATCTTCAGTGCTATCCATATGAGCAATCTTGCTGCCACAGAAACCCCTAATAAGCTTACCTGAATAGAGCAAAATAATTACATTGCACAACGTAATTCATGTTGGGCTCAAAGTTAGAACATTTCCACAGGGTATACTATTACATTTGTGCAATAGTTACACCGCACCTAAATCTCACTGCCTCTTAACCAGTATGACACACCACAATTGTGTTTTCATTCTAGAAACACTTTGGATATTTATTTGGTCTTGTAAACATTGTAAACACTAGCCTTTTTCAAAATGGATGTTTTAGAACTACAATTCCTAGATTTTCCACCACAACTTAAGAGTACCAGATAGATTAAAAAAAATACATGCAAGGTTTAGTATGCGTTAAATGACATTAGAATTTTATATATTCTTGTAAGGTGTCCCAAAATTTTGGAATGGCACCATATATACTGTACGTGTAAACAAAAAAACCAATTAGGATTAAAAACTTATCTGGATTAAGCCCTATCATTATTTACTTTTGGAAAATATTTCATGCTAAGATTTCAGATTGTAACAAGCAGCATCACCTTGGAAAAAATAAAATGTCACTAAAATATTTGTGTGTTTGTATGTATCACATTTTTTTTCTAGTGACGTTATATACATATACAGATGCATATGCAGAGGTGGTGTTCAGCAGGTTCTGACCAGTTCTGGAGAACCGGTAGTGGAAATTTTGAGTAGTTCGGAGAGCCAGTGAATACCACCTCTGACTGGCCCTGCCCCTATCTATTCTTTGCCTCCTGAGTGCCAGCTGATTGGGAGAAAATATAGATTTTACATATCCTTCCACTGCCACACCCACCAAGCCATGCCCACAGAACTGGTAGTAAAAACATTTAAATCCCACCACTGTGCATATGCATATGCATATACACATGCACACACACACACACACACACACACACACCACATACATACATACATACATACACATACATACATACATATATTATTGGATTAAAACCTAGACAAATTTTGTGAAGTACCAGTTCTAATAGTAGTTTCTCAAATTAATGTAAAATTAATTTGGAGTGGTATATTCCAACATCAACCTGTCAAGGAAATGGAATCTCTGATAAAAATCTACCTTTTTGAGTAATAAAAAGAATCAATTATAAAACCAGCAAGATCTCTGTTTATATTTAGCTCATATTTGTTATATTTATGATCACCTATGTGCTGGTCATAGGGAAGCTGTGATGTTCTAATAAAAGATTTTTCATTTATAATAAATAGCTTACATTATTGGTCTACTAAACAGAACATCATTAATATATCTGAAAACTTTGAGTAGCAAAACCTATCAAGATTGCCATTATTGAAAACAATCCACACATTCTTGCTGCCATCGCTTGAAAGAATAATTGCCTCTTATAAGTGTTGAATCAATTTTATTCCAATGATAATATTTTCAATCCTTAACAAAATTTGATTACTGTGATTTGAAAAGACACCCATGCAACTGTACTAGCAAAACCACCATAGTCCAACCCTATGATTTTATGAAATTAACTGGAATTTACATGGTCGTATCCGTCCCTGAATATTCAGGCTGCATCATATAGAAGTAAAATATTTCAGTTTTAATCAACATAATTGACATTAAGTTGCTTGGTAAAATTGATAGAAATAAAACTGGAAAATAATTAAGCAAACCCACTGCTTAAAGAAATAATAAGATGAGAAGGAAAAAGTAGAGAGAGAAAATATCCTCCCTTCTAATGTGTCCTTAGGATTTTCTGCAATGAAGGATAGAGGTTTCTCTGATATTTCAAGAATTAATTAAAAAAGAAAGAAATGCCATATTTGAAACTAAACAAGTGTTCTGGAATAATCCTATTAGTGTATTTCAGTTATTCTATGAACATATTCTGCCTTCTTTTTCACATATTTTCAATATTGCTGTATTTTGTCTATTGTATCTCTAAAATAGAAAAGGATTTAAGTCTACCCTCAAAAAGGGAAAAAAAAACCTTAAGATATAAATATTGTAAAATGTAGCCGTTTCCTTGGACAAATAGCTCTTGCACTGATGAATAGCATTTTTCAGTTTTATTAATCAAAGCTTTATCATCTTTTCAAGATTACTTTTGTTTCCTCAGGCAGAAAAAAAATCCTGGTATCTCCCAATAGACCCTCGCCTTAATGAGAAAAATGGTTGATAAGGATAATTAGTTCATTAATGAAAATATGAGTCAAATTGGAAAAGTTTAGAAAGTACAAGAAGTTGTAAAGAATAAAGCTCTTTGATGCTCTTCTATGAGAGATCAGATTTCCAGGGACTGAATCACACTGTTTCAAGAGGAATTGAAATTGTCAGCAAAAGAGCTGAACCATTTCACCCTTAAGTTCCTAATTAAAGCAGGCAGCCACAGTGGGAACTGACCATTTAAATGACAAGTAGAAGAAAGGAAGGAAACGAGAGTTGCTAAGATGACATTACTCAAATTAATTACTTCACAGTAATTCTACAGTTCTCAGTGAAATACATTGCCCAGAAAAATAATGCAAGGATGCCAAAACACCATTTAAACTATTTTCAATCCTGTTGCACTGTGTAGGCCTAAATAGGCTCAAAACCAACACTTTGGCACATTGTATTGATTGCTGTAAGCTATCCAACTACTTTGAAGAATAAAGAAAAGTGAGAGAGCATCAACTGATTATGGTATGGATTCAACATTGTTTCTTTTAAGTAGCTTACATATTGCTACAAATACATGCAAATAATCTACCCTCTTTCTTGGATTGTGTTTTGTATGGTTCACTGATTATTTATGCTGTTTTTCATATTTGGATTTTGTTCACCACCAGAGTTGTTTTGGCTTGGGGGTGGGTGGGTTACTATACAAATTTAAATAAGTAACATATTAACTGATGGAAATGCTCCTATATGATTAATATTAACATGAAACCACTTCTGTTCCTTTACATAGTAGAAGATACAAGATAGATTAAAATAGTATTCAGTGGCTGTATACTATTTTAATCTATCTTTTATCTTCTTCACATTTTAAAATAAGATTTAAGTAATCCAGGACTTTCTAAAGCCTTGAAGAAGGGTCACCAGATTGGGGCTGCAAAAAATTATCTGGACAACTATGAGATAGCAGAAAAGGGTTAAGAGTTCTCTACATATTTTGCTTCCATCTGTTGATCATCCAGATTTTTGCAGCCAGATTAGGAACACCTAGTTTAGAGAATGTATCATGTTATACCAGGGGTCCCCAACTCCCGGCCTGGGCCTTGGCAGATTAAGAACTGGGCTATGGAATGGGGGGCAAGGGTGCTCCCCTGCAGTTGTGAAAGTGGCGCGTGCATGCAAAACCATCCCCTCCCCCCCCGGCACTACTGCTGGTCCCTGGAGCTGGAACGGTTGGAGACTGTGTTATACCAATGTTTGTGTTGTGCCAATGTCTGTAGTTATACCAAGGTTTGTAGATTTAAGGCTTTGAATATGATCTCAAAACTATAACACCATTTATAGCATTTTTGAATTTTTGTTTTATTCTCTGACCTGATCTATGCTTTGCCAGGGTTATCAATCAAAGGCTTCTCTCGCCACCTATGTAATATAGTTGTCCAACATTAATATTGGCTCCAGGAATTCCTAGGTGTTCAGTCTAATCTCCCAGAAGAAATGCATCCCAATCCTTATCAGACCTATTTTTCAAATTCCCAAATCAAGCCATATTCTTGAACTCAGTTTCTTACTCAGTTTCTTCTCTTTATAGCCTAAAGTCATGCAGAGCAGAAGAGAACCCAAAACTAGGACATTCATACATTTATATTAAATAAGAAATTAACATAGGACTTTGTCAGGGATTCAGGATACTACAACAGTTGTAAGTGGGAAAAATAGTCATAAATCACTTTTTTCAGTGCCATTGTAACTTCCAACAGTCACAAATTAAAATGTTGTAAATCAAGGAGTATTTGTAATTCATACTGCTGGAAAACTCTAGGAAGCCCATCTTGTTGCACATTACTATCACAGGAAAGTAGGTGACCAGTCAAGGGAAGCAACGTATACAGATGAATAATAAGAGTGTACAGTGCCTGGATTCAATTCCAGAAAGATGCATAAACATAGCACATATATCAGCAAATCTTTAAATTAGCTGTATTTTCTTCCAGGAATGTCTGCCCGCTACAGAGGCCAGCTGCACAATCTTGAGAAAAGACATAGATGCTTTAAAGAATTGCAAGCAGGTGCCACTTTTGTACCTTTAAGTACTTCAAAGAACCTTTTGTGATGTGAATGTGAAGTACAAGTCCTAAGAAATCAGATTACATGGTGCATTAAACTCATCAAGAGTACCACTTCTCAAAATGGCATCAAACCAAGTATACATCGAAGCAATTTTACATACACACCCACAGCTCAAGGTGTTCATAATGTAATCAGATGGAATTAGCATATTTGGCCAGAGCTACCAATGGCTACATCCTCTGGCCAATAGTTAATACAAGCTCTGGGATCCTGTGGTACCTGATAGATATGGTCAGCTCCCTTGGAGCTCAGTGAAGGTTTTTCTGGACTAGATGACTCCAGCCTATTCTTGGGCAATTCTGAAGCATCCAGACTAGCAATATTTCATCCAGCATTTCATTTCATTTATAGAAGCTTGAAAGAAATCTGCTCCCTCAACACTGTTCAAAACTATCTGAATTGCTTTGTTGAGATGAATCAGACAGACTTGCCAATTCATGAAATGAATCTCATCATCTTCATGACAAAAATTGCTTGATATCTACTGTATATTGCTTATACTTTGACTGATCAGATTCATCCTTAGATGTGTCCAATAGTCACTCAAGTTCCATCACCTGCATTCTGTATACTATTATGCACCATAGACCCAGGAACAAAGATATGCTGGAGGAAAACATTATTTCCTGTCTATACCCGGTTGCAATAGGGTGGCCAGCCAAGTTCAAGAAAGGACCGCTAGTTAGATCAATCATACTTAAGATCTGGACCAGCCAAATTTACAGTATATCCTGACCTGTTCAATGAGTTTGGTTTAACAGTAATCCTTCACCTGGCAATGTTCCATCCATGGCATGGACATTATTCTGGAATTGATATAAAGATGATTTGTAATTCAGGGCTGAAATGAGGGGTCCTTGGTGCTAGAACTTATGATGTTACCTAGTTTGGGTAATAAAACATGTGATATAAAACAACCAAACTCAGAGAGCACCAAGGACACCTCAAAATTATTTCCCACTGTGATAGTAATGAGATTAAGGAATGAGATTACTTGCTTCGTGGGCATTCTGTGAAATGGAATGGTAAAAGATGAAGAAACCAAGAAATCCACAAAAACCTAAGGCTGTTCCTCTCAAGGAAGACAGCTTCAGTAAAGTCCTGAAGTCCCCCAATGCCTTGAGTGTCTCCAATATTATATTCAAGATTACTCAAATCAGCTCAGTTAGGTTTTCAATACACCAGTGGAATTCCTGTCTTCACCTGACATTCCACACCAATATCATATTCTGACTTCCCAGTGAAAGGGCCTGAAAAGAAGATAAAAGTCCTAAGGACTATAGCAACCTCCAAATGATTGCAATTCATGTACAGAATCTTCTCTAGCAGTAGATATATCTTAGGAGAGTTATCTTATCTGATCAGGCTGGGTTTTTTCCCCCAATCAATTACTCAATCACAAATCATGAAAAGGTCCCCTAAATGCTTCTTTTTTCAGCTCCTTTTATCAAGTTGTCAGGAGCATGATTTTTAATTGCAATACCCATAGCCAATTTAAATTATGGTGCTACCAGAGTTAGGGTTAATACATGCCAAAACCAAATATGATTATTATTACTGTTATTGCTCTGGACCAAATACAGTAGATTTTATTGGTTTTTTAAAAAAGAAATCTATTAAAATTTAATGATATAGCTATCCAAAATGTCTCATTAGAAATGACAGCTCGTAACAATCCTTCCAACTTTCCAAATGAATTGTAATAATTTGTATAATAATTAGATCAATACATTCATATCTGAAAACAATTTCTTAACTTGGAAAGCAAAATGTCTACCCAACAAACTCCAAAATAATTACCCTTGTCCAATAATTTATTATTTTTATGATTCTTTTAGCACATATCTGAAAACAATGCTGTGTCATCCATGGGAAAGCAGCTAGACAATGGCCAATATTATACTCTTTGTATAATTAAAAGTTTTGTTCATACTAATATCATTCTAGTTTGTATCCCAAATCAAATTAGCACTTCCCACCCCTCTTCAGCAAAGTAACCTTGTTGAAAATATTCAAGAAAAAGAACCAGTACTTTATTATAGAATGATATCTTGTGTCTTTATGCAATTGATATTAAAAATGCTCATTTAAGGTGCCATAAATTCAGGTTTTGCCCCATTCACAGAATCAGTGTCCAGCAACCGGAGAAATATTACTCATCTTAATATCTAAACTGAATTCTGCTCACATTGAACAGATTTGACTTTAGTTAAGATTTTTTTCTTCCAGTCTACATATTTTGATACTCATTTATTTTTTATTCAACTTATTAATATCTAGTACCATGGTTGGAAGAATTCAGTTAAAGCAATAATAACTACCAAAGCATTAAAAATATTATTGTATCATTCATCCAATTCTACTGGAGACTGTACTTAATAAACTCAGTTAGTTGCAAATTAAGTTTTTTTAGCAGACTTAATGATACGTTATAAAGACTTTTTTTTTGCCTAGTTGAAATAGGATACTAATCGTTATGGTGCAGAGAGGTTTAATATACTAAAAGGATGCTTACCCATTGGGTAAAGAATAGAGATTAATGTTTTTTGTGGTAAAAGTGGACTTGAATATAAATTTATTCAAATTTATATTATTGCACCCAATCATTACTTTCAGTAAATACTAATAATATAAGGTACATTAGCCTAAAAAAATCCAATGCCAGCTTGTCAACATGTAACACTTGTAAAATGATTGGTGTAATATAATTCCTATTGTAACTAGTATTAATTACAAAGGAGAAAAGGCACTGTTCATTTTATACTTTCAACTGAATTTGATTATGCAAGTTGTAGTGTTAAAAAATATATATCCAGTATTTGAATAAGTAAGTGATGGCTGCACACAGATTAGTAATAAATTGTTTTGCAACTGTGAGATATCTATATAATACATTTCACCCCCTCCCTCCCTTGCATTCCACTTCTAACTACTACATCGGAGGTAAGAGCCATTGATTTCAAAAGAAAGAGCTTTCACATCCAGGGCTAACTGCCTGAACATGTAATACAATGTAATACCCAGGACACTGCACAGACAGGTTGATGCCTGTTGTCAACACCCTGCTTGGACTGTAGGCAATTTCTTATTCCCCATCTCGTTCTCTTTTATAGGTCATATGTGCAGATGTTCACCTAAATGTTTCATTTTGCCAGGGAGAATGGCTGAAACGGATTTCCTATGCTCGCGCTCTCTTTCTCTCTCTCCCTCCTCCACCCCCCCCCCCCCAATCCCCGGTTGCCGATTTCATGGCAATGCCACTGATCTGTATGAAATCCTACTGGATGTGGCAGAGAGGGAAGAATGCAAGGAGGGAGCTTCTTCATATCTACTGATCTGCCGGTACAGGGGAAGCTATGCTCCCTACACTCCGGTAAATAGAAGCAGGGAAGGGGGGGGGGGCGCTTTCAAGAAATGTCCCTTGCTTTAAAGAAATTTCCGCCCCTCCCCAACCTGAGGCCACCACAATCGCCGAAAAGGGAAGTGGGGGGGAAGGGAGCAGGTGCGTCCTTCTAGTCGCCCTGGTCCCACGCCCACAGGCCAAAAGGGCTCGTTTCTCACTCCAGGCATGAAACCCCAGAAGTGCCCCTATTCCTTAAGTTTTGTTCCAGGCGCCTAGGAAGAGGTGGGGAAGGGGAGGCGAGGGAGGAAGGGAAGGGAAGAAAAGAAAAGCGAGCGGGGGACCCTTCCCAGCCTCGTCGACGGCGCGGGATGCAAGTAAGGCAAGAGAATGGGACGGACAGAGGCGCCAAGGCAAAGTTGCCCGAACCGACGCCGGGCAAGCGGCCCTCACTCACCTATTGGGCAGAGGCAGAAGAGCTGGACGGAAAGAAGCAACAAATGCCGAAGGAGGCGCATTTCCAACCCGTCCGGAGGGGTTGCCTCTTTCTCCCAAGTAGCCTCTCTATTCCCCCCTCCGGTAAGTCGCCTTTTCTCTCGCCGGAGAAAAAGGCTCGCCGGGCTGAAAAGGCTGCAGGGCTGGGGGATAATAAGTCCCGTTAGCGAGGCGCTGCGAGGGAATCCAGCTCGGGCTGAGCGGCCAAGCGCATCTCGGAGCGCCTTCCCTCCAGCCTCCTGGCAGCCCCAAGGCGCTCGGCGAGAGGAGAGCGGAGTGGAGCGGAGGAGCGGGCGCCGGCTCTGGCTCGTCCGCGCGTGCGGGGAGAAATGCACGGGCCTGAGCACGAGCGTGACAAGGCGCGCGCTCCCGGTGGGGGCAGGAGCGCCTGCCTCAGCTGAGCTCGGGGAGCCGCCAGGCTGGGAGGAGCGGCGTGGAGTGGGCTGAGGCGGGGGGGGGGAGGGAGTCGGTTGTGTGTGTGTGAGGATGGGGTAGTGGGAGGGGAGGGTCGCCTGCCCATGGCGGAGGAGGCAAGCGAAAGAGGACGAGCGTCTTCAATCCTGCAGCCGAAGCATCCTTAGCGCTGGGCTGGTGCTATGGGCTGGGACGGGGGGGGGGGGCTTGCCGTGGTTGGGATGCCCTTTTGAAGCTCGCTCTCCCTTCTCTCCCCCGTCTCCAAAAAATAAGGTCACGAAGGGGGGGGGGAGGCAGCTTTTCGTACAGATGGCCGTTTAAAGGTTGTGTGTGCCCGCGGGAAAAGAAATTAAAGAAACGACGGGGGGGGGAGGGAATCGTCCATGATCTCCCCCACCCTCCTCCCGGCAGAAAAAGAGAAGTGGTGGTGGTCTCTGCCGACCCAGGGGCGGCCTCCGTCAATGGCCACACCAAATCGTTACAAAAGCCAGTGGGGGTGACAAGAAATATCGGTAGGCATTTCCATTCCGTTGCTATTCCTGCTGTTGCCACCAAAATGCAAAAGGAAGACATGCCATGGTTGCAGGCACATTCCCTTGCAGTCCGTTGTCTTCCCCGAATAGTGATCCGAACGTTACTGTGAGGTAGGATAAGACAGCAGGATGGGGTAAAGGGAATCGTTGCAGATTTTCTCCCCCACCCTTTTAAAAAATAAAAACCCAATCTGCCTTTCTCCAAACTACCCCGCTGTTGGCGAAGTCATGTTTCCAAGATGGCACAAGGGTTTTATAGAAAGAAAACAAAAAGGTCAATCTTAGGACTCTAACAATATGCAGAGCTTGCAACCTGAAGTAGCCACTGCTCCATCCTTCCCCTCTTTCATCTGTGCTTGCTGTCTTGTCTGATAAAGATTTGGGGGGAACGTCCCAAATTCACATCTCATTATCAGATTCTGAGCTGTTTTCTCTAAAAGGCATGGCTTCATGGATTTGGGAGCTGAAAGTGCTACTCAAGGGCACCTTCCCTAAAGATAAGGACCATGAAGGTAACCTGGTTGGCCTTGCCTGGTTTTGTAGAATTAAGCATGTGTTGGGTTTAAACATTTAGAAAAATGTCTAATTTGACTCTGCTGGTGGATTTCTCTCTCACACACACCCTAAAACCATGATGGTGCCAGACAGCTTCTCTACCTGGTTCCGGGGCGCACATGGGCACCAGACACCTGGTCTTCATGTGAAGGCCAGCTGGTCAGCGTGCATGTGTGTGCCGGGACCCAGAAGAGAGCAACTGGCCAAGGCGCATGCATGCTGGACCAGCTGACCACTGTGAGCATGCATTCCAGTTTTGGCACTCAGTGCTGAAAAGGTTGACCATCACTGCCCTAAACAAAACAAAATTCTGATTCTCTTCCCCTCCTCCCCACCATTTAAGCCATCCTAAATAGTGACACTTGGTGGTAGTGCCAAAGCTGGGCCCGAAATAGAGACTCTGGCCTTCACTACAGCCCTAGTGCCATTATGACATTTCGAAACAGTTCATTTTGCACCATTCCACAAAGCCCCTGCAGCCCAGTGATTTCCAGGATCAGTCATACACTGTTTACCTTTAGGTGGTATTTTCTTTCTGTTCCCAGGTCCCTGCAGCCTATCAGGGTGGCAGCTCCAGGCTACACAAGACCTTTGTTACTGAAGCAGCTTCAAAGAATGCTCTTCAGATCTCCAAAAACTGCACAAAAGCAAAGTTCTTCCAGATTTTTTTTCCCCGTAGAAATCTCTTATTTAGGCCCCACTGCAGCCAGTGACATGAGATTCTGCCCTTGCAATGCACCCCAATGTACAGTTCTGGGCTAAAACCTTGCAGATGCTGAAATGCTAATGCCAGTGACGCTAGTACCATCATGTATGCCATATATATTTGCATTCATACAGGGTAATACAGGGGCTGGTATTAGGAAATGCACACAAGCGATAAGCAACACAAAGTCCAAAAAAAAAGGAGACAAACAATAAAATCAGATGTTGTGATGGCCTCTAACGATCAACATTCAACAGTTTAGAATTGTATAGATAATTTTACTTCAGTAAATGAGACGCTAACAATTGCTATCACAGTGGTAAAGGTAAGAAATGACAGATAATTCTTGATTTATGATACTAACCCTGGAATTATGGTCACACGTTGTGCTAGTCGTTATCACCAACTTGATTATAGGACTTTTTTTGTGGGGGTCACTAAGCAAATCATCATGGCTGTTGAGTCAGAGGTGGGTTCCTACTGCTTTAGACCGGTTTGACCAGTAGGTAGTAACTCGGCCGACCACGCCCCCAAACCAGTTCCATCTTGTTTTTTGCTTCTGCGCATGTGCAGAAGCATTTTTATCTACTGGCTGCGCATGCGCACATAGCATGTTGAGTGAATGTGCTATTATTAAGTGAAGTCATTGTTCATAATGGGTGTCCTTGGCTGGAAACCAGAATGATACACGCACACACTCCCTCCCATGAGTTGTAAGCCGCCCTGAGTCCCCTCAGGGAAAAGGGCGGCCTATAAATGCCAAATAAAACTCTAAAAACTCTAAAAAACACACACACATACACACACACACACACACACACACACACACACACACATCTCCCCCTTCCTATTTTCTCTACACCAGCAACTGGACTGGGTTAGGCTGGGCTGAGAGAGGATGATGGACCCAAGGTCATCCAGTCGGCTTTTATGTGTAAGGATTAGAACTCGCCGATTCCTGTTTCTAGCCTTAACCACTAGACCAAACTGATCATCACATAACCACATGCAGAGAGGCCAATTGTCAGAACTTTGAATCAAGGTCATAAGTACCTTTTATTTAGATCCATCATAACTTTGAATGGTCATGACTGGTCATCAATTGAACACTACCTGTATATGTAAAGGAAACTTCCCAGGGTAGCATATTTATTCATTTAAAAAAGAAAAGGCATGTGACACTTCACAGCTTGCTTTAATTAATACGTGTCATGGGTTCAATCTCATACTTAGCCAGTTTTTAAATAACATGCTTATCTTTTTTCCTATGACATATATTCCCTTTGCTGTTGGAGAAAAGGTAAGATATAAATCTAATGAAACGGGATGTCACAATAATTAGAGGAAACTAAAAGCCTTGTGTCTTTTTTCTTCTATAATGTTAACTTTCATACTCCTGACATATAATAAAAAAATGCTCACCCTAAGGTGACAATTGTTCCTATATTTAATTTCTGTAACATATGCAAGTTCAAACGAGATCTTAATGATTATTTAATTTCATCTAGCGTACCGGGATATGTTGAACATGATATGGAAACCAGTTTTAAATCATGTTTAGTATATCTGGTGTGTGTGTGTGTAGGTGGAATTTTTGTTGTAGATAATTTGTCAGGCTTTAACTAACCACATATCTTAGAGTGGTTAAGGCTCTTAATTCTCATTTTCGCAATTGCGGGCTTTCAGTAACTAGTGACTTGGATCTCTGCTATAGCAGTTAGTAAAAATCAGTAGAGGCTGTCAGTTTGTCTCCTAGACCAGGGGTCTCCAATCTTGGCAACTTTAAGCCTGGCAGACTTCAATTCCCAGAATTCCCCAGCCAGCTTTGGGAGTTGAAGCCCTCCAGGCTTAAAGTTGCCAAGGTTGGAGACCCCTGTCCTAGACTGCTTGTGCTTAGGGGTATTTCAAGGGTGGGTTCCTGATGGCATTACTACCGGTTCGGCGCACAAAACATTTTGCTCTCTGAGCATGCGCATTTGCATCTAAAAAGGGCTGCTCATGCGCACAACATTAGAAAAGGAAAAAATTACATTTTTTCAATGAAGATTGTTCTGCGCATGTACAGAACAGAAAATCAAGATGGCGCCACCGAGAATAGAACTAGTTTGGGCACATGACCAGGCCCAACCAGTAGGAACCCACCTCTGGTATATTTGTAACATTAACCTTGCTTCTTTAATCCCCACCTTATAAATTGAATCCGTCTTCACTGTTGAGGCTCTAACAATAGGCCATACAGAAATGTAATTTATTATATGTATTAAAGGATTGTTTTTAAAAGAGAAATGTCACCGTTCCAGGAGATATTTCAGTGGAATGCAGCAGCAGCAAGGATGAATGTTAACCTTTTGCTTCACTTCAAAATTTCCCTCAATTTCTTTTCTTACCATGGATGGCTTCAGCAATATTCTGGTCACAATAATTATTCTATAATATAATTTCCATAAAGCTTGATGCACTTATTGCAACCTCGTAGCACTGAAGGTCCAAACACCCATAGCATTAGTAAATTGATTATAGCAAAGGTGAGGGCCTTGGAAGATTATGGATACCCCTACACTTTACCATGCTGCTTTCCAGTCCGTGAGGTAGAAGAAAAAAATGTTAGAACTATGTTTAGCTCACATAACTGATCTCTTCTCTGTCTCAGTAACAAAGTCTGACTTGCAAATGGTACTGTCCTAACAATTCAGAGCAAGAAATTCCTGCTGGCAGGAAAAATACATACCAGTTTCTCTTGCTCAAATGGACTAGTGAAGAGACTGGAGGAAGAAATGAATTAGAGAAGAAAGTTTCTGAATGTTCTCATGTCAGGCCTCTGGCCATCTTTTCTTTTGGGGCTTTGACTTACCACACTTTCTATTATTCTACTATGCATTTTCTATTGTGAGAAAATGGGAGGGGGGATTGTACAGAGTTATATGATATCTAGCCATAACAAAATTATTTCTAGAAAGCCAAAGTCATCCTTTGTCTTTGCACCTCTGCACCTGACCGGAACTGGATGGGTGGAACTGCCAGTATGGCAGTGGAAGATTGGACTATGTGATGGACTTGTCGGTGTGGGGGCAAGATCTTGAACTTTCAACAGGAAGCTTTCAGATTTGGGTTTTCCCAGATGTGCCAACATGGCTCTCTTAATAAATTGGAACTTTGAGCAATACTTTGCCTTGGACTCTGATTTACTTTTGGATACTATTTGGAACCCTGACGTCTCGTTCCAAACTTCTTAATCTTTAAAAAAGTTTAATTATGTTAATCTACATGAACACTTATTCATGGACAAGGTATATATAGTATCCTCCTTCTGACATTATTTCCTCTTAATATTCTTGTTGTTCCCCAGGCTTTTATGGTGGTTCTTTTGGGTGATAACAGCTTTTCTTTTTTTAAATACTGCAAATAAGTATTGTTCTATTTTTCAGCATTATAGTTCCTATTGGTAGGAGTGGTTTCAAAGTAGCTACAAGAATGGGCAGCATGACAAAACTGGTTTTCTGCAAATGGGTTGGTCATCAAACCTCTTTTGAGTGCCTTAGAAGAGAGTGATACCATTATAAAAGACAGTATACAAGGAAATGCAAAGAAATTCCTTTGAAGTACTAAAGAATTATTTTCATAAAGCAGAGTTTCTCCAAACTGGGAGAAAGAAACTTGCAATAAAAAAAACCAAACCAATTTATTTTAGAATAAAGATTATAATTCTTACACCTACATTCCTGCATATATGGAGATATGTTTACAATTGTTTGACTTCAAAAGCTGATATAGCAATGTTTGGAGCTATACATCTGTTTCCCAAACCTGGGTGAATTCCCCAAAATTGAGTAAAAGTGTTTTTTCACACTGAACCATTAAGAGTTTTTCAGAGTAAATGATCAACCTTAAATCAAGCAGTCAGTGCGAACTATTATTTGAGGAAAAGGAGATAGTAAGCATTCATACCCTTTACTTATAGTTTCAGCTCCATGAATTAATATGGGACAAATTGTGTGCCCTATAGTGTGTTCATGTCATGTATTCCTTCCCCCCAGGAAGTAAGTATATTTAAAACAAATACGAAACTATATCTCCACAGTGATGCTACACATACAAAAAAGAGTCTTGTGTAAAATTGCTCATTATCTTAGAGCAGGGGTATCAAACACATTTGTCATGGTGATGTCCCATGATGCATTGGGATTTCCTCCCTTCACTAAACTGGGTGTGGGTATGGCCAGCATATGATGCATCCAGCCCGTGGGCCAGGAGTTTGAAAGGCCTGTCCTAGATAACATTAAAGTACAGTATTCATTCACTCACTCACTCACTCATTCATTTATTCATTTTCTATAATCCCACATATTGAATTTTATCGCCCTATGGGTCTCACCATGCTTAAAGTCTGTTATATCCTAAACACAGGGGTGAGCTGCTATGGGTTCGCCTGGTTTCAGGAGAACCCATAGCTAACATTATGGCTGGTTTGGAGAACCTCAAAATCCCACCCCTGGCTGGCCCCACCCATCCTGCCCCTCCAACCTTTCCCTCCCCTCCCAGGAGTCTCCACACAACCCATTTTGGATGCGAGGTTAGTGCAGGGCCCGCATGGAGGAGAGCCCGCCGGCACTCAAGGAGGGGGAAAACAGGCATCCCAGAAGTCCTCCGGAGCCCAAGGGTGGTAGTTTTCGCCCTCCCAGAGGCTTGAGGAAAGTGAAAATGCCCCCCTGCTGTGATGCAGGAGGCTGACTAGGCCACGCCCACCATGGCCATGCCTACTCAGCAACCAGGCAGAGAACCCATTGCTGAAATTTTTGAAACCCACCCCTGCCTAAACAGAAGGACCAAATACTGGTTTTTCATATCTTCTAGCTTGAAGTTGAGAAGGAAAGAAAGAGTGTACTGAATGAACAACAGAACCTGGGTTGACCAGATGAAAACAATTTGTGAAGTCTCTTGATTTTATCCATCTTTTACCATGTTTGTCTATAGAATGGAATATGGAAAGTGGACAATGTACAGTATATATAACATGCATATATACATATGGTATCACAGTTTGTCCAGACATGCAAAATAATTATCAATCTTCATTGTTTTTCATAATTAGCATTATCAATTAATGACTTCTAGGTATTCTGAAGGAGAATACTTAGAAGAAGATAAGCAAGTAGTTCATAATGTCCCAAAGGTGCTTTTTTGAAAGGCAAACAGACTTTGTTTTTCCATAAAGATGTTTCAATTCTTTTGCTTCATGGGAAGCAAAATGTCTTCAAGGAAAAACAAAGTCCAGTTGCCTTTCAAAAAAGCACCTTTGGGAGAACTATGACCTGGATGACTGAGAAACGCCATAGGCAATTAAGTGATTCATGTTTATCATCCTCCAGAATTTCCTCCTAATCTGCATTCTTTATAACTGAACTGCTGTTTGATGATTTGTATTAAAATGGTAACATATTCCATGTTCCTCTTCCTTTTCTCCATTCAGTTTTTTAAAAAAAACTTCTACTTATCTTAGCTATAAATACTTTTTGCAATTATTTTACTGGGTACTTTCCTACAGTATGAAAAAAATGAAACAAAACAATTTAAATGAAATAATCCTATTTTATTTGGATAAACCTATGAACTATTCTGATAGAAAACATGCCAACGAGAAGAAGAACAAGAGTGATCCAAGAAACTGTCACTGCTATTTAGCAATTTAATCACAGTTAAGCAACTGGCTGCTTCTGCACTAAGTAACCCATTGTCAGCATTTCTCACAGAAAGTAGTTATATGGTATCCACGAAAGGTGGCTTTTTTAGCCAAAACAATAGGACTGGAATGAAAATGGCTCTTTTGAAAACAAACAAAAATTATAATGTCAAATATCAAAATCTCAGAACAATGTAAGTATCAAATGTAAGACTTTGCAATAGATGCAAAGAAAGTGCAAGGAATGCTTTCCTGAATGAATGGAAGGATTTGGGGTGAATTTGTCGATAAAGGGGGAATCAAATGTTTTCAAAAAAATAAACTAGTTGTTCTGTAGGATTTCTGAGATAAGTAATATCACAAAAACTGATTATATTGTAAAACTGATTTGGAATAAATCTCATGACTAATGATATCAGGAGTGTATGAAAAATGGTTATATATTATAGGTGATATGGTAGCCAGGCAACATTTAATGGAGAAGACACTGTTTCAGTCCTGTAGCTTGCATAGAGCTGCCACTTAATAAAGCTGAGAGATTTGCTGGCATCTAACAGTTGAAAGTAATGCAAGATCAAATCTGAGTCTGTCATCGGAACCAGAGCTTTACCCTTCTGAGCTTTCAGACTGGAGCCCAGCAAGCGTCTTTCTACTGGAATATGTGCTTTGGGCTATTTTGTGAGTCATATTTATATGGTGCCTTCCTATTGGTTGATTGGTGTGTTGGTCATTGGCTGTTGTTTCCTTGTGCTGCTGCACCCTTGGCTCCTAAGAGCCCAGATTTGATTTTGCAACATTATACCGAGGCATGTATATTTACCTTTATACTTTGATTTTTGAAGGTATACAAAGAGTTCTTCTTCAAGACACAATAGATTGTTTGTCTAAGGGGTGAACACCCCATTTTAAAGCCAATAGTGCATCAAAGCGTAAAAAAACCTCCCTTTCTAATTTAAAAAAAGCTCCTTCTATCTAAGTATTTTATATCAAGCACAGATAAATAGTAAATGTCCAATATAAATTTGATTTTAAGCTAAAGGGTTTAAACAGGAACAAGTATTTCAACAGCAACTATTTTCTCTCAGATGCTGCAAAAACAGCCCCAGATCATTTTACATGTATTTATAACATACAATATATCCATGAAATCTGTTGCAAAATGTTAATTAGGACTACCATCATGTAGGTTGCATATTAGCGGTTACACAGTGTTAAAATAGAGTGCAACAGAGCCCAGGTAGCATTTGGTATGTGGGAGGAAGGAACTGAGACATGCTTTGCTAAAAGATTCACAGTATCCAGAGAGTCACCATAAGGTAAACAAGCTTACTTACTAGACTAGAAATAAGCTACATGTGTTGCTCTGGCTTCATTTTTCATATTTATTTCTTTGATTTTTGGAGTTGGGGGGGGGAATTCCTTTGTGGACTACAGAATCCTAGTCCAAATACTGTACTTTTTGACACAAAATAATTACTTGAAAACTGGAAAATTCACATGCATTGAGTGAGGTGAACTGTGGTGTAGCAAACAGCAGATTGTATTCTCTTTTATTTATATTGTGGCAAGTATGTTAGCACACCATATGTGAGCTTATTCCTCTAGCAATTAGCATCCTATCTGCTTTCAGTCATAAACCTGCACGCTATACCTAGTTTAATTCATTCTTGTGTATGTGTGTGTATATACTTTTTCATTTAAGAAAGAGAAATTAAAAGCACTGGGATAAAGTTCATTTAACTGCATTTGAAAAAAGTCATGGACTTGTGACTAGCCAGAGGCTGGGTATGAGTCAGCAGGATAATATAGTCCTAAAAAATGAAAAATAGAAATCAATTGACTGATTGATTGAACGATTGATTTGGGATTTGTATAATTAGTCACATTGCTTCTAAATCATGACAATTCCTACACTTGCATTGAATGGACCACAGTGGAAAATTATTTCTGGTTTGGTTGCCACTCTTTAGGAATTCAGATGAATTGGATAAGGTTCGGATAAAGGTAGAAAATAACTGATCAGAGGATTGGTATGGCATATTGATATGATGAAATGCAAACTGGGTAAGATTAGTTTTCAGAAGTAAAGATTGATTTAGAGATCTGTTACTCTTGAAGTACCTGCAGAGCTATTATACAGCAAAAGACACAAATTTTAATTAACTTCTCTCCCAATGAACTTTTTTAAGCTATGGAAAGGTATATTTCAGCTGAAAATTAACAAAACAATTCTCATGACAAAATGGCTCAACAAAGGAATCAATTTACAAATAAGATAGTAGGTTGTCTGCCTTTGGGTGTAGTCCAGCTAAAGTTATTAAGTCATCTATTAGTTTTGTGCTGGATTTCTGTACTAAGTAGACCCAATGATAAAGGGACGTGGTGGCTCAGTGGCTAATATGCTGAGTTTGTCAACCAGAAAGTTGCCAGTTCAGCGGTTCAAATCCCTAGTGCCAACATAACAGAGTGAGCTCCCGTTACTTGTCTCAGCTTCTGCCAACCTAGCAGTTCGAAAGCATGTAAAAATGCAAGTAGAAAAATAGGAACTACCTTTGGTGGGAAGATAACAGTGTTCCATGCACCTTTGGCATTTAGTCATACTGGCCACATGACCATGGAGACATCATCGGACAGCGCTGGTTCTTCGGCTTTGAAATAGAGTTGAGCACCACCCCCTAGAATCAGGAACAACTAGTACATATGTGTGAATTAATTTCTGGTCCACCACAACTGGTTTCAATAGGCCCCAATGTTCCATTTAGATTGCTCAGTATTTAATTAAAAATATCTAGGATTCAGTCTTTAGTACAGAGAAAGCTTCAGCATTTGAAAAAATGTTGTTTTGAACAACATTTTTGTTTGAATTTAAGATTTAACATTATGATTTGAAGACAAATAAGAATTGGGGTGATTCAATTATATATTTCTTTCTCATATTGTTCATCATTCACTTTCATATTGTTCAATTTTGCTAAATTGTTTATGTAAGCTAATCTCCAAAAACACAAATAAAATGGAAGTTTCTCTTCCCATATATGAACAGCTAATTTGGGAGAGGAGAAACACTATTTATATGGAGCCAATCCTTCCAAGGTAGTCCTACCTTGGGTAGCAAAATGGAAGGATATAGCCATTGAGTTGATGGAAGTGTATGCACCATGTATTCTGTCCTATGTCCCCTGTAATTAAAACACTATTCTATAAATAAGACTGAAATAAGACTGAATCCTCATGCTGGGAGGCATTGGTGTTCATGCCATGTTGTCTTGGATACCTTTCTTCTCCTCCTCAGTTTCCTTCAGTGCCAATTCATTGTGCATATCCTAGGAAGTAGTCTAGCAAATGAATTCTTAATAATTAAGTGTAATTGCATTAAATTTGTAATAGTATATTTACATCACAGCCCCCAATCTTTCTGTTTCTGGCATGCTGTGGATGGGTGCCGATCCATGGACTGGGGCTTGGGGTCCCCTGTATTACATGAAATCCTAGGTTATCCATACACAATTGTTTTAGTAGTTACCGTTTTTCTGCTTGCTTGCCTGTCCATCCATCCATCCATCTGCCTGCCTGCCTGCCTGCCTGCCTGCCTGCCTATCAAAACAGTACTGTTTGTAACTTTAATATATTAGATATATTAATGTATTTCACCACTCCAGTCTGCCACCTTCTCCCACCCTGCTCATTGTACCAATGCAGCTATTTGGTACAGGACAAGTTGCTATTGGCATCATTGACAATATTATTCCCTTATCAAATAGTGACTTCAGGATACAACGGTTGGCTTGTACTGGCCTTTGTGCAAAACATGATGAAATAGATGACACAACTGGACTCTATGGGCCTCCTCCAAACCTTTTTCTGCAACTGCGGTTTAAAGCTCAAAATCTAAAAACAAATGAGAAAATATTCTATTTTAGTAAAGACAAATAGATTTGTATGTCCCAGCTAACTCATTCACAAATAGACCCCCTCCCCCCCAAAAAAAAATTGTCACCAGGGAAAATTTTAGCATCTGAATTAAACTCTGCTTTTAGCCCATGGTGATGTGATTATTCATTGGTTGCTTTAACTATATAGGGGGGAAAAACATGATTTCTTTTTACATACTTACTAAAATCTGGGTCGGATTTTAAAAAATTCAAGAAAACCATGTTGATCTTCATTCAAAATCTTTACAGCTTCAAAAGTTAGTAAGACATTACGTTTTTTTAAAAAAATCTAGAACATTGTTTAGCAAAGGGAGTTCAGTAGCTACCAAAAATATTTGCAGACTAGACC
Organism: Thamnophis sirtalis; assembly: GCF_051295495.1. Classification (NCBI taxonomy): domain Eukaryota; kingdom Metazoa; phylum Chordata; class Lepidosauria; order Squamata; family Natricidae; genus Thamnophis; species Thamnophis sirtalis. The sequence goes on along the minus strand of NW_028261389.1, from coordinate 59,005,259 downwards.
ATTCTCTAGTTCTACCAAGATTGTTCTTTTAGTCAAATCCTCTGACTCAACAGAGCCTTTGGAGAGAACTGTTAGGGTATGTTCCATGCATAACAAAAGTGCTCCCTAGATATAAAGCAACTACTGTTGAGAAAAATGGGAGCTTTCTAGGAAAGAAGGAAAACAACAACAAAAGAAGGAAAGAAGCAAAGGAAAGAAAGAAAGAAAAAACACTGTTGATCATGAATGTGAAAACATTCCCTTTATCCCTTGACCTTGTTTGTAGATGAATTAAAAACCATTATACATATTTACTTGGAAATGTCTCATTAAACTCAATGAAGCTGAATTTGTAATAGAGGTTGCCCTTAAATGGAGTGTTTTAAAATTAACTACTGTAAACAGTTTTTTGTCAAGATTTTTTCCCTGGGTATATTTTTAGAGTTATTACTGCATTACTATATAATCATTAATTTTTTATATATGAAAGCAAAATAATTAGATTACAAGTCAGAAATGTATGACATTACAATTGCAATAAATATACAGCAAAGCACTGCACACATTTGAATTTTCACTATTAAGGTGTTAAAACTGTAGTGTGCAATCTTCGGTTCCCCTTTGAGGAAATCCAGTCAGGAAGACTACAAAGTATCATTTCTTTCTAACAAAAATATATATTTTAGATTGACTTTTAGCTAGGTTCATTTATTTCTAACACCATGAATAGTACTATTCCTGTTTTTCTTTTCTAATAATAAACTGCAAATCACAACAGTAATATCTTTACTGTCAGAAAAAGAAAGTACATTATTGTATGATTTATACTTCTATTGTACTAAACATGTAGTTTTACGATGAGGGGCTTATTCTTTGAATTCTTATAAGCATCTCTGAACTTTTCAAAACCCATTTAAAAAGATTGATGCATTATTATCAAACTACTAAGATTATACAGTATTACTTTCAATAAACAAAAAAATTGAAGCTGGATCACAAAGAAGCATATTATCTGCCTCTCCATCATAACAGAGGTAATTCAAAGGCTAAAAATTGACAAATTTCATTAAGCCAAGAATTTCACAAGTGAATATTCATCCTTTTGGATATCCAAGCAGGACATATCATACATTCTTCCTAAATTGAAACTTGGCAGATATTTGGGAGATACTTTAATTTTTTAAAAAATTGGCATCTTTAGCCTAACTTTCTTTGAGGAGCCAGGGTCATTATAACAATAATATATAACCAATATGGAAATATAAGTAGATTAGCACATAACATATGTACCAAAGTTCCTTCACATTTCTTACATCTCTATCATAAAATCAATGGGAGCCAACCTTTTTTCAACCTTAAGATTCTTATAGGATTTATTTGTTGAAAAAACTAAGTTTTTAACTCTTAAAAACATACCTAATATTTTAAAAAATCTGGAGCCATTGGTTGAGTATGCTGAGATATTCCAATTCATTATTGTAAATTGCTTGGATATTATGCAAATTTATTTTGATTTTTTTCTAAAAAAATGGTTTAGTTTCTATGAAGGCCATTTCCAACAACTAATACTTCTGGTGTTTATAAGGCTACAATGGTCTAAGGGCTGAAAATGGTAGATTTTTTTGTAATGGCATGTATTACCATTCAGTCTATCTAGGTAAGAATTTCTAAACTTTTAAAAGTACAGTTATTTAATATCTAACTGAGGGTTTTACCTTTCTGAGAACTAGGGAAGTTCATGTCTGAGGCACTTTCTCAAATTACATTTCTGCCTCTGACTCAGAGTTCTTTTATCTGAACATGTCTCGTTTGCAGCCCTTCCTCTTGTTCCTCAAAATTATTCCTTCTGTCGTTTACAACGTATCATGGCTGTTATGCTTAATTATGATCACTGTGGTTAGGAAGTTCAATATTAAGATTAATTACACTGATTGCTCAGTTTCCAAAAGTTTGCAGCATTATTGGACTGCAGACTAAATATATTAGTTTTTTAATGTCTTTCTGATAAACTATCAGTCATTGGAAAGAGTGAGAGTTAAGCACAGTATTGAAATCAAATCAAGGTACATCCTTTCAATTAGATTTGGATACTTAATTTCCTCACAATTATATGGATGTAGTAAAGCTATTGTCTAACTTAACCATAAAGAAAATGATTTTCTATCTTTGACCTTCATCATGCAAATAATGTTCCTCTGAGATATAGAAACGTCATATTTATTAATTGAAAAGTCTCCTAAGTATTAGTTATATAACCAAACATATGATCTTATAGCAATGTTGGAACTCGATTTAGCATTGCATCTTTCTCATAGGTTGAAAAAATACATTAAATAAGAAGGTAAATTGATAAAGAGGGGGGGGGGAATCAATATTCCAAGGAGGTTTTTGGCCACCAGAACAGCCAAGCTCTTTAGACATTTATTAAATTAATTTTGGCTGCAAGCTGAGAAAATTTCAAATACATTTATTCAATGTATAAATGAATTTTGTAGCAAGGATCTGGGAAGAGAGAAAATCTCAACACTGATAGCAATTGTTGAAAAATAATAACAGCTGCCATCCAATACATTTACTTGGAAGTAAAGTGCACTGCAAACAATATTTTTAGTCCTGCATAAATATGATAGGAGCTAAAGGCCAGACATGGTTGCCTCATGACAACATAGCAGCTACACATATTCATGTGCTTTAGCTTATTACTAATCATAATTCACTGATAACTCTGATCCAGATTGGAGCCACCATTTTGAAGGTTACAATTCATAATTCTAATCAAGACTAGAGCTGCTGAGGAATGGGTTAAATTATCTCCCAGGCTCCTTGTTTCAAGATTCCTTTTACTTTCTTTTGAAATGTTAAAAAAAAAAGGATATACTCTTATTTCTTTAAATTTCCTACCTGGAGAGGAAGAAGAATTCGGAATTAAAATGATTAGAGGTAACCCAAGTTGGATTAAGATTCCACAATTTCCTCCAATGAGATGAAGAAGGGCAGTTGTATGCTATATTATTACCAGGGATGGGTTCTGGCAGTCGGTTCTGCCGGTTTGCTCGTGGGCATACCACGCACATGCCCCTGGTTGATGCCTGCTGGATGTGCATGCAGAGTGCAATAAAAAATTATTCTGCACATGCCCAGAAACAAAAAAAACATGATGGTGGCACCGTAGGAGAACCGGCTCTGGGGTGTGGCAGGCCTGGGTCGCTACCAGTTCCAGCAACACTACTGGTTCTGCCGAACTGGTCCGAACCGGTAAAAACCCACCACTGATTATTACGCATGTAATGCCTAGTCTAACCAGGGAATTGCAGGCCTGAAGATTAAACTTACATTCCACTACAACCAATTGCTACACTGGAGGTGGTATCCTTCTCATCTAGGAGAAGTAAATTAGCAAGGGAGAGATCAGCTTGAGTTAATTAGCCCAAGAAGAAATTGCCATATACATTCATTAGGGAACTGAAACACATAGCAGGGTAGACAATATTGAGGGGGGGAATTTTGAAATATTGAGAGCTTATTGTGGGGGCTGTCACAAAACAATGCTAGTTGGAACTTAAATATTCAAAAAACCTGCCACAGTGAGTACAGCCAGGTGCAAAATGCTCATTTAGTAGTAGCTAAACTGTTGAAGTTGCTATATATTCCATTCCTTCAAGACTTTCATAAAGCTATTCTGAAGCTGTGTACAATTCAAGAATAAGTTCATGCTTCATACTTGCATGAGTGTTAGCATAGTACCTCTTTGTCACCCATTAAAACAACCTGTGCCTGAGAAAGATAATACAATACAATACAATAGCAGAGTTGGAAGGGACCTTGGAAGTCTTCTAGTCCAATCCCCTGCCTAGGCAGGAAACCCTAAACTGTTGCAGACAAATGGCTATCCAACATCTTCTTAAAGCTTTCCAGTGTTTGGGCATTCACAACTTCTGGAGGCAAGCTTTTCCACTAATTAATTGTTCTGTCAGGAAATTTCTCCTCAGTTCTAAGTTGCTTCTCTCCTTGATTAGTTTCCACCCATTGCTTCTTGTTCTACCCCCAGGTGCCTTGGAAAATAGTTTGACTCCCTCTTCTTTGTGGCAACCCCTGAGATATTGGAACACTGCTATCATGTCTCCCCTAGTCCTTCTTTTCATTAAACTAGACATACCCAGTTCCTGCAACCGTTCCTCATATGTTTTAGCCTCCAGTCCCCTAATCATCTTTGTTGCTCTTCCCTGCACTCTTTCTAGAGTCTCCACATCTTTCTTACAACGTGGTGACCAAAACTGAATGCAGTATTCCAAGTGTGGCCTTACCAAGGCATTATAAAGTGGTATTAACACTTCATGTGATCTTGATTCTATCCCTCTGTTTATGCAGCCTAGGTGTCAGCCTCTGCCTTGCTGCTGCTTCAGCTGCCATTGAAACGGGGAGGGGAGGGCATGGTATTTGGGAGGGGAATCATTATGTGCTGGAGGAAAATTCTAGACGCTGTCCTGACTATCTCATTGCGCATGTGGAGGAAGGGAGTTTCCCACCAAGGTTAACTGTCCAGCATTCCACCTTGATGATGTTTTTTGAAGATATCTCCCACCTGACAGTTGGGTGAATTATAATTGGACTATGGACTGGGGTGCCAAGGGGGGGGGGATTGACCTATACATGATATTCATTGCTTTCGCACCCAATTAACCAGACTCAGCTTTGCTTTGCTACTATTCGTTTGTAATTAGTAAAAGTATACTTAATTTCAAACAAATGGAGTTGAGTGGTTTCTTTCCTGATTATTAAATGAAGCAGCACCTGACACTAGGGCTGTGTTGGCTTTTTTGGCAGCTACTGCACACTGCTGGCTCATATTTAAATGGTTGTCCACTAGGATTCCAAGATCCCTCTCACAGTTACTACTTTTGAGCAAGGCACCACCTATACTATACCTGTGCATTTTGTTTTTCTTGCCTAAATGTAGAACCTTACTTTTTTCATCATTGAATTTCATTTTGTTAGATAGTGGCCAATGTTCAAGTTTGTCAAGAGCCTTCTGTATCTTTAGCCTATCTTCTGGAGTGTTGGCTATTCCTGCCATCTTGGTGTCATCTGCAAATTTGATGAGTTCCCCATTTATTCCCTCATCCAGATCATTGATGAAGATGTTGAAGAGAACTGGGCCAAAAACAGAGCCTTGGGGTACTCCACTGCATACCTCCCTCCATGTAGATGCAGTTCCATTGAGGACTACACATTGAGTGCGGTTGGTCAGCCAGTTACGAATCCATCTGGTGGTGATGCTGTCTAACCCACATTTTTCTACTTTGTTTAGTAGTAGGTTATGGTCTACTTTATCAAATGCCTTGCTGAAGTCCAAGTAAATTATATTGATGGCTATTTTTGACAAACCCATGTTGGTTTTTTGCTATTATTTTGTTTACTTCTATGTGTTCGCTAATTCGTTGCTTGATTATCTTTTCCAGAATCTTTCCTGATATTGAGGTCAGGCTGATAGGTCTCTAGTTTCCTAAATCTATTTTTTTCCTTTTTTTCCTGGATAAAATATTTTATAAAATATAAAATAAAATAAAATAGATGTTGTGGCTTTAAAATCAAGGAAACTTATAACTAGTGTAATTCATTTCTGTTATCTATCATATCTTGTAGTGAAATGGATTACATTTTTCCATAAACAGTATATTAAGATGTGTATACCTATCTGCTAAATATACTCAATGTAATTACCAAAGCATTTGTTATTCTTGTGCTTATTGATGATATCAATTGACACTACCTTCATCTTTCCTATGGAAATCTGGTTTGGAAAGCAGTAACTCTACCACTACCAATGAGCAAGGGATTGGAATCCTTTGTAATCTTTATGAATAATGACAGCAGTGACAACAGTAGAAGTTGTAGATATGGATCTGGCATTCCAATATATCAGTGCACAAAATCTTAATTTGATTGCAGTCATTGCCATCATATTTGAGTTGCATGCATTCACAGTTCCACCAGAACATCAAATTTAGAGAACCTTAAAATGTCTACAAAAGAGCATTTCCTGTAATAGTGTATAACTATCTAATGGATCTGGCCTAAATTATAATTTTAGTGGTGCCCCTCATTATATTAGGTATCAGTTAACCCATATAAGTAGAGTGATGTTGCTGCTAAGAAATTAAATTTTGAAGTAATTCAACTTCCAGCATTGGATGAAATCTGATATTCATTCCAACTTTACTCAGAAATAAGGTTTCTCATGTATCATTGGCATTTGATCAAAAGAAATTATCACTGCTTTCAGTTTTGCCTCCCTCCTTAGTAATTATGTAGAAGATTGCAGCTTTATCTACTATTTTTCATTGGAAGCATTTGTTTTCCCAAAAGAAGAAAGCCTTCTACAAATATGAACATGCCCAATATACAAGTTTTCTCTCTGCCCAATATATAAGTGTGCAATAAAGTTAGAAAAAAAGCAATGTGTATAAAACCCTCACATATATAATATAGCAAATTGAACATTATATATGTTTCTAAGCATAAATACCAAAATATTTCCTGCAATTGTAATATAGGTCTTTCTCCTACTTCCAGATACAACATCTGAAATGAGCACCACTTGTAATCCAAGGCCTTCTGTTCACCTAAAAGAAAAAGCACATTGGCTTTCTTTCCAGTGGAAGTTTCTTTGATAGAAATGTCACTGATTATTTTACAGAGATAAAATGAGTCAAGATCCTTGATTAAACTATAGATTCCTGAGCAAATTGTAAAGCTTTCTAGGAAATAATCTTGGAGGCTGCAATTACTATCATATAAACCTCAGGACATTCCAGCTTTTTCTAGGTGAGTGGTGGGGAGAGTGAGGTGGGGAGGAAAGAGGAAGATGGTTACTCAATGAGTTTCTCTCATGGCAACTGATATGCCAATTATATCTTTTCATTTATCCCATAGCCAAAAATATGAGTCATTAGCAGGATCATCAGGATTGTTGCATGAATAATAAATGGCACAAAGGTTTTGAAGTCTCTCCAGGTACTCTTCAATATTAATGGCTGTTTTGATGTTATTTACTAGGTAGCATATTAAGAAAGCAGCAGCTAGTATTTAGAAATACAATTTGCCAGAATGGCACCTTTAGAAGATAAGGGTTACTCGGTTGCCAGGCAACAGATATTCTAAAACCAAAAGCTAACTGCAGAACGTTATGAGCTTCAGTAAGCCATGATAAGGAGAAGTTCTACTTTTTCATTCCATTTATTATGTTCATAAAGAGACTGTTTGAGACATTTGTAATTTCTCAGAAGGGAATTAAATGTCCAGGTCATCAAAGTTGATAGAAACAATTTTTTATTATATTTTCTCCTTAAGACACAAAGGAATAGTGCATGCCAAGCTGATACACATCAAAGTATTGTGAAGTAAATTCTAAATCAGCATATGGTTCAAGAGACCTATGACTGGTTAGAAAATTGCATAAAGCAGTGGGTGGAAATCATTATACACTCTAGAGCAGATTAATGTACAGTGGGAAGATTTGATACTGCAAAGGAATGTACCATGTGGTATGTTTTTACTCAACACCAAGATCATATCCAATCAGATTAGTTCTTATTTGTTTCTGGAGAATGTGTCATACTATTCTAGGAAATCAAAGACAAATTAGGGCCAAAGGGAACAAATTCTCCAAATTACATATAAGCCCAAATAGCAAGAGGATATTAAAAAGTAAATCCAAGCAGGAATGTGATATATGTTCAAATACATCTTCCTTTAATGAAATAGGTGTCATGACCTCTGAGTATTATGTCTCGTATATGCATTGTAAAAACAAAAGGGGGCAGAAGAAAATAGAGGAAGGCATCCCAGAGAGTCAAAAACAATCATTTCTATAAAATATGCCACATGTGCAAAGTTACCCTAATTTTAATAGAAATGCAGGGTATTAATAATGTATCTTACCATACTGGGAAAGGCTGGCCTGATAAAGTGTGTGTCAATTGTGGATCTGATAAGGTGTGTGGTCAACTATGAATAAGCAGTTTGAAGACTCTGGTTCTTATGGTCCCTTATGTTAAATTCAGAGCAATCTGGGATGATCCGCTTTCAAACAGAAGTCACCTTTTCTGAAGAAATTAACTGGGCATTAACTTCAAATATATAACTAACTAGCCAATAGGCTGGCGTTGCCCTAATATTTATTTACAGGGAGAAAATATCTGAACCAAACATAATTTCAAATGTTGGATTTTCCCCTTTACCAGAGGGAACTCCCTTGTGAAGCCGTTACCATGGCAACTCCACTGCGCTGTACAGTAGAAGCCATTTAAAGGCACACCAAGCTGCATCTTAACAGAACACACACACCAAGGAGTGTTGGAGGTGTCTTACCCCCACAGTATTTTTCTCCAGAGGGTAAGTCATCTGGGTATCAAATTTGGTTGGAATTGCTCGAGGTGTTCCAGAGTTATGCTGAAACATACACACAGGTGTGTGTGCATGCATGCACATGTGCGTGCGCGTGCGCACACGCACACACACACACACACACACACACACACACACATATATATATATATATATAGAGAGAGAGAGAGAGAGAGAGAGAGAGAGAGAGAGGGAGGGAGGGAGGGAGGGAGGGAGGGAGGGAGGGAGAGAGAGAGAGAGAGAGAGAGAGAGAGAGAGAGAGAGAGAGAGAGAGAGAGAGAGAGAGAGAGAGATTTATTCCTACCAGTGGCATGTGAGCTGGGAATTCTCAGAGCTATGGTCCCATTACTTAGGGATGAAAAAGATTTACCTATTCATTCCAGATTGCAAAGCATTCTTTATGCCATCATAACCTTCTGAGATTGTGCTGTAGGTTTTTTTCCCTTGAAGCTTAGAAGATAGTGAGACACAGGGAAAGAAAGACTAATATCACATGCCTCTACTTCCCTCCCCAATTCTTTTATTTCCTGCTGAACTAATCCTTTTCACTATTAAATCTGCCTCACTTGCCATCCTTCTTGCTTGTTTAGATGACTTTTCCCAAGCTCTCTTAGTCATGCACTTGACTGATGGTTCTTATATTGGCAAAACGATGAATGAGCCAAAGCTGAATTCTGTGTTTTTTCTACTGAACTGTAACACGAAGCTGCTAGTTTCTCACACGAGATCTCATACATTGAAAGCAGCCATCGTGATATGAGGCAAGGAAGTCTTTAGTTCCCATAAATGTTTTATATATTGGATTTAAATTTTCATCTGTCATAACAAACGTAGATTTATAGTAAAATATTATGTAAGTCTTGAAAGAACATTTTGTAGACAAAACTACTATAATAGTAGCCAGCATCAAGCCAATTTGATGTCAATGTGATGTTTTGTCATGGTGTCATTGCACAAATTACTTAATTATGTACTTGTGCATAGTGTATTCACTATTTGCTCCTTTGTCTCCATCATAGTACTCATGAGTCCAGCCGAGGTGGCGCAGTGGTTAAATGCAGCACTGCAGGCTACTGCTAGATCAGCAGTTCAGCGGTTCAAATCTCACCGGCTCAGGGTTGCCTTCCATCCTTCCGAGGTGGGTAAAATGAGGACCCAGATTGTTGGGGGCAATATGCTGACTCTCTGTAAACCGCTTAGAGAGGGCTGAAAGCCCTATGAAGCGGTATATAAGTCTACTGCTATTGCTATTGCTATTGCTTTTAAACTTGCTTGAAACTGTGGGCAATTTGAAACTAAGGAAGAAATAATTACAGTATGCTACTTAAGTTAGGTGTATCAGTGCCTAGAGTCATTGGCTGAGATGGGAAGCTATAGAAATTAAACAAACAAACTAGCTGTGTGGACAGTTTTTCATTGTATGCTTGGACAGTCATTTTGTGATGAACTTCCTATCTCTGCATTTACTTTGGGAAAGTTCTCCTCATATGGCCTCAAAAACTGATTCAATATATTATTTAAAGCTCAATAGCATCGCCTATCCTTGTGTTATATTATCACTGGGTGGTGGAGCAGTGGTTAGAATGCAGTACAGTAGTCCTCAACTTACGACCCCAATTGAGTCCAAACTTTCTGTTGTTAAATGAGATATTTGTTAAGTGAGTTTTGCCTCATTTTCCAGCCTTTCTTGTCACAGTTGTTAAGGGAATGACTGCAGTTGACAGGTTAGTTTGATTCATTTGTTAAATGAATCTGGCTTCCCCATTGACTCTGCTTGTTTAAGGTTGCAAAAGGTGATCACATGACCCCAGGACACAGCAACAGTCATCAATACATGCCAGTTGCCAAGCATCTTAATTCTGATGACGTGATCATAGGGATGCTGTAATAGTCGTAAGTGTGAAAATGGTCATAGGTCACTTTCAGTGCCCTTGAAACTTCAAACAGTCACTAAACAAATGGTTGTAAGTCAAGAATTACTTGTAATTAATTTTTTGCACCTTTTTGCATATTTACTGCCAAAGTTAGGTTGTTAAGTGAATCTGGCTTCCCCATTGATTTTGCTTGTCAAAAGGTTGCAAAAGGGGGTCACATGACCTTATGACACAGCAAAACTATGAGTCAGTTGCCAAGCATCTGAATTTTGATCACGGGGATACTACAAAAGTTGTAAGTGTGAAAAACGGTCATAAATAATTTTTTTTTCAGTGCTGTTGTAATTTTGAACACTCACAATGAATTGTTGTAAGTCAAAGACTATCTGTATTTCAGGCTAACCCTGCCCTCATTCAGTTCTGGCCGACTCAAGGTTGACTCATCCTTCCATTCTTCCAAGGTCAGCAAAATGTGGGCCCAGATTGTGGGGCGCAATATGCTGACTTTGTAAACCGCTTAGAGACAGCTGTAAAGCACTATGAAGCAGTGTATAATTCTAAGTGCTATTGTTATTGATTCAGCCTTCCATCATTCCGAAGTTGGTAAAATGAGGACCCAGATTGTTAGGGGCAAACTGTAGACCATTTAAAGAGGGCTGTAAAACATTGTGAAACAATATGTCAGCCTAAGTGCTATTGCTACAATCCAGTGTTTGAACCAACTCCAAATAAAGAATGTATGTTCTCAGAAGTATTAAGTTGTATCAGTAAACTGTACCAGAGATTTGGTTGATACTTTATTTCAGTCCTTCACTGCAAAACTCTCTATATCTGATAAGGTCTAATTATATTTTAGCCTGGTAGGAAACTGATGAAGTAATTCACACCCTGACTTTTTTCCACCATTAGAAAAAGATGCTTTTATCTTCTTCTAATGAAGATCTTGCCATGCAGTTGGGATACCAGGGTTCTAAATGTTGGACAATGTTTGCAAGATATTTGATAAGGACACAAAGTCCATTTTTGTTTTTGCAGAGCCTAACAGGAAATTACAGAGCAACTGTGATTAAAGACAAATGACAAATCTTGAGGCAGATAAATGATCACAGCTTCTCTCACTAATTGTTTAAAGTAGATGGTAAATTTCAGGAGGATTGGGCAAGGGAATGGGATCCTGATAGTACTGCTCAGGGTTTCTTCTCATGTGTTGGATCTCACAATTCAGAAATATAGATTGGTCAAATAACCAGAACATTACCAAATGCTGACAAATGTTACCAATATAGGGGATATTTGTAGCTCAGAGTTGAAATGAGGGGTTCTTGTGCCCTCTGAGCCTGATTATTTCCTTGCAGATATTTTATTACCCAAACTAGGTAACATCATCAGTGCTAGTAAGGAGTGGAGTTTGCTCTCAGTTCATATTCTAGTGGCTTGTGCTGTCAATGTTGGTGGGGATGGTCCTAGAGATTCTTTGGTTGGACTATTTATTGTTGCCTTGTTTTGCAGTTCCTTGATTGGGGTATTGTTCACTCGATTGTTGGTCTGATGCAGGCATGTGGCCCGCGGGCCAGAGACATCACATGCAGGCTACACCCACCCTGGCTCCGCAAAGGTAAAAAAATGTTGTGATACATCACAATCCGGCCTGTGACATGATAGAGTTTGACACCCATGGTCTGATGTTAATCTTGGAGTTAATCTATGCTCATCTAGGTGTTGATTGCTAATGTTAATGGTGTTTTGGACATTTTGTTCCCCTTTTGGTGTGTTGACTAGTCTCTTTTGAATAGTATATAGATATTGTTTATGTTTATATGCATATTGATGGTTAATTTGTCAGGGTGCCAGGCTTCTAGAAATCCCCTAGCATTTTTGGACTTGGCTTGGTCTAGGATGGTCACAGTTTCTGAATTAAAATATGGGTAAGTCTGTCTATATGTTAGTTAGTATGTGAAAAGTTATTAGTCTGATACATATGCAAATGTACCAGAGGCAGAAACTGGAAACAGATTGAGAGAGAAAGTAAAGGGAAAGGGGGAGAGAGAGATTAAAATATTTAGGCAGATAAGTCTTTATCTATGTTCTACAAATAAGACTCTTTAATAGGGATTGTTACAAGTTTCCTTTTAATGCCCCAAAGGAATTCAGATGTGGTTCTCCTTTTGCTGGTCTTCTTAATGAAATCTTAAATTTAAATGGCTATTAGCTCTCTTCTCACATATTCTGTCTCAGCTTTAGAAAGCTGGCCTATTGTAATCAAATACAACAGTTTCTTTAGGGGCACTGAATTTCCTCCCCTCTCAATGGGAGTCACCAAAAGGGAGAAGAAAAAAATTCAGTGTGTCAGCAAAGGGACAATCTAATCCTCTTTGCGACTACATCGGCTCTTGCAGTTTTGCTCTACAAATCAAAAGGCATTCCGTTAATGAAAGACCCTTTCCTTTTCATTTTTATTCAGCTTGTGAAATGTGACTAGTATTCACAAAAAGGAAAGGGTGGGGGAGAAGAAGTTTCAGCAAACTTTCAACACCAATATCCACAAGAAGAGTCTACACTTTGATTTGTTGCCTGGTTTCTGTTCACTATTCTCCTCTCGTTTCTCTTTCTCTCCATTCTCTCTCTGCTTCATTTTACGCTGTGGACCTTCTCCCGTGGCTAAGTGCACTACATTCACAGAGTCTTACAAAAACAAAGCTCTTGTTTCTTGATCAGCAACAAACTCATCTTTGTTTGGGCAGCTCAGTTAAAGAAAGCAGGCCAATTTGATGCAGGTTTCTATGGTTCATGGGTACAAAAGCATCTATTTGTATGCAGGCTCTCTGGCAGCCACACAGCAGACTGTGAGATCATCGAGTGCTGGAAACACCAGCTGTAATAAGGAACTGTTAAATATATATTTTATTCAGTGCTTTTATTTTCTTAGCTATCTGTGCCATGGATTTATTCACAATTCTATGGGGTGGTAACAAGGGCAGCTACGAATACCTCTGAAAACCGAGAGCCCATTGGACCTTTCCCCCACTTTTGTTTAAGGACTAATGGTATTTGTCTTAAGCAGGAAACGATGCTTGACTGCTTCATCCAAGGACTATAATTACTGGAGGCAAAAGAATTCTCACCCTGTATTTGACAGACTTCCATAGCACTTCTGTGATGACCCCATAATGTCCTGCAGCAGATAATAATCCATTTCATAGTTGCTTCTCTAAAATCACTCACTTGCTATGAGGCATTTAGAGATATTCATTTTGCAAATTAAGTCAGTTTCCCTAACATTCACGTTGCATTCTGATGTCTAACATCTTAAAAATATGTCCCCTTAAATTCAGTGGAATTGAATTTAGGTATGGGGTATTTGGGATTGCAACCTTAAATGGAACCATCTAGTTGGCTTTTGGGGGGGGGAGCAGTGGTTGCAATAGGATTTTATAATTTATTTTTTAAAAATGAGACAGTATAACATTTCATTATAAACACATTCCAGCATAATTTTAATCATGGAATCATTTCACTGAGGATACACCAATGGAAAAGTCTTCATGGTCTCTGGCTTTGGTTGTTTTCTTGCAGATGGTTCATTGTCCAACTGTGTATTGTCTTCAGTTCTATTATTCAGTGCTATAATATTATCCTCTATTGGAACAATCTGGCTTGAATTGTTAAAGATGAGTCACTTGCCTTTTTCTCTATAACCCAGGAAAATTCCAAGTTGCTCAGACTTCAATAGCCATATACTCTGTACATACAAAATATGGAATACAGCCAGACCTTTTTCTTTCTAAAATCTAAGAAATGTAGATAGGTATATTGTTGCATATGGCAACTGACTTTATGCAAAAACCCATTCCATAAACCCATTTCTGTGTTATGTATCCTTTATAAGTAACAATGATAACAGCATCCCAACCAGTGGTGGGTTCCTATTGATTCGGACTGGTTAATTCAAACTGGTAGTGGTATGGCGGCCTGGGTCACTGGAACTGGCAATGACCCAGGCCGGCCACACCCCCAAACTGGTTCCCTGGTCTCAGCTGCCACCGCCGGCATGTTTCTGCACATCTAGATGCCCTCTCAGCAAACCGATAATAAACCATTAGGACTCCACCATTGATTCCAGCGCTTGGTTCAAAATGCATGTAGTTCTCTTGCTCTACAGATGCCCATGTTAAGTGATCCCTGTATTATTTTGTTGATATTTTGGTGGGCTTATGCTAAGAGCTAGTAAAATAATTATTGCAACTCCACCCTTTGAAAACAGAATTAAAATGAAAATAACATATACACACACACAAATTAAGAATGACTTCAACTTAAATGATCACTTGCTTTTGGGAAAGTTTTGCACATTATTTTGGAGTAAGTGGTATACATGACAAAATGATGCAATGGTAACAGATCTGGAATTCTTGCCACCAGCTATGTTGTATTATTGATAGAGTCTGCTATTCCATCTTCTCATGTGCATCTTCTCCATTATACTGCTCACTTTGTATCTTTGAAAAAGCCTATGGAGACAGTTTCATGATTCTTTTCTCATTATATAATTGAAGCCTAGAAAGCTAGAAAAAGGGGCATGGTGGCTCAGTGGCTAAGATGCTGAGCTTGTCAATCAGAAAGGTCAGCAGTTCAGGGGTTTGAATCCCTAGCACCCTGTAACAGAATGAGCTCCTGTTACTTGTCCCAACTTCTGCCAACTTAGCAGTTTGAAAGCACATAAAAATGCAAGTAGACAAATAGCAACCACCTTTGGTGGGAAGATAACAGCATTCCATGCGCCTTCGGCATTTAGTCATGCCGGCCACATGACCATGGAGACCTCTTCGGACAGTGCTGGCTCTTCAGCTTTGAAATGGAGATGAGCACTGCCCCCCAGAGTCAGGAATGACTAGCACATATGTTGGAGGGGAACCTTTACCAATATCTTTAGAAAGCTATAGTTGCTGCAGTTCACTAAAAAGATT
Source organism: Thamnophis sirtalis (assembly GCF_051295495.1). Classification (NCBI taxonomy): domain Eukaryota; kingdom Metazoa; phylum Chordata; class Lepidosauria; order Squamata; family Natricidae; genus Thamnophis; species Thamnophis sirtalis. Next base: position 58,990,036 of record NW_028261389.1, on the reverse strand, counting down.
ATTATATTATGAAAGGTGGAATATTCATATACATCCCTGGATCAATTCGTAAAAAACAATCATTAATATTGCCTTTCAAACCTGCCATGAAATTGATTTAAGAACTTTAAAACAACTGCCAAGGACATTAATATTTCATATGTTTTGGATATTGGATCCTATAGTTTGAAGATATTTGAACTTTGCACTTAGAGAGCAATGAGTTCTTTTGATGAATGCAGAGTATTTCCTAGCCACCATAAAAACTTCACTCCTTGTAGAAATCTTCAATTTTATCTATTTCATACTCTCCTACACACTTCTGGATATTATCTAGCAAAAAATAGTTGTAAGTGTGTTGGGAGTTCTGAATTAATTACCCTATTTTTCGGAGTATAAGATGTATCAGAGTATAAGATGCACCAAGATTTCAAAGAGGCAAATTAAAAAAAAAGTTTTTGCACTCTGCAGACCTCCCCAAAATGGCCCGTTTTTCGCAAAAACAGTTTTTTTTTTAAAAAAGGACATGCATAGCCTTTAGGAGGTTTATAGAGTGCTCTTGGGGCTGGGGGGGGGCAAAATTGACTCATTTCTTCCCTCCCCAGCACCCAAGAGCACTCTGAAAGCCTCCTAAAGGCTATGCATGGCCATTTTGGTGAAGGGGGCATGGTTTTGGGAGGCAAAAAATGATCTATTCAGTGTATAAGATGCACCCAGATTTTCAGCCTCCTTTTTGAGGGAAAAAGGTGCATCTTATAATCTGAAAAATACAGTAAACAGAATGTAATAAAAACTAAATGGAATGGAAAATGTATGCAGAACTACTAAGGGTTTGGAGTCTTTTGTTGCTGGGGGGAGGAGGGTATTTCAACTCCAAGATTAAACCGTATACTGCTTACAATACAATAGGTGCTTATCAGTGACATCATCAAAGTAAACAAAATCCATATAGTGCAGATGGCACCAGGTCATGAACTCTATCAGAAATGACGTATTACTAATCCTGTCAGGAAAGGCTACTTGGCAGCCCTAATATTGATGATTAACATCAATCTCCACTTCATTGCATTGACTCTGTAACCCCAGATTTGACTTTATTGAAAAGCTGTATTTTGAAGCAAACCTAATTTTGACAGCTTTTGAAATAAAGAAAAGCATATTGAAGTTATATTTTTGTTGAGTTTTTTTTAAAAAAAACATTAGCACTTTAAATTCCTGGAAATTAAATTTGAAAACTAGTTTTTTTTGGGGGGGGGGATTGTTTCCTGTTCTCCTTTTCTGAAAATAAAATACATATGTATATTCCTCATCCCACACGGTCCTCAAAACAATCCTTCTCTGTTTTGGCATGTCAAAAAATTTAATAATGCTGCACTATATAGATCTACCTCTGATCCTCCAAATCTGTTTGATGAAATCCTCGCAAACTGGTGACTGCAGTATCTGCTTTTTAGTAGTTTTCCTAATGCTTAGATAAATTTGTCTTAAATAGTAAAAGTTGCCTTTCATGGCATCCTTTCATGGCAATAAAGCTCATTGATATGTATGCATTAGATTATAATACAAGTCTGTAAAAATGTTGACTTGGAACTAAAATTGATATAGATAAGTTACAATTTTCTTATAAATATCCTGGCAATTGTGGAACCAATTTAAATGCAATACATCAATCTTCCGCTTTGATCTTTTTAGGCTAATAGGCTTGGGGACACATTCAGAAGCCTTGCTGGAAGAAAAAAAATGCATGAAAAGCAAGAGTAAAATTGTAGTCTTTTAAACTCCATGGTAACTCAAATTGCCTGACAAATCCAGGTCACATTTCCATTTTGGATTTCTTTTCTCCTGCTGAAGAATAAAATAGCCCCTTTTAAAAACTCCTTACTGACTGAAAATTGGTGAATCTTCTCAGAGGCAGCCAGTTGGAGCTGACCAATTTGTGGATTATACAGAACAATCCAATGGCTGACAAACAGAGAGCAATTTTTTTTATAAAGAAGGGAAACCCGCACAATAACGGTGAGTGCTCTCAATGCTGTCAGTGCCAGGGGCCTTAGGCTTGAAGTGTTAGTGAGCTCACAGTAAATAGCAAAAAAAAAAAAAGTGTCAATTGGCAAAGGAGAGTTGCTGGAAAACCTATTTAGTTCAACAAGAATACTTCAGTAAGTTCATGATATGGCCATAAAAGTAGGCTACACTTCAAGCAGCCTTTCAGATTTCAAGCTAAGCTGAAACACCAACAAATATGGATGTGAAAAGCCTTCAGTTGACCCAGTTATCAGAACTTGCATTGTAAAAACTGCATGGTCAACTATAGATATCTTTGGACGGGGTTAAGCTTGATGAGTGGTGATTAGGTTGATGAAGGAAGTCTAGTTTTTTCTTCTGGTTTCATTCATTTGTTTGAGGGATGAGCATTAATGATGTTACCTAGTTGTGTAATGAAGCATCTGCAAGAAAACAACCAGCCTCAGAGAACACCACATTTCAACCCTGAGCTACAAATATTCTATATTGGAATTCATTTGGTTTTTTTAAAACAAAGAAATGTAAATATCCATCAATAAAACTGAAGACTTCAGATAAACTAATCTCATGTTTCTTCCGAATAATTCATTTCCATAAATAACCACCTGTGAATTTACTGAAATGTAACAAGAGTCTCCTATTCCCATAAGAAGAATCTCTCAAAACCTGAGAAACAGAAATCCTGAGTAGTGATCTATTAATAACATCTTCCAGCTGAGCCTTGGATGAGGTTGGGGAAACTCAATTTCAAATCCAGATTACTGAAATAAAATATGTGCATTATTTCCCTATCACATAGCCATGCCCCTTCTCTGCCCATTACTTCATTAAGGAAATAATGCTTGATTTTTAATTTTATTAAGGTACTGTTGCTACACCTTCAGACTCATTGTTATTTGTTGTGGATTTATTTTACAGTTTGTTTCTCTGATCTAATAAAACACCCCATTTTTTAAAAAAAAAACTATGTTTCTCATATTTATACAGAATAAAAGACCTGGACTGCAAAATTCAAAAAATAAATACTGAATTAGCAAAGGATCTTTCAATTCATCTAATATTGTCTTAATTAATTAGTATCTTAAACTTAAGACATGGCTGTATGCATAACTTTTCAAGATATACGTAGGACAATATTTCCTCCTGTAACACACCTCACCAAGGATTCCATGATCATTTTTAATTTTTTCAAAGAATATTTTAAAAGCAATATTAATAGCACAACATGACTATTTTGAAGTAAGCCCACTGAGGTTTACTGTCTGCATAGCTCACTCTTTTCCAAAATGACAGAGAATTAAAATGTTTCTCTCAACACATACTTAAACATTACAAATTTATTTTCAATTTAAATCTACATTTTTAAACTTTGTTGTATTTTCTTAGCCTTCCAATATGTTATATTGATCTCTATTACATTATAATAGTGTGTTTATTATATGAATATTTGGTTTTAGTATCCATTGCCCTAAGATATTCTTTTCTGGGAAGAAAGTACAGGATACTTTAAAAAAATAAATGCCTAATATAACAAAGAGGAATCGCACGTACACCCTCAGTATCAAATTAACAGTAATTGGTTTCCATTGGGTAAGCTTATTGTTGGTTTCTTCTTCCAGCAGATATGTTCCTTTAGTTTCATCTAAAAGAGGAAGAAAGTGGGGCTATCAGAATCAGGTTAAAAAAAACACAAAACCAAGTGATTTCTAGATTCCAGAGTTTTCCAAATCTCCTTGAAGTCATGTATTGGTTGTCCAGATTTGCAGTTCAGATCTCATCTCTCTAAAAGAAAGCTTTGATGTAGTTATCAATGTAATTTTCTCCCTTTCACAGGGATTTTTGTGCTGCCTTGCAAGTGTCTTCATGTCTGGAATCTTCACAATACTTACTACAGGCCTTGAACTAGCCAGTCCTCTCTCCAGTAAACAGCTGAAATGAACAAAACTCAATATCTAATCAGTTCCTTACTGAGTTTGCTTGTAGTTTGTTTTTCAGAGAAGAAACTTGGTTACCTTTAATTTAAAAAAAAACATGGTGACTGATTGTAAGGAATTGAGTTCAAATGATCCTATAACATGAAAGATCATCCTACTATAATGTTTCTTCCTCACAAAGGTGCTTTTTTTCTCCCAAGAGGCAACTGGACTTTCTGGTTTTTCTTTGATGTTGTTTCACTTCTCATCCACGAAGCTTCCTCAGCTCTTCACAGTTCCAGCCTTAAAATTATAATGCAAATGATCTACGGGAGTGTTTCTCTTCCTTAGTAACTTTAAAGATGTGAGGATGTCACCCAGTGGTGGGTTTCAAAAATCGTTGGAACCTACTCTGTGGATGTGGCCTCCTTTGTGGGAGTGGCTTGCCACTCATGTGACGGGATATGAAGATGCTGATGACACTTGTCAGAACCACCTTAAATTACCTCACACACAGCACTGGCATGCATAAGAATATGATGTAAAGTTGTTTTTTAAAAGGCATCTTTGGTTTGCATTAAAACAACTTCAACACACGCAATGTTCTGATTACACCACAAACGCAGTAGTCATCCTTACCTTTCACAGAGGCACTGAGTTTTATAAATATAGCAATAGCAGTTAGACTTATATACCGCTTCATAGGGCTTTCAGCCCTCTCTAAGCGGTTTACAGAGTCAGCATATCGCCCCCAACAATCTGGGTCCTCATTTTACCCACCTCAGAAGGATGGAAGGCTGAGTCAACCCTGAGCCGGTGAGATTTGAACTGCCGAACTGCAGCTAACAGTCAGCTGAAGTAGCCTGCAGTGCTGCACTCTAACCACTGCGCCACTTCGGCTCCTTAATATGAACATGATAGTGTAGAATAATCATATCCAAGGACCAGTGGTGGGTTTCAAAAATTTTTGGAACCTCTTCTGTAGGTGTGGTCTGCTTTCCGGGTCCACTGATGGAACCTCTTCTAACCGGTTCGGTAGATTTGACCGAATAAGTGCGAACTGGTAGAACCCACCTCTGATGTCACCTCACAGAATTCCCCAACCAGCATCTGTGTAAGTAACCTGTAAGTGTTTCTTCCTGTTCTGTAGCTAAACCAGAAGTTAGCCTGTTCAGTTGCTAAATGCCAGTGTTATTGAGAATCGAAAGGTATGATAACAACCCTTGATTGAGGCACATATTGAATTTGGAGGCAGGTAAGGCATTCTTGCCTTTGTTTTTTGACATGTTGAAAAACATAGTGGCAAAAGAAAAAAAAAGTCCTGTGCTGGGAAGCATGGAATTAAGGTAAGTTCTGTTTCATTAGTAACAGAACTAGAACTAGAAAGCTAAAGCAAATAATAAGAGAGAAATTTTCAATTATTATTATGAGCCACTTACACTGCTGAAGTGTGACTTCTGACACACTCGAGAGTAATTAAGACTTATCTATCATAGTATATAAGTAAAAAGTAGTTCCTATTGTGCGACAGTATAATGTATTGTTATAACTTATTGCAGTGCCTCTTTTATTGTTTTGTATACAATCTGGAATCCAAGATGCTGAACAAATTAGGGATAATTCTTAACAGCATATAACAGTTTATTCTGAGCTATTTGGAAGTGCTTAGGAAAATGCATCTGGAGTTGAAGATGATTGTTTGAAAAAAAATGTAGGTGCTTGACCTACATTTTTTTCAAATCAATTGAAGCCATATAGCAAAAGAAGTACATTTGAAAAGAATGTAGAATGCTATATATATATAGTGTCACAACCCCTGGTATGCCCAAATATTATTTATCAGCACAAATACAACACAAATGTAACAAAGGCAACAGTAAAAATACTGGGTTTCTGTCTCGATGGTCTCTTGTGATGAGCCGATAGACAGAGAAAGGAAGCAGTAGGCTTCCTCCCATATTTGGGCATACCAGGGGTTGTGACGCTAAATACATACCTATTTCCCTGGCTCAGCTGATAAAGGAGGAGAACCTTGTGGCTTAGTGGTTAACACATCTGCCTAATATGTAATGCAGCCCAGGTTCGAATCCCAGTAAGGGTATGGCTAGCTGATGAGAGCTAAATACCTTGAAATAGATCTATACTAGTCTCTCTTTATTTATTTATCAGCACAAATACAACACACACACACACACACAGACACACACACACACAAACATATTCATAGATTTTCACGGGTGTAGGTATGCTAGTCTTGTTGTATTTTCCCATGTAAGATTGAGATTGCCTTGGCAACGTTTCAACAAGGTCCCACTCGCCATCTTCAGGCTGGTGCCTTCGGCTTTGTACTTGTGCAAGCAAAGCGTGATCGGAGGTGTCATCTTTCTATACAGCTCCAATCACGCTTTGCTTGCACAAGCATGAAGCCGAAGGCACCAGCCTAAAGATGGTGAGTGGACCTCATTGAAATGTCGCCAAGATTTATGAATGTATGTATGTATGTATGCATGTATGTATGTATTTATTTATTTATTTATTTATTTATTTATTTATATATGTATATATCTGTCCATTGTTAGATGGAATATGCTGTGCACGCTTTGAAAACACAAGGAGATTCTTTTGACTGAGTACTGTATTTTAGCTTAAATGTATTTGGAGTAACAACACCTTTTTGCAGGCTTTCCTGTCAGACTGAAAAATGTTAACTCATTAAAGCATCCATGTCTTTGAATGACTTATTCAGAGTCATTTTCAGGGCATGTACTTCCCAATAGAATACCTTTTGAGATTGTCCTTTAAAAATAGTTTTAAAATAATCCTGTATCAAAGAGATGAGTGAGTTAATAAAGAGCTCTTACAATCTGCTTGCAAAAATCTGGGATGACAACTAGCTGGCCATAAATAGATACAAAAATATTGCCCACCAAATATGGTAGCCCTGGTTAATAAGTGATTTCAATTTTTTAAAAATAGTTTGTGTCTGAGTTGTAAAAACTGTGAAGATGCCATAGATCCCATGTGCTCTACTTAGAAGGGCTATAGCTTTTTTTGTGCGTGCAAATCATAGAATTCTTTTCCTTTTATGTGTCATAAGAGAGTATATTTGACTATTAATACATTAACATTTGACATAGGAGCACAGTGACCTAGAGGTTAAGATGTTGATCAGAACGTCCGCAGTTCGAGACCCAAATATCGCATGACAGGGTGAGCTCCCATTCTTGCCCCAGCTCCTCCACATAACAGTCTGAAATCATACAAATGTGAGTAGATAAATAGTCATACACAGAAGGGCGGAGCCTCCCGCCATTGCTATTACCGGTTTGGCCAATCTGGGCCAAACCGGCAGCAACCCCCCTCTGCCTCTATCACTCTACATTCTCTTCCTCATTCCCATCTTTTCCCCCCTAATTGTAATGTTGTTGTTGTTGTTTCCTGCCCTACCACCCAAGGTATCTATTTCATTTATTTATTTCTTTTAAAGAAAGTTGGGGTGTCACTGAACTGGGAATGGGCTGAAGGGTATATCTGGACATTTACTGCCCGCAGTCCAAATGAATTTCCAAACCAGAAATTGGCACATTAAATGTGGTGAATCTATTTTCAGCAATTGTCTATGCAAAATGAAAATGGCACACCAAGATACATGAGAATATTTACATGGGTGGTTGATTAGCACAGCACTGCGCAAGCCTATGCATGAAAATCTGACAGATGATTTCAAAAATGTTCATAACAGCTGAAAATGTGCATATATTGTATTGCTTCATGGAGGTGGAATACAAATGAACAGAATATCTTCCAGCTGCATCTACCAAATAAACAGGGAGTTATTAATTTTCTTCTTATGCTACCCTATAAATTACTCGTATATTTTACTAAATATAGGTATGGTTTAATTTTTTTAGGCATAGTCTTAAAGATGAACTTGAATAAAAGACAACTTGGACTTGATTGGCTAATGGCGATCTGAAAAATAAGATCATGTTCATTGATACAAGTATTGATTTAACTGTACCAGGATTTTCAGAATTTGCGTTCCATTACTGGAGCAATGTTAATGCTGTTTAAATTTTAAACTCCTATCTATGTTTCTGTTTCCTCTTCATATTTTTCAGAAAGAACCAATCCCACATTTAATAGTTATCTGTATGGACTAATTTTGATTTCAGTCTTCAAAAAAAATGAACAAAATGGGTGATAGATTTTAGAGAGTGAAACAGATATTGAATTTCTCTAGAAGCAGTGGTGGGATTCAAATAATTTAACAACCGGTTCTCTGCAATGGTTGGTTCTGGCTCCCGTCGCAACTGGTACACTATGCACGGGTCCGGACATCCTCATTGGGCACATGCGCTGTGCATGCATGGGCACGCCACCACCCTTTGATACCCAGCTGCTCAGCGGAGGTCGTGCAGGTGCCATACGCTGGGTGTGTGTGCACAATTGGCCCAGTTGCTTCAAAAACAGGTAAGGAACTCAGGTGGACAGGTGGGCCAAACGAGCCACCATACGGGTACCATGGCCCCTGTTCCTGGCTACCACTGGTAAGGCTGCACTGCCCAGAACCCACCACTGGTTCGCTGCCCTAATGATTTCTTCCAACAACCAGTTCACAACACTGCTCAGAAACTTAACAACCGTCTCTCCTTAAGTGGTGCAAACTGGCTGGATCACACCACTATCTAGAAGCCCACAGTACATATCTGGCTGATGGAAAGTGCTGGGTTTTAAATTCTAAAAGCTCTAGTTTGAAGGGAGCTGGGCTTTTTAATATATAAAGACATTAAATGCTAGGAAGTTGCAGCAAAACATTGGAATGGAAGTATTTAGTTTATTCTGGTTCCCCCAATCTAGCTTTCAGATGTAATGAAATATATTGCCTTATTATCAATGGCAAAAAAGTACTTAAGTTGCAGTCCCACCACCTTTTCTACACAGAACAAAAGAGTGTCTTATGTTTTCTCAAAGTACTACATATCGTGCATCAGATCTGAATGATAACAATATCAGATAGCAAGATTGATAAAAGATTGTCACCCTAAGATCCCAGAGAAGTACTGCAGATGTAGTAGACCAGTGTTTTTCAACCTTTTTTGTGCAAAGGCACACTTTTTTCATGAAAAAAATCACGAGGCACACCACCATTAGAAAATGTTAAAAAAAATTAACTCTGTGCCTATATTGACTATATATAAAGTAATTCTCCCACGGCACACCTTACACTATGTCACGGCACACTAGTGTGCCATGGCACAGTGGTTGAAAAACACTGTAGTAGACAACCCTAGACTAACAGAAGTAGTTTATATTTGTGGTAAGAAGAAAAATAATGATTGGCTAAGTCAAATGTCAGGAGTAAGATTTTCCTTAAATAAAAAGTAATATAAAATCTCAAGTCAAGAGAAAAAGTTAAACCTTAAAAAACCTAAAATGTGGCTTTTTAAAAAAGTTAGATCCACATATTTAAAAAAAAGTATCCTGTGATGTTTTCATCCCAATTTATGGAGGTTGGCTGGCATGCTCAGAATCTTTTTTGGTCTACAACCCAATCAATCATAAATACATGGAGCAGTTCAATGCCATCTGGAACTACTTGTCATAGAGATGCTAAACTATTCTGCCTCTCAAGATTGAGCTGCCAGACACATGTGACTTGTATCTAATTAAGCAATCTCATCTCTGTATTATCTTCCTGTCATACGCAATCTCTGATGTTAGTGTCTTTTCTTTTGTTTTTCAAAGTTAAAACATAATCCCATTACCAGTCAAAGATCTATTGGTTTTGCTATCATCAACACCTTTTCTATCTGGAAAGATCCATGCATTGTCTGTCTGTCTGCCTGTTATCTCTCTTTCTCTCATATCTATCCATCCACCGTAGTCTGTCAGTCTATCTATCTATCTATCTATCTATCTATCTATCTATCTATCTATCTATCTATCTATCTATCTATCTATCTTCATTAAATCACTTTATTAAATCATTGGGTTATGAATAGTAACCATAATAAACATATATATAGGCTATCATTCCTTGACTTTCCATTCCTTGGACACTGCCATTCTAAGGTCTTTTCTATGACTAAGGCTCCCAAATTTTATATTGGTGTAAGAGTCCACAAGCAACATCTGTTAGGTAGTTTTGGGCTTCAGGGTTTAATGACCTTAATGGCATAAAGAACATATTGTCTAAATGGGACAATCTACAATCCTGGAACATGATTGAAAGCTTTAAATATATTAAGGGCGTGACTAAGGTTTTAGAAGGCAGTATTTTCAATATCAAGCAAAACTCAAGAACACGGGGGCATGATCTAATCTGACAGGAGGGATGTTTAAAATAATGTTAGAAAGTCTTTACTTCACAGAAAAAAACAACAGTAGATGTTTGGAATTAACTTCCAGCAGAGATAGTCATCAGTAACTGAATTTAAACATACTTGGGATAAACATATTATAGACATATATTTCAGTGGTGGGATTCATTTTTTTTACTACCGGTTCTCTGGACATGGCTTAGTGGGCTTGGTGGGTGTGGCTTGGTGGGAGTGGCAGGGAAAGATACTGTAAAATCTCCATTCCCACCCCACTCCAGGGGAATGTTACCGCAAAATCCCCATTTCCTCCTGATCAGCTGGGACTTGGGAGGCAGAGAATAGATGGGGGCAGGGCCAGTTAGAGGTGGTATTTAGCGGTTCTCCAAACTACTCAAAATTTCTCCAGAACTGGTCAGAACCTGCTGAATACCACCTCTGATATGTCTACAATCTGACAAAAATTAAAATAAACAAATAATTTAATAAATAAATAAAAATAATGAAAAATAATAAATAAATATTTTTTTTAAAAAAAAAACCTCAAAGGACAGACTCAATGGACCACTGGACCTTTTTCTACCATCAGTTTCTATGTTTCTATGTTTTGTGATATTTCACTAGGAACTGTAGCAGGGATCTTCAACTCTAAAGATGCCCATCACATTTGTCAATGAAAATCAGAAAATCTTTATCTAGATCATGGTCACTAAACCCAAAAGACCAACACTGATCAACTCCAACTCCCTCCTTAGTTTTCCTCATACCCTTTTTATTTTCTCCTATAGCTTGGTAAAAGGACCCCTATTTTACTATGCTTAGATAAGTACTTCTACTTCTAATAATTGTATTTTCCAGTCTTGATTATTTTCACATTAGTTAATTACCAGATCAGAGGTGGGTTCCTATCTTGAAAATGTTATTGATATACCATGATTCTTCTAATAAAGATGGCTTTCATGATTTTTTAGAAAAATGTTAATTAGCTTATTAGAAATGCCTTCAGTTTCCTAGCATAGCAGCGTCATTCAGTAAACAGAGCTCTCTTTTAGATTTCTTCTTTTAATTATTGTGTGATATTTCTTTATACTATAAATAAGGAAACTAAAGTCAAGTGAAAACTACAATTAGGATTTACAAAATTCTTCCCTTTAAGTTGATAAACTTCACAAAAGATTGAGAACCACTGATATATTGTAATTGATTACATATTATATAATTAATTATTACAAAAACAGCCTGGTTTTTTCCATTGTAAATGTTTAAAAACAATTTCATATATTTATGTTATATGTATTCCCAAATGTATTTATCACCATCAATAGTGTTGCTCCAGATCATTTTAAGGCTCAGATTGAGCTACTTAGATAACAGTTTGAAAATAGGGTTAGTAAAACTAAGATTTCCAAATATTTCTGCATATGCCTGGAATTCCAGTCATTATTGGACCTCTCTTAATAGTTAATATGTAATGGTGGGCAATGCTGTGATCACATCTCTCATGTGTCCTTAAAAATTGTGTACAGGTTGGATTTAGGATATCAATATTCAAAAAAGATAGTATCAAACACTTTGCTTTGCCATTTTCCTCATTCTAATTTCCTTAGTTTACAGAACTTCTTTGAAAGCCAAACACCTGCATGTGCAACTTTACATATGCTTTTTACAAAACTAACAATAAAACCTCAGGAATGCCCATGTTCACCAACAACTACGGTAATAGCTGCAAATCCATAAACAAGACACAGGGTCTAAAACCAGACAATCCCAGAGTATTATATCGCAAACAGATACCAGATGTGAGCAATGAAATACATTCTGGAAATGACTTGACTAAATTTAGAGATTTGTTAAAACCTATTTTTATGAGGCTTAATGAACCCCACCTGGCAATTCAATTCCCAAGGGTGGGGCCACAATAGAAAAGCCCAAACTTTTCCAGTGTTAATTAATAAATAGGCTTTAAAGAAGACCAAATAAGAAGGCCCTCTTCCTCTTCTAAACGAACATTGCTCTTCCTCCTGAAACACTCTTGGACTTATCAAAGAGGGAATTTTATATAGAATGAAAACCTACCAAGAGGCAAAATCACTATAACTTCAAATCATGCAATGAAAAGTTAATTGTATATTTTTATTGGTACATAATTAATTGCTGAGAAGTGCTTTGCTAAACATTGACTCTTAAAGAGAAGAAACACAGATCTTTTCCTGCTTATTAAAATGAAAAGCTTTTCACTCAGAACATGGCTGGGGAAAAATGGAGCTTTGATATCAAAGCTATGTTTGGCCAGTTGATTCGAGTGGGACATCTGTTTTCTTCAAAGTAACTTTTTAGATCAAAGTAGCTTTCTTCTTCAGGTTTTCTCCTCAGATGAATTATGACTGAGCCTTGTTTGTATGAGTGGATACTCTTTAATTTATCAAGCCATTTCATTATTTAGCATGATTCCCATGACTATTTTATTTTTGCATTTAATTGCCACAAAATATTTTATTGCAGGTTTTTTTAACCGATTTTGCAGTATCTTCCTGGAGGCAAAATGTTGTCAGGAAATTATCTGCAGATTGTTTCCTTGGTGACTGCTGATACATTTTAATTTTCTATTGTCCTTCAAACTAGGACACTACCTAACTCCCAATTCAGATGCTATATTTTAACCTGTATCGTCACTTATGCTTATAAAACCTATTTGGGATATGTTAATATCCTCATTTCTTTTACATTGAACTGTGAATAATAGTCTAAATGAACCTCTCATGGCACAGGAGGATGTTCATTAAAATGATTTCCTTTTTACAGATTGTGAGTCCTTAAACTACTGTGCAACATAAGAGCATTTACAAAAGGGGCTCTTGCTTGCATTCAGCAGATTCTCAATAGGTCCTTAGTGTAGACAAGGAAGATTATGAATGGTATCTTACAAGGCTGTTATCTCTCAGAAAGTCATTTTCTTTTTTTAAAAAGGGGGAAAACCCAGATTTCATCCTGTACTGCCATCTTTTTCATATATTTGACAAATTGCCAATTGCCTAAAGCTTCTCAAAGAATGTTCAAATATTATGTATGAGTGTAAGGAAGGAAACTTTTTTTGTACATAGGTGTTAATGTATAAATCTCTAATGACTTCTTGGCATTGGATAGTACCCTGGGGCTTTATGTCCCTCCCCCCTTTTGAAACTTGCACAGGAGTTGCAGAATATGGAAATTGAACAGATCATAACAAACTTATAATAAGCTTCTATATAAGGCTACAGGTAGCTTTGCTTCTATTACTTTTCTGGTATGTCAGAATCTTCTAGTAAAACCTCTAGCATTATTCCTGGAATAATGTTTTTTGCCACCCCCTGATTTCAAAGCAGTCTCAAATTGAGTAGATGATCTTGACTCATTTACAGTTGATTTGGTGAATGGTGAAATTATGACTGATCGGTAGATTTTGATATTAACACATGTATCTTTCTGGATCACTTGGATATTTCAGCTTGGAGTTGTTCCTCAAGATCAGACTGTTATAATTATTCTGTAGTATAATTTGCCTCTGTCACCTTTCAAAAATTACATGAAATTGTAGATCATCCGAAAATGTGAAGTTGGGGGGGTGTATCAGTATTCTGATGACATCAAATCTATTGCTCTCAACATCACCTGTGAAGCATTCTTGAATACTTGCTCTCAGGTGCTAATTGACTGGACAAAGTATCATAGAACTATGGAGTTGGAAGGGACCTTGTAGGTCTGCTGGTCCAATGTCAATAATACATCGAAGCTGACTCAGATAAGGTGGAGGTGCTTGTAAAATTTCTGACTTCAGGTAAATGAATCCTGAATGGGGTTGCATTTCTCTGAAAGAGCATGTATGTATTCCTTCAGTCAGCTCAGGACTTTCAGTTTTGGCTAAAATGACAAAATATATCTTTTCTTGGAAGAAAATAATTTTTAAATGGTAGCACACATATTGATAGGCTTGACTACTGTTGTAAGCTCTATATAGCTGGGCCAGATACATTGGTTAATCTAGAATTGCGTAGCCAAACTGAAGTGAAGGAAGTCATGCTGCACTTGTGCTGAAAACATTACACTAGCGGCCAACTGATTTCCAGGCAAAATAGGAAATTCTGGTTATCACCTCTGAAGGCTTGCCTGTTTTGAGTCTGGATTATCTTAGAAATCACCTTGTTCTACGTAATATTCCATCCTCTGAAGTCGTCAGATGAGATTTGGTTTTAGATGCAATGACTCAGAAATGTCCAGAGCGAGACCCGATCTCTGGATTCCACTTTCTGCTGGACTAAAAGATCTAACCAACTTGTCAGTATTCAAAAAGGCTTTGAATACACAATATGATTTTCTTAAAGGATTTAATGTTTGATAGGTTTTTTTTTGAAAAAACAACAACTCTGATTTTCTTTCTGGATTGTAATGCACTGTTCTCTCTCCAGGAGATGCAATATTGAAAATAATAAATAGGAGATAGAAAATGTGGATAGTCACAGATGCTTGTGGGCAAATATCATAAAACTTGGTTAGAAGCTATGCTCTGTTTCCCACATCAAGTTAACATTAAATGGTACCGTTATAATTATTTTAAGAACTATAAATGTAAACTAACACTAAACTAATCATTAATCTCATTAAGATGAAATAATGATGCATATCAAGTATTAAATAGCCAAAGAAATATAGTAAAAGAGAATGCAAGATAAGTAACACCTGGGAGAATTTCCCCATCACTAAATTAAGTTGTTCTCCAGCCATCTTTGAATTGGCAGAAAACTGTACTGGCATGACATTTGCTGTTTCCATTGCCAGTCCTTATCCTGCTTCTGTTGCCTCTAATCCAAGCCACTGCAGTAATGGATGCCAAAACTTAACAGGTGTTAATAAACCTTAATGTTGCTCTTCCTGGTGTTGAAATAAGGCAGAAAATACTATTTTAACAGGTTGCAAGGCATGTTTCTACCAGGGTCAGATCTAAGTGGGGATGCCTCTTGAGATACAATTGTTTCAAAAAATGGAGCCCTGCAGATATGCATGTAATAGTTTTCAGGAACACTCTAGAGCAGCTGTCCTTCCTGAACTTGTGATGACTTGCTACCATTCACTGCTAATAGTCAAGCAGAATAGACCTGAAAGGGACCGTGGAGGACTTCTAGTCTAATCTCCTGTTCAAGCAGGAGACACTATACCATTTCAGACAAGTGACTGTCTAGTCTCTTAAAAACCTCCACAATGTCTGAAGGCAAGCTGTTCCACTGGTTAATTGTCCTCTGTTAATTTTTAGGAAGTTTCTCCTTAGTTCCAGATGCTTCTCTCCTTGATTAGTTGCCATCCATTATTTCTTGTCCTGCCTACAGGTGCTTTGTTAAATACAGTAAGTTGAACCCATTCTCTTTGTGGCAACCTCTCAAATACTGCAGAGGTGGATTACTACCGGTTCGGACCTGTTCAGCTGAGTAAAGGATGGCACATTCTACCATATTTGGTGGTCCTGTACTGAGGCCACGAAATACTGGAAAAGGATTAAAAAATGGCTAAAAGAGGTTACCGGGGCAAACATGGAATGGAGACTCGAGAACCTTCTACTAAGCATTAAACCAGAAAACATAAGCAGTTCAATATGGCATTTGAGCCTACATATAATTGTGGCCGCAAGAATAACTTATGCACAATTTTGGAAATCCACTACCATACCGTCAGAAGATGCTATAATTAAAAAGATCTATGAATGTGCAGAAATGGACAGAATGACGGGTTGGCTGAGGGACAAAGGAGAAACGGAACATTATCTTAGCTGGAACTTATGGTATATGTGGGCGACAAGGAGAACAGCAGGGACTTAAAATGGGGAAAGTTAAAAGTGAACATGGGTATTGTAATAGATCCCTGAACTTTGTAATGAGAAGATGTGGCTTAGAGACCTAACAATGAGGAAGGAAAGAAAAAAGTTGGGCTGTGAATGACTGTCACCGCGGGGGGGGAGGGGGAGGGGAGGCGGGTTGTATGTTTAAAATTGTATTTGTATTTGTATGTTTTACTCTTTAAAAAATGTATAACTAATGAATGCCGATACAAAAGGCTGTATAATTACTTTATATTGTTATGTATGTTTTGTCTTTTCTTATGTTGTTGTGTTTTTCTTTCTGTTTTTAAAGGTAATAATGTTTAATAAAGACTATTTAAAAAACAAAAAAAAACAAAAAACCTCTCAAATACTGCAGAGGTGGGTTACTACCGGTTCGGACCTGTTCAGCTGAGTGAGTAGTAACTTGGTCTGCCACACCCCCAAACTGGTTCTCTTGGCAGCACCATAGGCAGCACCATCTTGTTTTTTGCTTCTGCGCATGCACTGAAGCATTTTTAGTACTGTGCATGCACACATAGTGCACATGAAGCACACGTGCAGTGCATCCCTGAGCTAACTGACAGTAGCAGCAGCAGAACCTACCCCTGAAATACTGGAATGCTACTATCATGCCCGCCCCCCCAGTCCTTCTTTTCTCTAGACTAGCCAAACCCAAATCCTGCAACTATTCTTCATATGTTTTAGTCCCCAGGCCTTTAATCATCTTAATTTCTCTTCGCACTTTTTCCAAAGTCTCAACATCTTTTTTGTAATGTGACCAAAATTGGATACAGTATTCCAGGTGTGGTCTTACTAAGGCTTTATAAAGTGGTACTAATACTTCATGTGATTTTGATTCTATGTTTCTGTTTATACAACCAAACACTGCTGGCTCATATTTAAGTGATTGTCCACTAGGACTCCAAGGTCCCTCTCACAGTTAGTTTTTGAGCGTAATCTGTACTTGTTTCCTGGGTCTGTTTTTTTCTCTTATTTGTTTCTAGATGTTTGAAGGTCTGTTTTTTAAAATTATCTTTTCCAGGATCTTCCCAGGTATTAATGTTAGGCTGATTGGTCTGTAGTTTCCTGGGTCTGGTTTTTTTCCTTTTTTTGAAGATGGAAAGCACATCAGCTCTTTTCCAATCTTCAGGTAATTCCCCAGTGTTCCAGGATTTTTGAAAGATATGGTATAATGTTTCTGAGATAACAGCTGTCAGCTCCTTCAGAACTCTGGAATGTAAATCATCAGGTCCCAGTGATTTATATTCATCAAGATCAGAGCATCAAGATTTATATTTGTCAATATGCAATGCCTGGAAAGATAAAATTCTGTGGCAAATCATATAACATCAATAGTACATTTTCCCTCTGATATAGATTATAGGTATTAGATTATTCAGTAGACTTTTCTTGTCCAGTTTTCTGACACTTCACCCGAGGGCCTTTATTTTGTGTAGGTTCATTGTAAGTAATGGTTCTTTGAATTCTTATAAGCTCAGGGGTCTATCATCCATAAAAGAACCTAGCCATTTTTTGTTCTTTTCAGTTGCACTTCTTCAATTTTTCTAAACATCAGGGTTTCCTCTCATTATTTTGCTCCAGTGGTGAGAGGGAGGAGGGGGAGGGAGGAGAGAGAGAGGGGGAGAAAAACTTTTAAAAATCTGACATCTGGGACTTATTTTGGTAGGATAAAAATAATGGTATATAAATTGAGAAATATTTATTTTTATACTTTAATAAATTTTGTAGAAGTATCTGTGAAAAATCCCTGTTAAATCAATATCTTCAAGTTGATAATCATTATTCAGAAGACCATATTCCTATTGTATTGTGCAAAAGTTTCCTGGAATAAACACAGAGGCTAGTGAAGAATCCTATACCATGTTGGGCTATGCACAGAAAAATTTAGCAATTGGTCCTCCAACTTCTCTTCTTTGTAAAAGTGCTTCACGTGATCGCAATTCTCCTTTTAATTATAGCCCGAGGGTGTGAAGAGATGTGTACCCTAGAGCGAGCTAATTAAAGAAAGTGCACTGAAGTATGTATAACTAAGCACAGCAGAACAGGCTGGGCAGATGCCCGTAAGCAATGAAGAATTCCAGGCGTGAAAAATAATTCTAACCTCCTTCTCAAAATCTCAAAATTGTACTCCTCTACATGCCAAGGCAGGCAATGATGGTGCCTTACCTACTAAAATTTATTTAAAGGACTTTACCTCTGTAGGTAGTAAGATGTAGTTAAGCAATTTGAGAGCCTAAACTTAAGAATCTTATGGAGAGCCCTTCCTTTGATGTCATTCTTTTACACACAAATGAGTTAAGCCATCCGTGCCTTATTCTTCTGAGTGGGGCCCTGGTCCTTTAAGTTGTGCCTTAAAAGCTGCCAGGCTTATGAGAATATTTCCAGGCTCCAATACCCCATCTCTCCTGTCCTTGTTTGAATCCAGAATCACCCTTACAGGGTAGATGGGTGGCATAAAAATTTGATAAACAAACCGACAAATAAATCTTAAAGAAATGAACATGGCTGTCCAACTGTATAAAGTAGCAAAATTTATTCAGCGTAATTGAACAAGGTTAAAATATTCAGGAAACAGGAAACCTATAGCATGAATAGATTGTGCATCTTATTCAGACAATTATTTCAGTTAGTATGTAAAATATGTAATGAAATGTTATCTAAGTTTGGGCTTGGAATTTCAGTATTTGTTATAGGTGTTCAAAAATGCTGCTTTTAAAGTTTTAATAGACATGTAGGCTCGTATATAGATATGGTGTCTGTGTGTGTATGGATGGGTGCGTATAGGAGAGAGTATGTCCTCCTAGATGTGGTTTTTTATATTCCTTATTAGCTGTTGAGAGCTACTATGTACACATTTTCTAAATAAATAATTATTTATGTTCAGAAGTATGGTAAATTTGACTGACTCCAGACTCCAGACTCCAGATCTGAAATCTTAAATTATAGCTCTGTGTCATTTCTTTTCATAATATATGCAGTATTTAATGAAATACAAAACCTTAGGATATGAATATCGTTTGAATGACTTGAATGAGTCCTGTTGAGTAGACTTAAGGCAACTATGCCAAGTATCAATATATCAAATGTTGATACTTGTGAATTTCTTTTTTTCAAAGTGCTTGTAAGTGTGAGCAGAAATACTTGAAAACAAAAGGAAGAATATAAATGTGTTTTTTTGCAAATTAATTTGAATTATTAGAAGTTGCCTCTGACTTGTTTTTCTTCTGGCTCTGGTTAATAATGTCAGAAGGAAATAATATTTATCTGTAGATGTTTTGTCCAGAAAAACATTTTTGGGGGGGGGGGAATGAGTATTGGTTGATCCTGACAAGGCAGAAGGGATGTGATGTGATTTTTTTAAGTTTACTTGGTTTACTTGGAGTAATTCTTTTCCAGAATAATCTCTCATTAATTCTGAAGACTGATATAGTCTATTCTTGTTTCAGGTGTTGGAAGTGGAACATGGAAGATTGTGGTAGGGAAACTGTGAGAAACCAATTATCATGCTTAGACTTACAACATGTGCTATACACACTTTCACCAAATGAAAGTGAGAGCAACTCAGTCTTCTCTTTTTAAAGCTGTGCCCCACAGGGGGTCTACTTTGGCTGTGTGATCTGCCCCGTCTAGGGGATAATGCCAGTGTTGGCATATTCCTTCAGAGGAGTGGCCAAGCTTGACAGGCAGTTTAGCAGCCTTATTGGCAATTCAGAAAGCTTAATGATCAAAGACAGCAAAGCATAGCTTGGTGACAATCGTGCAAAGCACTTAGACTTATATACGACTTCACAGTATTTTACAGGCCTATCTAAGCAGTTTACAGAGTCAGCATATTTCCCCCAACAATCTGGGTCCTCATTTTACCGACCTCCAAAGGATGGAAGGCTGAGTCAACCTTGAGCCTGGTGAGATTCGATCTGCCAAACTGCTGGCAGCCGGTGATCAGCAGAAATAGCCTGCAGTACTGCACTCTAACCACTGCGCCACCATGGCTCTCTCCTTAATAACCTTTTTAAAAGTGTGTACTCTAAAAAGGAATGGAACACATGCTCTGTACTGAGTGAACAACTAGTTTATTGACATTCTGCTAAATAATTTGAAGACAACCATGTTGTCCTTTCTACATTCCAGAGTCTTCTAGAGGAGATGCAGCCAAAATACATAATCATGATCATCGTCATTGTCATTGTCATATCTGACATTTAAGGGAGGGATATAGGACAAAGGAGACACTTCAAAAAATTATTTTGGCAAACCCCTTTAAGATACACAATTGAAACTTGGTGGGTAAAACTCTCTAAAGGACCCACTATCCCTGTTTGCATTTCTTTCTGATCCAAACTGAAACAGCTTCAGGCATTGATGTTTTCCTGTTATAATCTATGGATTTTATTTTTCAAAGTGGCTTGAATTTGAGATTGCAAAATTGAATCAAATTACACCATCTTGAACTTCCAATTGAGAGACAATTTGCATAAGCCTAATTTGATCATCTGTGAATTTTTATATACTAAACCAAGAGAAAATTAATTATCTTTCCTCTATTCCTAATTCCTCAAAGTAGACCAAGGAACATCAATGCTTTCTGTTGGAGAGCTGATGAGAATAGAAAGTCCAAAAGTTCAAAGAGGAATGGAGTAAAAGGCTAGCAGGAGCATGGACTCTGATTACCTTTGGAAACTTTGGGCTACACTGTCAAGAATCCTTTATTATTATTATAATTGAAGATGGTGGTACTTCAGATCATCTTGATGGTAGCAGATTGTCTCTTTCAGCTCAGTGGAAAAGCAGGAGACAATACGTAGGCTAAATTCTAAATGTTGATATAACTGTCTTAAAGCACTTAAAAACATTCAAAGCAGTCATTGGTATGCAGTTAAATTCTTTAGTGCTCGCCAGTAGCATTAGGTAGATTCTTAAACTGTGAAAGCAAACAGATCTTAAGCAACTGGTTCATGGATCCTAAGGGTTGTTTCCCACGCATCTGGTTAAAAACTTTGCTCCAACATGTGGCCTCCCAACTTCAAATGAAGTTGCTCAACTTCATATAAATGTGGGAACATATTTATCTAAATCTTACAATCTTACATTGATGCACTGGCTATTAGTTTGCTTCTGTGCCCAACTGAAAGGCATCATTTAAACTTTAGATCTTGGAATTGACATAACACAGAGATCGGCTTCTTGGGAGGACAAAAGCCAAAAGTGTTTCTTTCTCTCTTTCTCTGTCTGATTCTGGCACCTACTCTTTCTTTGTCACTTTCTCCCTTCCTTTCTGCCAGTGATTATTCTGATGCTCTGATGATTTGTCAATTAAAATTTTAGACAGAAAAGCTCTGTTTCAATACCAGAAATCAGATTTGATTTAACTAAGAACAAATCTTTCTTGGTGAGTTTTCTACAATTATGGAATACATCTCTCAATGCACCTACAATGCAAAAGCATAGATATCATAGGGATCCTACTTTCCATTTACTGAGTTTGTGGAAAGTTCAGTGGAGTTTGTGTTAGCTTTGATGAAGTGCTAGCAGGGCCAGTGTCATTTGTGCACATAAAGCTACTGTTGTGCCTATGTATCAGCAATAACATCAATACATCAATATTAGCTAGCCCACCTAAAGGAAGTAGAATGAATTCCCTTTTGCAGTTGAATGCATACCAATCAAAATACTGAACAAAAACATAATTTTAAAAATGGTATCTTATTGGTAGATATACCAGTAGACCACAGAATAACTTCTATAAAATATAACCAACCATATCTAACTAGCAAAGTTTCTAGAAGAGTATACTTAACTGCCAGATCAGGTTGTTACTTACAAATATATATTTATTGATTTATTGCAGTTGATATGCCATTAAATCCAAAAAATCCCAAGGTGGTTTGCAAAAGTAAAGTTAATTTTTTTAAAAAAATATGTGTATGCTTTTGAGTCAGTATTGATTCCATTGACTGCCTGGAAAAGTCTCTGCAGTTTTCTTGGCAAGATTTCAAAAATAGTTTGCCATTGCCTGCTTCCTAGGGCTGTGAGAAAGGGGCTGGCCCAAGTCATTCAGCAGGCTTTGTGCCAAAGGCAGGTGCAGAACTCACTAATCTTCCAATCTGGTGCCTTAACCAAACTGGCTCTAAAAACTGTAATAAAAATAGCAAAACAAGAATCAATTTAATGATTCTACGTTATAAATTTTATTTTGCTTTATGTGTCTTTGTGCAGTCACGCTTAGTTGAAATCAAAGAAAATCATGGGCCCAGTATCTCAATAGAACTTACTTCCCTAAGAATGCACTGTAATGGTAAATGTTACAAGGGTAAAAGCAACTCTACTGTTTCTTACTGAAGTAAACAAAAATGTGTCTTTACATATAACCAATATCTGTGCTCTGATTTCCATTGATTAGATTTATAACACAGACATAAAGAAATTTCTAAAAAGTGAAGTGTAATTAATCATCTGGGATGAGAATCACAAGCTTAAGCTTGATCATAAAATAAGCTAACATACTTGACTGTTATGCCCATATCCTAAGAAGAAAATTATTCTTAACACTCAGACCAAGAAAAGAGAATCAAAAATTAAATTTTTTCAGGTAGTTGAAGCTCCTGTTTTTTGTAAAAATACAAGGTTACAAAAATAAATAAAATTTACATTTAAGATAAATAATATGGATTTGTTTTGTGAATAGACAACAAGAACAGCTGTTGATTTTGACAAAGTAAGATTGATTTTGGCCTAATCACTTCTTAAAATGCTAAAATGAGGTAATTTAAGCTTCAATGCTCAAATAAACATTTACCCAAGAGAACATTCTGAACTAAATAACTTGTCTTTGGAACAAATGGATAAAATCAAGTGTATTTGTGTTGTGAAGCTTAAAAAAATAAAACACTGGTTTAGACTGAGACAGAAAGTCTCTGAATCTTACAAGAAATCATGAGAATAATACTACCCTAGTAAGGATGATAATATGCTAATATATTTGGAGTGTTTTGAAATGGTAAACATAATTAAAATATAGCCCTGAACCTGGTCACAGATAATTTTCTTCTCTTAATAGATTATTAAAAGATTTTACTTATACAATTGCATTCAAAGAAAAGCTATAATAAATGTGATAAGAAAAGAAAGGAAAAAATCAAAGAAGAAAAAAGAGAAAAAGTAGAAAAATACAAAATATGAAAAGAAATATAAAGGGATTTCTGATTTGATAAAAACCACGGTGTTATATATTTGGCTTTTCTATTAAGGAAAATACTTCTGCAAACAACAAACCAGGCAACATATTGAAAAAATAAATTAAATTTCTACCTTTCAACCTTGTTGTTAGTTGCGAAGTTGTGTCTGACCCATCACGACGCCATGGACAACATTACTCCAGGCCTTCCTGTCCTCTACCATCCTCTGGAGTAAATTCAAGCTCATACCTACTGTTCGGTGATTCCATCCAGCCACCTCATTCTCTGTCATCCCCTTCTTCTTCTTTTGCCCTCAATCTTTCCCAGCATCAGGCTCTTCTCCAGTGAGTCCTTCCTTCTCATTAGGTGGCCGAAGTATTTGAGTTTCATCTTCAAGATCTGGCCTTCTAAAGGGCAATCAGGGTTGGTCTCCTCTAGGACTGACCAGTTTGATTGTCTTGCAGTCCAAGGGACCTTTCATCAAATGTATTTCTTTGGTGACCTGGAAACTGTTGCATTTTTATAGTTATAGATTATATTGTTATAGATGCACATCTCTCTCTTTCCTTGCTTTCTGCCCTTTTGGTCTATAGCCAGAGAAATGGAAAAGTCAACTCAGTTGATCAAGATAACGGAGTAATCTCTTCCTTTGCTCAGCCTGATGCATGGCTATTACCATGTAGTCAAAGCTTTTGGTTTCAGTTGTACACCACTTAGGTTTCAACTGATTCTTAAAAATGGTCATATTACTTGTACCACAGAAGAAGATTTAGCATTTTGCATGAGGTGCTTACCAAAAATTGAAAAGGAGAATCCATAATGCAGACTTTTATTACTTCGTTAGCCTTGTATAAAGCAAATTAAGAACAATTGTGAAATGCTGTAGGATTACACACCACACCTTTTCTCTCATAGCAAATAGTTGGGTTATCAAAAGATCTTATATTAAAGCTTCTAACAGAAAGTTAAATGAGCAATTATGGCATGCATATTTAAGCATAGAGTACACCCTTTTAATTATATACAGGTTTTCCACTTGCACATTGTGTGAAAATTGTACATTCTTATCTAGAGCTATATGATGAAATTATAGCTTTCAGAAATATTATAGAAACAACCATGATTTAATCACTGGTTATCTAATAACCGCATTATGCTATCTTTAATATAAAAAATATGGCACGAGTACCTTGTTGTACATAACTTTCCAACAACATAGAGGACACATGTTAAATACCAGAAATTATGTGTAAGGGAGTTACAATCACAGAATGATGAACAGATGTTTTTCTAAACATGAACAAACCATGTAATATCATTGCAAATGGAAATAAATGCATAAGAACATTTAAATTAGCAGCACCCTCTCAATGTTTCTGAATACAATTGCTTATTTTTGATGAATTTTCCCTCTTTCTCAGTAGGCACATTGGGCGTATTTTGCAATCCTTTAGCCCCACTTCTGTTTATTTTGTTTGAAAGTTTAAAGAGCAAGAGTGCCTCCTATCCAATTTTAGATAAGGAGAGTTTTCAACGGGACTTCTGACTGAATCTTGGACATAACTACCGTATTTATTTGTTAATAATGAATTCTTCCTAAACTACAGGAAGGTGGTAGACATCACACCAAGCATACTGATGAAGGACTTCATTCATCACATGCTTTAACTGCTTTTTGGATTTGGAAGTGGGAATTTCCTGTGTCAGACCATTCCAAAATGCAAATTGAAAAGGAAATGCGGATAAAAACACAAATGTTTCCCAAGCATTTCCAATATAATATGTGTCACAGTCTTACATTAGTGCTTCAAATTCTCTTTATGAATTTATCTCCTTTTTCTGTGTACTTGAAGGAGATCCTAGATAAGCTCATATATTTAAGCTTCACCATTTGCTTCTCTCAACCATAACTGAAGGCACATGGGAAAAGCATCCAAAGGTTAGCCATTTAGAGAGAAAAACAGCAATAAATAAACAAATAAAAAGCAACCAGTCTGGAAGTTTTGCTTAGTATCAAAAGCAGCTTTAATTTTGCACATTCATGCTCTGCTGTTGTACTTGAAACAATGAATACAGCAGGGGTGGGCTGCTGGGGGTTCGCCCGGGTTTGGGCGATTGTCTAGCTAGGATTCTGCCCAATTCGGGGAATCCCCAAATGCTACCCTGGCTGTACATGCCCACCCATTACGCCCACTATGCCCTTCCCAGGAGTCTCCATGTTGCCTGTTCATGCCAGGTAAACGCAAGGCCCGCATGGAGGCTCAAGGAAGGGGGAAAACGGACCTACCAGAAGTTCCAGAAATCTGGAAACAGGACTGTTTCTGGCCTGCAGGGGGCCTATGGAGCCTGGTGGAACCAGTTTTTGCTTTCCCGGAGGCTCGAGGAAACCCCCCCAGAGCCTGGGAAGGGTGAAAAGTGCACCCCCTGCTGTGGTGCAGGAAGCTGACTAGGCCACACCCACCATGGCCACGCCCACGCCCACCCAGCAACAGGGCAGGGAACCCGTTGGTGCAATTTTTGAAGCTCAGCCCTGGAATACAGTTTTGCCTAGAATGAGAAAAAAAATAATAATACAGATCAACCATGGAATGTTGTGGATATCTCAGCATTATTACAAAGATTTATCAAAGTTTTTTTCTGGTGGAATAGGGGCATTTTTATATGATGATTTTTAAGGATCTGCCTTTTTTATGGCTGGCAGGTAAATGTATACATTTTCTGAAAATAAAATGGAGGTTATGCAAAGGCAGAGAGAATTAACTTTTAAAAGCTCCTAACATTTTAACAGTTCCATGGTCTAAAGCAGTGGTCTCCAACCTTGGCAACTTTAAGACCTGTGGACTTCAACTCTCAGAGGAACTCTGGGAGTTGAAGTCCACAGGTCTTAAAGTTGCTAAGGTTGGAGACTACTGGTCTAAAGGAAGCAATGATTTTTTTAGGAAATGTATCAATAAAAGGGAAAAGGGACAAGGGACAAGAATGAATAAAGAGAGGTGGGACCAAAAACAAGTTAGGAGGGAGGACAAGACATCTCCTAAACCAGTGGTTCCCAAACTTGGCAACTTTAAGACTTGTGGACTTCAACTCCCAGAATTCTCCAGCTAGCTCTTCTGGCTGGAGAACTCTGGGAGTTGAAGTCCACAAGTCTTAAAGTTGCCAAGTTTGGGAACCACTGTCCTAAACTAATGAAAAATCACCTTATCATTATATTGTCCACTATGCCCTTTCTCTCCCCAAATGTCACTTATGTACATATTTATATATCACCCAATTACATATTCTTCTAGCATTGTTAAATTACCAAATACTAAATATCAAACTAGCTATATTAAGCTTTGCATTAAGCACAATTTTGTCTGATTTACTTTAGAGGCTATATATAACAAACTTTAGTTTAAGCAGGACCACCAGGCTAAGATATTTTGTTGAGGTACAATGATGAATGCCATCCTAAGTCAGAATGCATGGTATAGTATTTTGGGACCTGAGATATACAGTTTTTTAAAAGCTCCTCCTTTTCCTAGCAACAAAACAGCAACAATATATCTGTAAGGGGGAAAATCAGCTGACTGAGGCAGCTGAAGTGCTTCTTAATGGACGACACAGCAAGAAAGGCACTCAAGAACTTTTATAAGAGTGCTAGCTATATTTCCAAACTGGGCACATAATAAATTGAAGCCATTAGCTTTCTAACCGGCAAGGCTTGCTTCGATTCCATCATTGATGTCTATGATAAGTAGCCTGCCTTACTTACTATCCACAAATGCATGCAAAAAAAGACATTAGTTGTGGAAACGATTTAAGCCTGGCTGATCTTAGATAACTACCTATTTTTCCATGCATAGGGGAAGTGCTTTTACAATTGAGTCATTTTTTTGCCACAGCCCTGTACAAGGTAGCCAGAGAATGCACTGTTGTAATTAAGTAAAAAGCTTTTCTTTTTTTGCCTGATGCTGAAGTGTTATAGTGCTTCGGAGCTGCTCAATGCCACATCACTATTGTTCTCCATATGGGGAATTTGAATTGCTATCTTACTTTCCAATAAAACTATAAGGCAGGCATAGTCTAAAACAGTGGTTCCCAAACTTGGCAACTTTAACTCTGCTGGCTGGAGAATTCTGGGAGTTGAAGTCCACAAGTCTTAAAGTTGCCAAGTTTGGGAACCACTAGTCTAAAAGGAACTTGTTATGTAATCAACCCTCTCTCTCACCCAAAGAAACATGTTAATGGAACATAATTATCCTGCAACACAGAGAAAGCAGGTCCAATTCATTAGCCTGAGAGCAAAGAAAAAAGGGAAAAACCAGAATCATAGTAATTCATTTGCATAATCACCAAATGAAACACAGCCTTCTTCTTTTTTTCAGTTTATCCTGTTTCCCCCAATTTTATGTTTACAATACATCATGTAAAACATAGACATTGTTTCAAGTGAAATTAAGGACCAATAAACATTTTAGCTCTGAAACAATAGATTTATATAGATTAGTTTAACAAGTCTGGGTGGTAACCATTTTCTGGTTTTGATTTATGACTCTGAAAAGATGAAAATCCATAAGAAGGGAGAAGATAGCCTTGGGAAACAGCTGCAGTTATTGGAAATATTGGAAGGTAGGCTTTCTACTTAAATTGTCTTCCTTTCTCACTATTGAGACAATTAAATGCAGCACTCCTTCTCTACATTATTTTCTATGTTGTACCACCTGCAACATCTCACATTTCAAAATGTATGGAAGAGTAAATATCACATTGTACCATATTAGAGTGAATCAAAGAAGAACTGCTGTCTTCTCTTACAGATATACAGTATGTGGATCATCATTATTAAGGCCAGACCCTAAGACATATATTTGAACATACAAACTTGTCTCTTGGATTACATCATATGTCATTGGCAAAACGTTATATGAAAATAAGTTCCCATATAATGCATTTATTGTTGGAGTTCAGAGGGTTGGCCAGAGTGGGATACAGTGAGTGTATGTAGAGGGAAGCTTGATTACATGGCTGTAGTTGCCCTCTCTTTTGATAGGGCAACTACAGCCATATAATCAAGCTGTCCTCTTTTTGGATAATGGGTAAACCAGTAGTGAAATTCAATTTTTTTGGCTTGGTGGGTATGGTGTAGCTTGGTGGGCATGCTTGGTGGCCGTGGCAGGGGAAGGATACTGCAACACCTCCATTCCCACCACACTCTGGGGCCAGCCAGATGTGGCATTTGCCGGTTCTTCGAACTACTCAAAATTTCCGCTTCTGGGTCTCCAGAACCTGTAAGAACCTGCTGGATTTCATCCCTGAGGTAAACCCAAAGTCGCATGGCCAGCTGGTCCTTTTAGCAAAGCTTTCAGAACTATTGCAGAAAAAATAAACCAGCTATAATCACTATATTTGTGATTAGCTATGTGCCAGAACCAAAGTGATGCCTCCTGGCACAATGTTTCCCTACGTAACCCAACAAATGTTTCTTTTTCCATTAAGAATGGAACAGATGCTCACAAATAAAACCTCGGTATGAGGGAAGTCTGTACAACAGACTTTAAAGAATAAAACAAAGCATATAAAATGTATTTAATATAAGAATCAAAGCCAGTTCTGTGACAGAAGCTATTAGTTCCAGTTCATAGTGTCTAGGCATGATCCCTGTTCCCACAACACGATTAACTGTCTCAGTGCGAGGGGGTGGGATATATAGTGGAAACATTACCAAGAGGAACATCAGAAAGAAATTAATTAATTCAGTCAGTCACTGACTTTCAAGAGATTAAATTAGTTTCAAATTGATGAAGTCATGGGCAACATGGGCATCTTAACTCTACCCAGTCAGTTATGCAAACTGATCTGTTTTGCATAGCTAGTTATTGCCCCAAAATCTGTACAGAAGGAACAGAGGAAAAAAGAAGCATATCAATTATGTAATTCACTTCTAAGGTTGTCATGTCTCAGAATTTGATTGGCTGCTGTGACTAAACCCTCTTGGCTGCTGCCTGCTTGCTCAATGAGGAAGGAGTGATGTAATGAGCCCTTGTAGCATTCCATTGATGCTACAATGACTCCTGAATATACAAGTACTTCTGAAGAAAGCAATAGCATTTAGCAATAATGCTTAGGTTTATTTATTTATATATTTATTGGAGTTTGTCAAACAAAAATTAGAACAAGAATAAAAGAATAAAAATACAATGACAGGGATGATAGGCATGTTAGTGTACTTATGCATACCTCCTCTACTGACCACTTAAGTATGAAGTAAGGTCCACGGAAGTAATTTTGTGACTGAAACTGAAATTTCATAGCTGAGTCAACTGAATCAGGTAGGGCATTCCAGACCTTGACACCTCTATTACATAAATATTTTTTACAGTCAAGTTTGATCACACGTATTATTGCGATTAAAACAGAAAAAGTCATTTACAGGTAAAAACATTACTACATATAATTTTGTATGCAATACTTAGGTCTGACCACAAATCACGCAGTTTTAAGTTACCCAAACTTAGAATTTCGAGCCTAGTAGCATAAGGAATTCTATTGTGTACAGAAGAGTGCAAGACTTTTCTCGTGAAGTACTTCTGAATCAGCTTGATTTTATTGATGTCAGATATATGGTGGGATTCCAAACAGTTGAACAATGTTCTAAAATTGGTCTAGCATAATTAGCAATACAATGTTTTCAGAAAAAAAGCTTTCCAAAATTAAGTTTACAACTCTTAATGCTTTTTAGCAACACTGTTGCCGTGAGCTTTGGAGCATAAATCATCTGAGATAACTATACCTACGTCCTTAACAAAGTGAGGTCATTTACTAGATCAATGCCACCTAGCTTATACTTGACATTCTGATTACATTTACCAATATGTAAGACAGAACATTTATTAATCGAAATCCATAGACCATTCAGACACATAATCAAAATCACTTTGCAAAACAATAGAATTATCTGTAGAATTGAATAATTTTGCATCATCGGCAAAAAGAACACAATTGCTTTTAAGTTGATCACATAGGTTGTTGATATAGAGCAAAAAAAATGTGGTACCTAAGACTCTGCCTTGAGGAATACCACTGTTAACTGATGCAGGATTGGACAGCGAGTTCCCTATTTTGACTTTCTGCAGTCTATTAGACAGGAAAGCAGCAATCCATTTTTTCAAAGATCCAGAAATATTGTAAAAGTTTAATTTCAACAGCAGTTTATCATGTATCAAAAGCCTTATAAAAATCTATGTAAATTGCATCAACAGCTTTACCTTGATCAAGACATGTAGTCCAGATGTTTTTATAATACAAAAGTTGTAAATTACAGGTTGAATTTTTCCTAAAGTCAAACTGTTTGTTAGATATCAAATTATTTGTCTCTAAGTAGTGAATGGACTATAAGATGCTCTGGACTATAAGACGCACCTAGCTTTTGGGGAGGAAAACAAGAAAAAAAATCTGCCTCCCACCAATTTGCCTCCTTGCAGCAAACAGCAAACAGCCTGACCTTTGCAGCATCCCCATGATCATGTGATCAAAATTCAGATGCTTGGCAACTGGTCCATATTATTGACCATTGCTGTATCTCAAGGTCATGTGATCACATTTTGTGACCTTCTGATAAGCAAAGTCAATAGGGAAGCCAGATTCACTTAACAACCAAGTTACTAATTTATCAACTGCAGTGATTCACTTAACAACTGAAGCAAGAAAACTCATAAAATGGGGCAAAAACTCACTTAATAAATGTCTTACCTCACAACAGAAATTTGAGGTTCAGTTGTGGTTATAAGTCAAGGACCACCTGAAATATTCTGATAGAAGTATAAACTATACTTCTAAATAGAATTCAGTAGAGATTGAATTGGTTTTGTGACTGACTAGGTAAACATGTAGAATTGTGTTTCTCAACCTTGCTGACTTTAAGATTTGTGAACTTCAACTCCCAGAATTCCCTAGCTGGCAATGGGCTGGGGCATTGGAGGAACCCTGATATAAGAAAAGAAAACCTTTGGAACGAGCTCCCCGTGGAGATTCGTACTCTCACCACCGTCCAGGCCTTCTGCATAGCCCTTAAGACCTGGCTAGCCCGTCAGGCCTGGGGACAAAGATAATCGCCCCTCCCGAATGATGAATGAATGCTGCACATTATTTTACTCTATGTTTGTCTACGTCATTGTTTGTATTTCCCTCCCCTGATCCTATGTAAGCCGCCCTGAGTCCCCTCAGGGAAAAGGGCGGCCTATAAATTGTAATAAACCTAAACCTAAACCTAAAACACAGATCTTGTTGGAATCCTTATACTTACACAATATGCATTGAAGTGGCTTTATTTCAGGATAGCTAACAAGCTGGTCAGCTGCAGCCCTGTACCTGCTAGAATTTTTATATGAGAAATATATTTAGAAACAGATAGCAAAAACAAAAACTAAAAGTACTGAGATGAAATCCTAGAGTGCTTAGTACACTGTGCCACTTTTGATACGACAGCTTGTAAGGGAGTGAGAAGGTTTTGCTAAACTGCCCTGGGAAATTACAATGAATGATTATGCACTGTATTTTGCCATAGATCTGCAGTGAATGATGAATTGCAATGCTACCAACTGTGGGGGAAAACAGTCCATTTTAAAAGTAACCACATCTGAAAATGTGACGCAAACGAACGGATAAAAGCAGAAATCATTAATATATTCTTCTACATACAATGTCCATAAACAAGTCGATTGATGCCTGCAAGCCTTTTGAAATATTATACAGTGTGTTAAAGATGCGTGCATTATGCATGGCAGGAATGGGAGACAACTGAAGTAAATAATTGACATTGAGTTAATAAAAACCCTACCATACCTGACATACTATGTTACAACTGGAGTATGAGGAATGGGTTTCAATTGCAAGCCCAGATTTTTTTTAAATGTGCACATTGTTTCAACGAAACCAGGTGGTGCTTTAAAATGCAGCCTGCTATATATTTTGCAGCATATTTCAGGGTAAGGGACTAAGAGCGATACCTCATCCCTTGGCAGGATGAAACAGATAATAGTCTACCTCGAGCTGCAGGTGTATCAGGCATATCAAGCTACTTCATGCTCTAGAGACTCTGCAATACAGTAGTTTTCAATTTATGACCTTCTGTTTAACAGTGGTTCAAAGTTACAACAGCCTCAGAAAAAGTGGTTTATGATCTGTCCTCCAAGTTAGAATTGCTGCACTAACCCCACAGTCAAGTGATTGCAATTTTGGTACTTGGCAACTGACTCTCATTTATGATGGTTGCAGTGTCTGGGGGTTACATGATTGCAATTAGCTTCTGGCAACTTCTGATGGTAAAGCTGGATTTGCTGAATGACCATATGATTAGCCTGACAACCATGTGCTTTGCTTTATTGTGGTGATTCACTTAATGGCTGTAGTTAAAAAAGATCATACAATTGGGGTCTGGTCCTATGATGCCTCACTTAATGACTGATTTAAGTCTCAATCATGGTGATAAGGTGAAGACTACCTATAGAAACTTATCAAGATTGCTGTCAGACCTGGAAACCATCTTGGGCATTAGATTTTCAGGCCTGCCACATTTAGTGCCTTGTGAAACTGGGAAGGGGGATTGTATGAAGCTTGGGAGATAAAGAGTCATAATAACATTCCTTTCTCTGAGAGTCAAGGCCACTTTGCCCTGCATCTTGAGGGGTGTGACTGGAAAGCATCTCCAGTTGGGACAGTGCATTGATTGGACCATGTGGCAGACATGTGAGTGCTGGGGCAGGGACTTGGACTTTCTTTTTGGGGGGGGGGGAAACCTGAAAGCTTTCAGATTTGGGTTTTCCCAGATGTGCCAACATGGCATCTCTAATAAAATGGAACTTTGAGGAATGCCTAGCCTCTCCGTCTTCTTCTTTTGGGGGGTGTTACTTGGAACCCTGACAAGTGCTTGTGTTTATAGAACAGGGGTATCAAATGTGCGCCATCACGGCATCGTGATGTGATATATCGCGACTTTCTCCCCCTTCACTAAACTGAGTGTGGGCGTGGCCAGCGCGTCCCCCATCTGGCCCGTAGGCCATGAGTTTGACACCCCTGTTCTAGAAAGATGCTCTGGCTGGGTTCATGGATTGTGCTAAACCACTGTATTTTTAACCATCATATTTTGTTATTAATACTTTACATATCATTGGAGTTTAAAGAAAAGCAGCCATGTGCAGGGTCATGGGTATCAAAATCAGTGGGATAGTGAATAGAGCATTGTGATGCAAGGCATGCCCTTTTGTACCTGCACTGATGTTGCATGCAGATTCAAAGGGGCGGGGGCTTGCAGCACAATGCTTCTACTGTTGCAGAAAATGACAGGCTTTAGACTTCTCAGGATACAGGAAAAGTTTATTTGGCAGCCAGGTTCAGAAAGCTAGCGAAATGGCTAGCATTGCAAGTTCTGAACAACCTTCATTATCGAAACACGTGTTTTTATACATTCTCAAAAGCATTGCAACACAGAAATACTTAACTCATTTCTTATTGGTTAATTTGAGGAAAAGCCTTATAAGTAGATGAGGGTCTTACTTCTCCTTTTGTTACAGGTATGGATTACGTGTCATTAACGAACTTTAATTGAACCTTGTGGTTTGGACTTTTGACATAGGTTTTGACATAGGGACGTTGGCTAGAACCTCTTGTGGTTAGTGAATGGTGACATTTCTTTTAAGCAACTTCTAACTGTCTCTGTTATTCTATGTCTTCATTCTTATATTTTTTAATCCATATTTTATTCTACTTTATCACCACATTCTGATACCCTGCCCACAAACTTCATTACATAGTATGTGAATCCAGCTCAAATGTATTAGGGCATGTTTTTGAATCATGAATAAGAAATCTGTTAAAGGCTCCATTTATTCTTGACTAAAGCTGCACTACTTCCCTACACAGGGTTATGTTATGTGTCTGTTAACAACATCGAAAGAAAAAGCTTATTGCATTGTACACTCAAGCTGCAGGTAAACAGAATTCAGCCTGCTTTTATTCAAATTCAGGTAACTATATTTCAATTTGAATGTGAATTCAGTTTGAAAACTAGTAATGCATTATTAGAAAGTCTACTAATGAAATGACTATCCCTTAATTAAGTAATAGGCTATTCCATTAAGTGTTATGAATGTAGGCTACTTAGACTCTAACCATAGTTATCTAATACACAGTTTAAATATTACAAACCATGTTTGTTTTTTATTTTTATCCATTTCTATCATAACCACATTTAGCAATCTAGATATAAGCCTCAAAACGCTTAGAACATTGCAAATTCCGCAAACCTGAATCCTGACAATTGTTGTAGAGTTTGGAAATGTGGTGGCATCAGGATAAATCTGCATTGCCAGAAGCATTCCTAAGTGATGTCTATCTGCATGGAGGAGGAATGGAAGAAGCTTTGAAGACTGGTTAGGCAAGCAGCAGACACACAAAAAAGTCTTGATTGACTGTAGCTGCTGAATCTGCCCTATTTAAGGTGGAAATGAATGCTGAAACTGAGCAGAGAATGAGGGATTATGACAAGAAATCACTTCCATGGTCTACAGAAACTTTGTAAAGATTCTAATGCAGTAATGGGGCATGAAGGAAAAAAAGGACTGTTCTGAAGTAAAAAAAAATAAACACAAAACAGTATTTTCTCTACTTCCATTTGAAGGAATATAGTGAATGTAAAGATCCTGCCACCTCTAATGGACAGGGGGCAAATGTAATGCTAGATTTGACTGGATGAAAATGCAGGAAATGTGTTAATTGAGATACATTTTAGCATCTCAGATTTTCTTTGAATATTGGTCTATTGTCTGACTTGTCTACTGCTCTATTTCTAATAAAACCTGGCCTTAAGCCAAATCACATTATACCACGAGAAAGCAATGGCTGCTGAGTCCCTCAGTTGCAGGGTGAGGGGTTCTTAACAGCCTGTGAATTTGGCATGTTTTGTAAAAAATGCACAGTTTGAAGAAAATGGCATGGGAGGAATAAAGAAGAATGCATCACACAGAAAGGCTTCTGGGTCATCAAAACCATCAGTGGGTGAACATCCTGTGGTGAATTAAAAAGAGATTCTTAAAATATCATTGTTATATTAATTCTTTGATAGTAAAATCAATTTCTTTGAACTTACTGACCAATCTTTCATGACCACTTTTGTAAAAATTGAGTTAAAAATCAGTTGAACCAACATATTAATTTTAATATTAATAAATCTTGCTTATAATAAAAAAAAAACCTCAGCTGGTGTGAGAATTGCTGCCATTTCATCCTGAACAACTGGATGGCAGTGACATAAATTCATTTCTCATTTTAAAGGCTAACGGTACCTTGTGGCTTTTTATTTAGGAAGAATACATTTTATAAAAATGGGAACTCTTCCCCCTCATCTGGATTTGGGGTTTAGCACGTTGGAGAATGCATGTTGAGTTGGGATGAAGTCCCATGTTTTTTTTTAAAAAAAATATTTTTTTATTTTCAAAACAAACACATAAAATTTTCCTTCTTTACATACTGTAGAAAGTGTATCAGTTGGTTACAAAAGGCTTTCGTGCATCTCTTCCACAGTCCTCAAGCATAATTCATATTAGCTCAAGTATTTTAACTCAGATATTTATACATGTTACCCTTATACCTCCATTTTTATTTGACTATAATTGTTTAAACGTCCTTTATCATAAAATATATCAAGATTTAATACATAACCACATACTGGCATTTCATTTAATATTTCTAAAATACTCCAATAACACTGAATCCTTATGTCCTACTCTAGCTAAACATCCATAATATTTAATAACAAACTTTTCTAATCCTTTCCAAATTTTCATCCAGTTTCCTTATATTGTATACATACATACATACATACATACATACATACATACATACATATGATGTCATCATTATCCCTCCTTTATTTGACTATATCCTGTATCATAAAATTTTCCCCCTAATAATCAAAACTTACCTGTATCTAACTTAGTTTTTTTTTATTAACCTTTGTATATAATCCAAAAGGATTTCTAATGTTTCTTTCATGGGTACCATTCAATATTCATATCCAATTATTACTTATCATAACACTACACATTGTATACATTATTATCATTATCAATTATTTATTTAACTATATCTATTATCAGTAAATTTCCCTAAGTTTAACTAGTTTTAAGTTATATTCTTCCATCTATCACCTGTATCTTTCCAATAACAAAACAATCTCATATCTTCTGCCATTTGTGGTACCAATCCTCTAATCATCTTCTTGATCAGCTTTGTATGGACTTCTCTTAGCAACTAAGCAATTATAAGATCTCTCATATAATCTTGATATCCTCTTTCGTTTCCTTATTCAGTTTCTCTTTGATTGTCAGTTGTGTTATCAATACTTTTGCTAATGGAATTTCTTTCTTTAAGTCCATAGATTCTTTAATTTTATCTTCTTCTATATCTTGACCATTGGAATAGATTTCCTCTCCATTTAATTCATCTTTTTGTATTCCATTCTTTCCATTTTCAAGAGCAAACCAATTACCATAGATATCAGCAGGTTTAGTATCTGTATATTCATTTTCCACTTCGGTTTTGAGTTTCAATCACCCCGTTTTGCATTTGATGAACATTTTCATTTTTTTCATCATATTTTCTTGTTATGTGCTCTAGGTGTTCCATTTTTCTCTCTACTATATTTGATAATTTCTGTAGTTCTGAAAAATATATTTTGCAAAGTTAAGACCTCTATTTTTTCTTGATGTTGTGTCATTCTAACAAACACAGCTGCTCTGGCTTGGAAGATTAATAAAATTAAAGCATAGATTCACAAAGAACATTATTTTCACTTTTCTCTGGTTGAAAATATACTTGAAAGGGACATCTGTGTTCTTATCAGTCTGTAGCCAAACAATAAAACCTTGTGGTGCCAAGTCAAAGCAATCCATGAAAGAAAGAAAAAACATTGTGTTTTGAATACACAAAACTCTGATCAACAAAACTTCCCAGCCTCCGGAGTGAGACACTGTTAAAGAGTTTCTTTTTATATCTTCTTTGTATTTTAAATTAGAGAAAGAGGTCCAATCTTTAAATGAATTAGAAAAATACCCACAGCAATAAAAGAGGAAAACTTTAGTCTGTAAATTACAGAGAGTCACAAAGAGAAGGTAGAAGAAGAAAAGTTAATTCATCTGTTTCAAAAGGTTTGCATAGATTTGATTCATGAAAATAACATTTAAAAAGTAAGATAACCACTGTCAAAAACCATTTCAAATTTAATTCCGCCGCTTGATTCTTCTATTCTTCCATTTAAATTGATTTTTGAGTTTTTATAGGCAGTCTCTTTTTTAAAACAATAAAAATTCCTCACCAGCTGGAAACACTTTCTCTTTCCATATCCTTCCGTTTTGGAGCTGCCCCGACTTTCTCAGCCTTGGCTGGATTTTTTGTCGCTGGCTTGAAAAACATACCTTGCTTTTTTCAGGGACTTTGCGATATCCCCGAGATCAGCAAGACATATTCTTCCTGTTCACCATCTCTTCAGGATGGTTTAGGTCCGTTTGGACCACCCATTGGCAAAAGTGTTGGCTGTGGTCTCAGATCTCCCCGTGGAGATCCGTACCCTCACCACAGTCCAGGCCTTCCGCACAGCCCTCAAGATCTGGCTATCCCGTCAGGCCTGGGGATAGGATTACTCTCACCCCGCCCGAATGTTGAGTGACCACATCCCTCCTCAAAACACGGAGGAGGAGCCAATGTCGCGGCAATATGGCTGTGCGGTCTCAGCCATATTGCCGCGACATTGGCTCCTCCTCCGAAGTCCCATGTTTTGAGGAGGGATGTGGTCGGGGAGGGATATTCTCATATCCCCCCTCCCTCCCTCCCTCCCTCCCTCTCTCCCTCTCTCTCTCTCTCTCTCACGCCTTCTCAGTTGCAGCTCCGACACTATGGAACAACCTCCCCGTGGAGATCCGTACCCTCACCACAGTCCAGGCCTTCCGCACAGCCCTCAAGATCTGGCTATCCCGTCAGGCCTGGGGATAGGATTACTCTCACCCCGCCCGAATGTTGAGTGAATGTTGTGTTTTTATGGTTAATTTCTTTTATTCACGTTTCTTTTTCTTTTAAGTCTTGTCTTGCACTCCCTTCCCCCCATTGTTGTAAGCCGCCCTGAGTCCCCTCAGGGAAAAGGGCGGCATATAAATGTTCAATAAAATCTCTAAAAATCTCTAAATCACACACACACACACACACACACACACACACACACAGACACACACACTTGAACTTTGGTGTGCAGAAGAAAAAGGGAAGGTGTATGCATCCAAGCAGAAAGAATCAAGAGGGTCGAGATACAGGGACTAGAGAGAAAGTTTTAGGAAAGCAACAGGCAGAGAACCTTTCATAAAGTGTCCTGCTCAAGTGGGTAGCTTAATAAAGCTTCCATACTAAGGGGCAGTCTACACTGCAAGAGCTAGGCCTCTTGGATAAAAAGGAGAAGTCTGATCTTTTGGCTTCCTTAAGAGCTGGACCCCTCAAAATTGGAACTTGCCTAAAAGAGACTAATGGGATTTGGCACCAGCATCATGAAGCTATATCTATTTTATTTGGGTACAATGTGTTCTATGAATACATTTTTTTTTCCTGGCTTGGATTGCTATATGAGAAATGGGGTCTGGAGAAAAAGGCTTCTGCACCTAAGCAAAAACAACAGAGGGAACTGACCCTAGTCACAGTAGTGCTAGGGGAAGGGGAGAGAAAGAGCCTGTCATCTCCTTGTGAATTATATTGGTTTTATGACATCCAGGGTCAAAAGTCACTAACTGTCAGTTGTCAGTTATCACAGTGAACATGTCTTCCAACATGTAAGTTGGTCTTCAGAAGGCCTGCTCTAGCGCTCTTATCAATGTTTTTCCTTGTTGGAGGTGGGGATAGGGGAGGCAGGCAGGCTGTAGAAGACACCTTTGATCTGATGTTCAAAGTTGTCCAGAGGGAGCAACTCACCTAGTCACTATGTACAACAAAGGAGAAAAATGATTATTTTCTTATTGGTCTCCAAAAACATTGTGTTGAGAAGACCCCAATTGCCCTGGGATGAGGGGACTGAGAGGCATAAAGTAGGGAAGGGATGTCCTCAGGACTGGGCTCCTTCCCAGAGATTCAAACAGAAAGAACTTCTCTCTCTGCCCAAATATTCTCTTTGGCTCAGAGATTAAGCAGAGGCCAACCCTTTTCTGAATCACTAAGAACCCCTTCCTACTGAAGCTCCTCTGAACCTGAACCTTCCCTTGAGGCGTTCTGCCTTCTGGGAAACACCTCAATTCTTTGCCAGAAATTCTTTGTCACAGAAAACTCTTAGGATTGCAATATAAGGGGAATCAGACTGGAAGTTTAGCAAGTGCTGCATCAATGAGCCTTGCTCAGTCAACAAGCTTAATGGAGCTTCTACATAAAGAAACAGTCCACTTCTGGAGAATTAGACCTTCTGTGGGAAAAGGTGAGAAACAGTGATTTATTAGTTGGTTCCTAGAGACATTTGGGTGGCAATGGAGTATTGAGAAAAGGTGTAGCAGGTGATCTTTGATAGGATCCTAAAGGAAGTTTCTCATCTCCTTGGAAATTCTATTGGCTTTATGACTTCATTCATCCAGGCTAAACTGTCACTGTCAGTTGTCGGTTACCACAGCGAGAATATCTTCCAAGATGTAAGTTGGTCTTCAAGAAGGGCTGCTGGGCTCTGGGAAACCTCTTTTAGTGACCAACTTATCAGAGGATGGAAATGCAGATTTGGCCTTTTCTTAGGAAATGGAAACAGGGAGAAGATGTGCTCCAGAAAACACCCAGCTCCTTCCCTTTTTACTTTTAATTATTGATGGACCATTTTCAATCAATTTGGATCACACAATCCCTTTTGCTTGCCATGAATAAGCATGTTTTCTTGAATTCTGCCTCCCTGCCACATTCTTCTCCCACTCTGTTCTAGTGCTTTTATCAATTTTTTTTTCCTGTTAGGACAGGGAGAAATTTGCTTCTGGGTAGTAAAGGAGGGAGGCTGTAGAAGACATCTATGAAGATATTCAAAGTTGTCCAGAGGAGTAAAACACCTAGTCACTATGTACAGCAAAGGAGAAAAAAATTATTCCTATTGGTGTCCAAAAAGCATTGTGATGAGAAAACCCTTTGCCCTAGAATGAGGGGACTGAGAGGCATAAAGTAGGGAAGGAATGTCCTCAGGACTGGGCTCCTTCCCAGAGATTTAAACAGAAAGAACTTCTCTCTCTGCCCAAATGTTCTCTTTGGCTCAGAGATTGAATCTCCAAGAACCTCTTCCTCCTGAAGCTCCTCTGACATAAACATACACACACCGCCTTGCCTTCAGATTTTTTTCTGGGTGAATACCTCAATTCTTTGCCAGACACCTTAAGTTCACACTGACAGACATAGACTGCAATTAACCTAAAATTCTGAAAACATAGCTGAAGAGTACTATATAGAAAATATTTTCCAATGGTAAGAAATCATCTTAATGTTGCAGTTGAGAAAAAGAAGAGATATCCAAGCACAAAAAATGGTGTGAGTTGACTCAAGAGATAGAGATGTAGCGACATCCACAGACAACATACTTCCAAAAGCCAGTGAGTCTTGCTCAAGCAGCTACTTTATGGAACTTCCCTATTGAGATGCAGCCTATATCCAAAGAGATACTCTTCCTTTTTAACACAATGGAAAATAGGGGGAGGGGGTTGTGTGGTTTTAGGGGACAATTTCCCAAAGGTATTGGCCTGGCATTGCTGGTGTACAGAAATGCTTGGCTAAAGGATCATTGTGAACACCTCACAATGTTTAATGACAAGGTGCCTGGAGTCTCCATAGAAACTCCAGGGCCTTTGTGTTCTCATCCATCCACCTCTGGGCTTAACTCTGTCCTCAGTGAGTGAACAGTTCCATTTCTAGAGGTAAGTTGGATTTCTCAGGGATTGCTGGACCCTGGGCAACCCTCCCCATTTTGTAGCCAACCTTTCAGAAGACTTGGATATTATATTCCAGGAGGGAAAACACCCATCTATTGTCCTCTTTGGAAGGGGAAATGAGCAAATGTGTTCCAGAGAGTTTGATCTTTTATTCCTTCTTGGTACCAAAAGACTGGGTTAATAAGTTTTCAAAATGAAACTGACTGCTATTCACTAAGATGGACATTGATACATCTTTCTTCTTTTGACACCATAACAAGGTCCTGTCGGCCGTGGACCACTGGTGGAATCCATGCTGCTGGATAGACTTGTATTTCTGTGGATAGCCACCATGGAGATATATGATGAAGATGTTCTTGAGGTACCACCTTCACCAATGTTTCTGGCATTTCCTTTCTAGTGTTGGCATGGATAGGAAAATGTTACCAAAAAGTAATGGCACTATCTGTGCTTTCTTTCAGGTGGAGAAGAAATTGCTGGAAGAAGCTCTTGGCCCAGGGGTGTTATACACTTACCTACCCTACCAATTCACAAATGTGATCACGCACACACTTATAAATATAAAAATAATTAAAGTTACAAAAGATTAAAACAAACCATATGTCACTTTTTAAAGCGTTACAATAACTATTATCAAGTTGACATTGGAGGGAGGATTTCTTTGCATACCTTCGGCAAGAGTCGGATCTCATATTTC
Source organism: Thamnophis sirtalis (assembly GCF_051295495.1). Classification (NCBI taxonomy): domain Eukaryota; kingdom Metazoa; phylum Chordata; class Lepidosauria; order Squamata; family Natricidae; genus Thamnophis; species Thamnophis sirtalis. The sequence goes on along the minus strand of NW_028261389.1, from coordinate 58,948,110 downwards.
TACAACCTCATTGGTGGATATGATTTGTGACACAGACTGAGGGAGGGGAGAGTTAGGGGTAAAGTGCAAAGACCAATAACCAGAAATGTTTCGGCTCCACAGAAGAACATGCCAAAATGTTGATCCTAATAAATCACTGGATTTCTTTTGAACTTTGTCTCGAGGCTCATAAATTAATTAGGTCATCTTTTGGAAACCTCACACCATGGTTTGAATGGGGAGGCAGTGGTACCTTCTCTGTTACTGCGCCAGCCACCTATGTCCAACAGCCTCTTCTTCAGGGCCCCATGCCAACCCCATAATTGGCCTACAATGTCACTTCCCATTCAATCACTAAGTGATTCCTTGTGGTCTTTAAGCAAAATATTACATAACCATGACTTACAATTATACTTTCACATTCTTCCTTAACTCTTCTTGGTTGAAACCATGCAAATGCATGTGACTGCAGGAGGCTGTGATGGTCAGAAATGTGGGCTGATTGTGAAACATCCAAATGGTGATCACATGACTGCAGGACACTATGACAGTTGTAAATCTGAGGATTGGTCACAAAGCCATTTTTCTTATACTGTCCAGAAGTCTTAAATTTGCCAAGGTTGGACACTCCTGATATACAGCTGAAAGTTACCAAATTTGAAAATCACTGGGTTAACCTCTTCCACACCTATAGAACCGGCAGTAAAAAATTTTTAATCCCACCACTGACACACACCTGGCAACATTTTATTTGGTTAGTTATTGAATTGATCCAGAAGATTGTTCAACTCAAACAATGTGACTCTGGGCAGTGTGCAACAAACAAACAAACAAACAAACAAACACTAATCACACAAAAGTTAACAAAAAAGGTAGCAACTGGATGATAAATGCATCTGTAATTTTCAGGGTCTTATTAATTTTTTAAAAATACATCCACAAAAAAAAGATTGTCCTCCCCAACTTTTGTACAAAGTCAAGTTTTCTGTAAAGTCTGAAACAGGCACAAACAATCTGTCAATAATATACAGTGTATTGCCAAGAATATAGCAGTCATTCCTTGAACCTTACATATAGGAATTAGACTTGGATGATTACGTTGTTCATAATCACGAGCCAAATTCTAGACAGCCTTCATATTAAACTCCATGGGGAACAACTGTGTCTTTCTTCTTTTAATGTCAAGAGCATCAAAGACTTGATGTAAATAAAATCTCTTGGAGTTGAGTAGCAACAACAGTCACATTCTGAATCACTGTTTTCCTTGATACAGTTTGACATGCTAATTAGTTCTAAGTGTGCTCATTTCCTTACAGGGGGGAAAACAGCTATTACAATAAACTAGACATCACCATATGCCTTTCAGTTATTCTTAATGTTGTATTGCCTTTGGAGAAAACTCATCTTTTCTAGTACTACAAAAAAAAATCCTTACATTCTCATCCAGATGATAGGAGAGATTTGGCTTCCAAGACATTTCTCAAACAGAGGATTTGGTAAAAAAAAAAAGATAGAGATTATGTTCTTGCATTTTTTTAAAAAAAAATGGTGGTCAAGGGATGCATGAACATACTTGCAATAGGCATCCATGGGGAGCCTAGAGAAGTCAGAGGACGCATCGTGCATCATGATGTCATAACAAAAAGCATGCGATTCAGCATTTTGGCATTGGGACACAGGTACAAAAGGCTGGGGATGTATTGTGATATCACAATGCATGTTTCATCATGTTTTCATCAATATGGTGTATCCAGTAGGCCCATGTTTGATTCCTACATAGTGCAATCATTTCTCCAGACCTCTGCAGCTTTCCTGGCTTCTTATGCTTTAATTAAATTCTAGGAAGAAACATCATATGAAAAATCATTTGTTTTGCTTTTGCTTTTTAAAAAAAAAATTAGGAAATGTGCATCACTATAGGGGGAATCAAAATGATGGAAGTTATTTAAGTTAAAGACGATAACTCTAGAATGATCTATTTGGCTTTCTGCAATAAAATATATTATCAAGAAAACACTACTGAGAAAATGCTGAATTAAATTCTTTTCTTATTTTAAAAGAAGGTTAAAAAAACCCAGAAGTCTCTTTTGCAGGAGAAAAAAAATGAAAAAAATTATTAGTGGGTTTCAGAACAGTATTTATCTTATCATCTTGGATTAGGTTAAACTGTATTTCATTCCAAGTATCTGATAATTCCAAGTTTAAAAAAAAAACAGATTCCATGTAATGAAAATTCAACATTCCAGTGGATTGGCCAGCATTTGATGTAAACTTAAACTGCACCATTTAAACATATATTCCTGGTTCAACCCCTTTTTGAACATGTTTCAAACTGAGAGAAAAAGAATATTCCTTCTATAACAGAAAATTAATATGCATCATGTATAGGATTGTCTTTAATAATGCTAAGAAACCAGAATTATCACCGCAGTCGTAAGTACAGTTTCCTGAAATAAACTTCCATCAAAACAGTATGATTTCACTTCCAAATCGGAACCATGCATGAGATTGTTCTATGTACTAAACAGGGGAAAGATGGTTTGAATTCTTGATTCTTTCCAAATGTTTTATGAGCTGAATATGTGGTTGAATATCATCCTTCTGAAGAGGACCTGTCCCCGAAGAGGGCAGATGTGGTGGCATTGGTTTTGGGAGTTCTGCCGAGCCCCCCCAAGGAAAACACCGCTGCCGGGTACTTTTAACCATGTATTTTGTTCCTATGACTGCATTTATTCATTTATTCCTTCCTTTTCATTTATTTATTCATTCCTTTAAAACCATAAATGCAGGCCAGTTGTTGAGTGTTTCAAATGTGATTGGAACACTCAACAAGGTGACCACAGTGTGTGTTTGTGTGTGCGTGTGTGTGAGAGTGAGAGAGAGAGAGAGACAGACAGACAGAGACATACAGACAGAGAGAGGCACAGAGAGACAGAGAGGGGGGAGGGAGGAAGGGCGGGAGGGAGAGGGAGAGATAGAGACAGAGAGAGAGAGAGTGATTAAATGAGTGAGTGAGTGAGAGACAGACAGACAGACAGACAGACACCCACATATGCACACACAGAGTGACAGAGAGAGAGGAAGGAAGGAGAGAGAGACAGAGGCACACACAGAGAGACTGAGAGAGGGAGAGAGACAGACACACACAGAGAAAGACACAAACAGACAGACTGAGTGAGAGACAGACAAACACACACAAAGTGACAGAGATGGGGGGAGGGAGGAGAGACAGACAGAGATACAGAGAGACAGACAGACACACAGAGAGAATGACAGAGAGACAGAGAGGGAGGGAGGGAGGGAGGGAGGGAGAGACAAAGAGCCACAGAGAGACAGACAGACAGACAGAGAGAAAGAGAAAGGAAGGAAGGAAGGAAGATAGAAAAAAAGAAAGAAAAAAGAAGGAGAAAGAAAGAAAGAAAAAGGCAGAGAGAGTCAAAAGGCAGGAAGGCAGGAAGGCAGGAAGGCAGGAAGGCAGGAAGGCAGGAAGGCAGGAAGGCAGGAAGGCAGGAAGGAAGGAAGGAAGGAAGAAAGAAAGAAAGAAAGAAAGAAAGAAAGAAAGAAAGAAAGAAAGAAAGAAAGAAAGAAAGAACAAACTTATGACCACAATTGAGCCCAAAATTTTGGTTGCTAAGCAAGAGCGTTGTTAAGTGAGTTTCACCACAGTGAATTTTTCCAAGTTGGCCACGCCCACCCAGTCACATGACTGCTGAGCCACTCCCACAAAACAGGCTACACCTACAGAATAGGTTCTAAAAAAATTTGAAACCTACCACTGGTAAACACACACACACACACACACACACACAGACACATTTTCCCACTCTGGGTGGATGTGCCAGTTCTTGAGTTCTGTCTGCATGCATGCTTGCATATACTGGATATCATAAGGTGAGCTGCAAATTCTCTGCTCTAGGTCATGTGACCAGATTTACAGTGGAAAAATTGACTACATTCCACTTCACTAGCCAAGTGGCATAGTGATTCCCACCCCTCCCCCAGAATCTTTCTTCAAATCATATCCAAACAATATCTTTCTTTTGCAGGATTCTTTCACTACACCAAATAGGCTTCAGTTGTGTAATTTTCCAATGTTATCCTGCTGACTGATATACAGAAAGATAGACAATTCTGAACTTGTTTAAATAAATTTCTTTCCAGTGTTTCCTTGGTATGGAAAAAATAAAGGACACCAAAGAAGAGCTTGTCTTCATCATCTTGTGCAGATGCCAAAGACATTCAAAATGACTCAAGAAAGTAGCCTATCCACATGACACCACAAAAAGAAAAAGAAAATCATGCAGCTTTAGGGCAACAAACACCCCCCACTCCCCCTTTTCCAGCTCTTTCTGGCCTGCTGGACGGCAATGTTGAACATTGATAACATTGTTTCGTGCTACTTTGAAGCGAGAAACATATGACTCTGTATGTAAACCATAAAATAGGCTGATCAAATTAAAATCCAAATGACTAAAACATCTGAGAAGGCCAAATCTTGCATTACCCATGTACAATATGCCGTTCACCCTTTGTAGTCTTCAGCCTCTCCCATCCCCAAGATCAATTGAACCTACAGCCATCCAAAATATGGGCTTAGGAAAGTTGCTAATGAAGGATGCTTACCACGGAGGGATGATTCTAAGGATTATTGGGAATGTCATAATAAACAAATATGCATCAAGGTAATTTTCAGTTCAGGGACATTATTAACTGTTTGAGAGAAATCTTCTATGAATAGATCATCTAGGCTGTAGAATAGATCAACAGGCATTTGCGGTAGACCAGGAATTTTCCCCACAAATGCTGTTGAATGGAGGAAGAAGATGTGAAGTGTTATAGAGGTCAAGATTCTCTCCAACAACAGTAAGGGAGTGACTGGCCTACTGTACACTAGGACTCACAGCAGAATTAGTCTAGGCCAGGGGTGGGCAACTATGATGTATTTACAACTGGTGGACTTCAACTCCAAGAATTCCTAAGCCTGCCCTGCTAGCTCAGGAACTCTGGGAGTTGAAATTTAAGTCGTAAAGGGACTATAGTTGCCCATACCTGGTCTAGGCCATTACGATATTCAACTGTATCCATGCCATGTGTAGTAACCAAATCTAAAGGTATCCTTCTACTCTGTAGCTCTTCCTATCATCGCACAATAAAAATTAATAGCTCATTCCCCACCCACCCCAGTATGAAGGCAAAACTGGATAGTACATAGACAAATTACCATGTGGGCTATTGCTACTGTATTTCCCCGAAAACATGACAGGATCTTATTTTCTTTTGACTCCTGAAATAAGTGCTTGGCCTTATTTTCAGGGAGGTTTTAATATTTTTGAGGTGCAGGAGGCGGTGAGCATGGTCACCTCATGGCTGCTGCTGTGTTGCAATATGTTTTGGGGAGGCCTTATTTTAGCATATACGCTCAAAAAACCAATTGGGTTTATTATCCAGGGACATCTTATTTTGGGGAAAACAGGGTAGCATCCATGTGTAGTTGCACCACAAACAGGCTAACAAAATAATTAGCCATCATTCTTACGTGATTTTTCCTTAATCTCAGCTACCTACCATGGACAGCTAATTGCCTACTTTCTGCTATGGAAGAAACGTAAGACCAAATCTGGGTGTAGTGAAACAGGGAAGTGCTAATAGATTTTGTTCCCTGAAGTAGGGAGAAAAAAACATCTCTTGGGAAATGCTCAATTAAAATCATATGGTCCCAGTGTTGTGTTAACGTCTTGGGTGTTCTGCCTCCTGGAAAGGGAGGAACCTTTACATTTAGTCACCTCAAACCAGGTCAAATGCTGGAAAGAAACAAACCACTTGGGAAATAGGAATGGAACTGATTCATAACCGAATCATAATCAAATGCTGAAAAGGATATTGTGGAAAAGGAACATAATATTTTTGGAAAGTTTACTATATCTTATACGCTGCTTTAAAATAAACAAAAGTAGTACTGATAACCATGAAGCATTTTCCAGCAGATTGGCCTTTGAACTGGGCAAACCTGATGCACCATTCAGAGAAGAGGCCAAATTGCATTACAGGGGCCAGAGGTGTGTTCCTATCTATTCGGTCCGGTTCGGCCGAACAGGTAGTAACTCTGGCAGACACATGACCGTACCAGTTCTGCCTTCGGTGGCGCCATCTTGATTTTCTGTTCTGTACATGCGCAGGACAATCTTCATTGAAAAAAAATATAATTTTTATTCATTTTTAAATGTTCTGCGCATGCGCAGATCATTTTAAGTGCAAATTCGCAAACAAAAATTTTCAGGCACCGAAGCAGTAGTAATAGTGGCTCAAACCCATCCCTAACGGGGCCTTCTGTTTAAAATGCCTTGCTGTTCTGACTCCAATTTATAGGTAGTCCTGGGCCAATGATAACTGAGCCCAAAATTTCAATTGTGAAGCAAGATAGATATGAAATGAGTTTTGCCCCATTTTATGACCTTTCTTACTACAGTTGTTCAGTGAATGACTGCAGTTGATCAGTTAGTTTGATTCATTTGTTAAATGAATCTGGATTCCCCATTGACTCTGCTTGTTGAAGGTTGCAAAAGGGGAATCACATGATCCCAGGACACAGCAACTGTCATAAATACATGCCGGTTGCCAAGCATCTTAATTCTGATCACGTGAGAATGGGGAATGCTGCAATGGTCGTAAGTGTGAAAAAAGGTCATATGTTCCTGTTTTCAGTGTCGTTGAAACTTCAGACAGTCACTAAACAAATGGTTGTAAGTCAAAAACTACCTGTAATTAACTCTTTGCACCTATACTTACTGTCATACAGGGACATGCAGTCAGGGGAGGCAGGGGAGGCAGGGCCTCACCACTGTCATCATAAAAAGAAAAAAAATGTAAAAGGAAAAAGGCTGAGCTAGTTGCTGCCAGAGTCACCGTGGATGACTCTGTTTAGTGCTTAACTGTCTAAAAAGCCTCTAAAAAAGTGCCCTCTACAGGAGGAGGCAGGAGAACCACGTGCCTCATCTAGTCTGACTTTATGATCACTTGAGCAGAGTTAAGCAAGGGTTAAAAGCCGAAAAATTCCTTATGTAGATGAGGCACGTGGTTCTCCTGTCTCCTCCTGTAGAGGGCATTTTTTTAGAGGCTTTTTTAAACAGTTAAGCAGAGTCATTCACACGGTGACACTGGCAGCAACTGGCCCAGCCTGACCTCAGCTCTTGCTTTTTCCTTTTACATTTTTTTTCTTTTCATGATGATAGGCAAGAGCAGAGTTGAAATCCTCTGAAACAGCTGAAAAAGGTATGTGTGGGTCGGAGGGAGGGGGAAGAATTCAAACTTCATCCTCCTGGTGCAACTTTGTGTGTGTGTGTTTGTTTTAGAGAGAGTTTGTTTGAGTGAAGAGAGGGAAGGGGGGGAGAGGCTTCCTCTGCTCCATCTGCCCCCACCTGCGTTGCCCTCGCCCGACAAGTGCGCCCCGGATGTCACGCAGCTCTGGTGGGCAAAAGAAAGCGCTTTAGTCAGTGGGGTGTCGGGGGAGAGGAGAGAATACTCAGGCATTCTCTCCTCTCCCCCAACACCCCACTGACTAAAGCGCTTTCTTTTGCCTGCTTGTGCCCACGGCAGCCCGCCAGGACAAGTGGGCGAAAGAGACTTTCTTTTGCCCGCCTGTGCTCGTGGCAGAGCTCAGGCGGGCTGCCGCCAGCACAGGCGGACAAAAGTCACTTTCTTTCGCCAGCCTGTGCCCACAGCAGCCCGCATGAGGTCTGCCACGAGCACAAGCGGGTGAAACAAAGTCTCTTTTGCCTGCCTATGCTGATGGGCTTTCTTTCGCCCGCCTGTGCTCGTGGCAGAGCTCACGCGGGCTGCCACCAGCACAGGCGGGTGAAAGTCACTTTCTTTCACCCACTTGTGCCCGTGGCAGCCTGCCAGCACAGGCGGGCGAAAGAGACTTTCTTTCACCCGCCTGTGCTCGTAGCAGAGTTCAGGTGGACTGCTGCCAGCACAGGCGGGCGAAAGTCACTTTCTTTCACCCACCTGTGCCCATGGCAGCCTGCCAGCACAGGCGGGCAAAAGAGACTTTCTTTCACCCACCTGTGCCCGCGGCAGCCCGCCAGCACAGGCAGGCGAAAGAAACTTTCTTTCGCCCACCTGTATCGTGGCAGAGCTCAGGCGGGCTGCTGCCAGCACAGGTGGGCTAAAGAAAGTGCTTTAGTCAGTGGGGTGTCGGGGGAGAGGACTGCCTCACCAGCCAAAAACTTCACGGCACATCACTGATTCAAATGCTGGCTATAAAGCCCTTCAGCCTGATTATTTGAGGGATTCACATGTCTGCTACTCCAGGCTATTCTGACTGGGTTAATTGGATTACTATAAAATGCTTACAATACAAGGTTTTTTCTCGCAGTTAGCTGTTTCTGTATCCATAGTGAAACTTCTGAACTTTTTTTAAATGGGACTTGTAATTTAAGCTTGATCATTTTTCTTTTCTTCAATTAAGTCTGATTCTCGGAGACAATCTGGAGAAATCCCTTCAGCTTTCTTGGCAAGGTTTTTCAGAAGTGGTTTGTCATTGCCTCCTTCCTAGGAGTGAGAGAAGATTTGGTGCCTACGGTGGACTAGAACAAAAGGTATCCTGGTTTGTAGCCTGATGCCTTAACCCAGAGATGGCTAACTTTTTTGTCGTTGCATGCCAAAAGCGGACACCTGCACACATAATGCAATGCGCATGGAACAATCCCCTGCGTCCCGTCCTCTGCGCATGCACCTGTACTCCTGCATGCTTCCCCATGCTTCCTCTTGCTCCCTCCACCACCTGTGTATGTGTGTACGTGCTCCCTCACCCCCCGCGCTTGCATACGCAATCCCCATGCTCCATTTGGGGCCTAGTTGGCCTCCCTGCCACCTCCTGGGACCAGAAACAGGGTGCAGGAGGATGTCGCACCCACCCACACTCCCACCCGCCCTTGCGCATGCATGCCAACACCCCTACCCCAGAACATGCATGCACATATCCTGCATGCACCCCGTTCCGCGAATGTGCAGCAGATACCCCAAAATCAGTTGGCCTGGGGGAGGCGCATGTGCACATGTAGTGGAGCTGAGCTGGGGCGACGGCTTGCGTTCCTGCAGAGAGGGCTCTGCGTGCCACCTGTGGCACACGAGCCATAGGTTCGCCATCATGGCCTTAACCATTATACCTAACTGGCTCTCACCCTATCATTAGACAGAATAAAAGACAACCTCTTTGCCAGGAATGGATAAAAGTTAAACATATTCAACATTGGTGCCATGTTGTGATCAAAATTATTCTTTCTTGCCTAAACTAACCCTCTTCTCACAAGTGCACCGTCAGATGCTGTTTTATTGCTAGTTTTGAAATCGGATCCAAAAGCACAGTAGTTGTATCTTTTATAGATTGGCTTTGGGTGGAAAATATCCATTTCAGAAAGGGCCTGTCTGATCCTGCATTTTCTCCTGACACCTGAAATGATGTCTATATATGTCAATGTCAAATATTAAAAATCCCCAGGCTTCTCCCATAATTCACTATAGGCCAGAATTTAAGAATCTCTAACCATAGAACTAAACAACACTAAAGGGAAACTGCCTGTCAGACAGTAAATTTATTCTGCTGAAAGACAGAGTGAAACGGTTGTCTTTTTCTTTAATCACAATTTCTTTTTTATACTGTGATGACATTTTGAGATACAATCAGCGTGTTGGCATGAAAATATCTGTCAGAATAATTTTACTTGTGAAGCTTAGCAGTTGGTATTATGTTGCTTCTTGTTGAATCTCAACTTATAGGCCTGCATTCCCTGAGCCAAATATTCAAGTTACCCTCAGGCAAAAAATCATTTTATTTGATTTCATGTGCTATATAAAGATGTAGGATGCAAATAATTTGGATATACAATAAAGATTGTAAGCTTGATATGTTGAAGGATTATGAAAGCAACGAAGGCAGCTCTATGCATTATTATTATTACAATATTGCTGTTTCTATGGGAAAGAGGGGAAATTTTTTGAAATTTAATAAGCTCAAAAAGAAAAAAAATAGACAAGAGGGGACATAATGTTTAAGGTCTGCAGCCATCCCTCTATATTAGTCTTCAAATGTTAAGCAAGATATGGAATGGTTCTCAAGTAATTAAAGAGGCCAAGGATCCTTCCTTTGATTGACCTCCTACGGGCCAATTTTAGCTAAAGGTTTAGGGGCAAAGATCCAAGTCAGCCTCAAAAGAATTTAGTTTGGATTCCAGGTACAACAGAGTGTTGATGACACACTGAAGAACATGAAAAATAGCTCTGATGAATTTGAATTAGGCAACCTGCAGAAGACTTAAATCTTCATAAGAGCAGATCTGTGAACTGTAGAGAGAATGGTTCAATGCTTTAGAGTTAAATAAATTTAGTGTGACAAGAACATAAGTTCTAACCGTAAGAAATGATGAATTAAAAAAAATCACTTGGCAAAACATACTATTTTTGGCTTAGAATTGATTGACTGTTCCTGTTACAATAAAAAACAAAAGGCTTCAAATTTTTGCCTTAATTTTACCTGGAAAATAGAAAGCAAAACTGTATCATCACCATAAAGAAGTATGGAGATAGATTGATTTGTCAGTATTAGAAAATAAAACAAATATTGACCAGGGGTGATAAAATACACGTGTTCTGACTCCTTGTTATGCCAATTGGGATCAAACAAACTTTGACAATGATGCATCTAAAAGCAAATGTTTTAATGTAATATCATAAATGGAAACTCTTATTGGAGATCACTAAATTTATCCAGTGCCTCTCCCTTTAGGTATATAATCAAATATGTATTGTAATAATCTTTAAATCAATACAGGCAGCATAAAAGATGCTTTAGAGGTGTGGGGAAATCCATTTTGGCCAGGTGGTGCCAGATGCAAGCAAACAGATCCATTTGTGAATGGTCGAAGCCAGCACCTTTATTGTATTCTAGTAGTAATGCAATAATTTCCTCTGATTGCTTGCCTTCTTTTGGAAACAACCAGATAATGCTCCATGGAACTTAGTGTGTGTGTGGGTTGGGCTTATGCCTTTTGCAGCTGTGCAAGGACTCCAGGCTAGTTCCGTGCTTGACTCTTCCTCCTTGCCCAACTGGAACTTTCCCATCAGAAAGCACAACACTGAACAGTGAAAAATGACTACATAACAGGATAATATCTATATTGATTGATGAAATCCAGAGCATTTTGAAGTCAATATCTCAGATGCTTCTGCCTATATTTAGCAAAAGACAAGGTAGATATTTCAAAGAGATTGTACTTCGTCAATCAGCACATGCTTTTCATGAAGTGGGCTCTAGGTTCAGAAACCCCCCCCCCTATGTTTTAAAGAATCATTCCTGAAATTTTGGAGAGCTGCCATTGAACAGTATTAATCATACAGTTCTGAACTAATTGGATCAATTAACTCACTATTCTTCATTTCGGTCTCTCTCAGGACTGTACCCCTATGAAAACCACTATGAAATGCAGGTCAATAGCAACACAAGAGGTTTTGTTCTCCAACACAAAGAGCACAGTGTATTGTACCTATCTCACAAACTTAGTCTATATACCAGTGATGTGCAGTCAGGGGAGGCAGGGGAGACACAGCCTCACCACTGTCAATCATGAAGAGGGAAAAAAATGTAAATGGGAAAAGGCGAGTGCTGAGGTTAGGCTAGCTAGCTGCTGCCACACCGTGAAAGACTGCCTGTTTAAAAAAGCCTCTAAAAAAGCGCCCTCTACTATGAGGCAGGAGAACTGCATGCCTCATCTAGTCCGACTTTTTAGGCGCTTGAGCAGAGTTAAGTGAGGGTTAAAAGCCCAAAAAATCCTGAGGTAGTTGAGGCACGCAGTTCTCCTGCCTCATAGTAGAGAGCGCATTTTTAGAGGCTTCAACTCTGTCATTCTGTTTAAAGCTGCAGCATCGTGCTCATTCTTCCTCCTCTCTTTCTCCATTTCTGATGCCCCCCCACACTCCCTCTTTTCCTTCAAATTTCCTTTTTTTCTTTTTTCTTTAATAAATGCAATGCTCAGGCATTCTCTCCTCTCCAGCAACACCCCACTGACTAAAGCACTTTCTTTCGCACACCTGAGCTCGCGGCAGCCCGCCTGAACTCTGCTGCAAGCACAGACGGGTGAAAGAAAGTGCTTTAGTCAGTGGGTGTTGGGGGAGAGGACTGTCTCACCAGCCATAAACCTCACCGCACGTCACTGCTATATACAAAACCTCACTATACTGGAGGTTGAAGATTACAAATAGCCCTTGACTTATGAGCACAAATTGAGCCCAAAATTTCCATTGCTAAGTGACATATTTGTTAAGTGAGTTTTGCCCCATTTTATGACCTTTCTTGCCACGCTTGTTAATTGAATCACTGCAGTTGTTAAGTTAGTAACACAGTTGTTAAGTAAATCTAGCTTCCCCATTGACTTTACTTGTCAGAAGGTCACAAATGTGATCACATGATCCCGGGACACTGCAACAGTCATAAATATGAGTCAGTTGCACCTGAAGGTTGAACCACAGGGATGCCACAATGATCACAAGTATGAAAAAAAGAGTCATGTCACTTTTGTCACTGCCATTGTAATTTCAAACAATCACTAAATGAATTGTTGTAAGCCAAGGACTTTAGTAACAAGGTTCTCATTTGCTACACCTGAATTTTAGGAAACTAATTTAATCAAAATAATTTAAGGGATACAATGGGGTTAGTTCAGGTGTGAACTTGTTGTTATTATTTATTCTTGGTGGCATTTTTTAAATTAGGATTGTTGACCAACCAGAACTCTCGCAGGCTCCTGATCCCTCCAGCAAGTTAATCAGAGGCCAGCAGAGAGATAGAATAGAATAGAATAGAATAGAATAGAATAGAAGCATTGAAGAGACATCAGTGTCCATGTTAGTGAGCAACCCTCAGCTTCATTTTCCCATAAGAATAGGATAAGATGGCTCAACTGAATGGCCTTCCCCTTCTTACTCACTGAATACCCCAAGCAGACTTTCTTCATTCACTACAAAAGAAACCAAAGACTGACCTGAGATTGTACATTTCTAACAAGGCAGTTAATCTGGTTGTGAAGCTGTGGTCCTGCAACAGAGCCTGCCAGGAAACAGAAGTGGAGAGAATCACAAAATTCAAGCTCACCAAGTTGCTCCAGAACTTCTTCTTTGTCCCAGCCTGTTTTAATCTGCTATGTTGCTGCAACAGCTCTCCTTTCAGTCCAAAGGAAAATTGCCCCCATGTTAAGGATCCTTTTAAGCTTTTGCTAAACTTTCTGAGAATTCATAGTAGCTTTCCTCCTCTCCCTTTCCCTCTGATATCTCCCCATCTTCCTTGACTGCCACCCATTAACTCCTCCCCCTTCCCATCACAACAAGACTCTGTTGATTTTTTTTCTGGGCAGTGGGACCCTCATTTGTGCACTTTTCCTAAGCCGAAACAGTGTAGTGATCGCACTGAGGACCTGAATCATGTGATGCTCCTGTGACATTGAAGAGAGTCTGGCTGTCAATCAGGGCATCTGACTCTCCCAGAGTCCCCAGTCCCTTCCTTTGGCCAGAAAGATTGCTAGAGACCTCAAGTTTGAAGGACTTTCTGGCCTGGCGTTTCTTTTCTTTGTCCCCAAGCAGCATTGGAAGACTTTCCTACATCGCTCTCGAAATCTCAGGAACCTAAGAAAAGGAACAGAATGGAGTAAATCCTCATTTCCAGACTCTTACCTGCCCTACCTGCTCTGTGTCTGGGACAGAGGAGCATCTGGGCAAAGAGAGAAACTCCTTCTGTGTAAATCTCTGCGAAGGAGAAGCCCAGTCCTGAGGGCATTCCTTCCCTACCTTCCCCCTCTCAGGTTCCCCATCCCAGGGCAAAGGCTCACAGACAAACCTTCCACCTCCCAAACAAGAAAAACAATTGAGAAGCTCTTTAGAGCAGCCCTTCTGAAGTCTTTGAAAACCTCTTCCCTTTAGATGGAGTCATACAGTCAATAGAATTCTCAGAGAGGTGAAGGCCTCCTTTGGGATCTACCAAAGATGACCTGTTCCACCTTTTCTGCATTCACTTTGGCAGCCAAAGATCTCTAGGAACCTACTAATAAATCTCTCAAGCTGCCTCTCAATCATCTTTTGGTACAGAAGCCAAAGTCTCCCCTTTTTATATAGAAACTCCATTAAGCTCCCTGACTAAGCAAGGCTCACCAGTGCAACTTTTGGTCAACTTCCAGTCAAAATTGTGTGTGTGTGTGTGTGTGTGTGTGAGAGAGAGAGAGAGAGAGGGGGGGGGGGGGAGGGAGGGAGGGAAGGGAGAGAAAGAGGGGGGAGGGACGGAGGGAGGGGAAATCAACTCTGCTGGGTCTAGAGTCAGCTCCCTTTGTTCTATCTGCTTAGGTGCAGATACCTTTTTCTGCATGCCAAACTATTTCTTTAAGTTCTACAAATAGTAGTACAAATTACATTCTTATTCTCCACCCCCTTTTTTTTCAACCACTGATAGATTGAGTTCCATGTTTGTTAATATTCTGCATCGTCTTTTTAAAAACATTTTAGCAGATGGTAAGTGTCATCTATAAAACATTTTATATACGTTTTCATTATAAGAAGTTGCAATTGTTAATTTATAGTTTCTAGATTGTATTTGCATTTCAGGCCACCATGATAATTTAATACCCTGGACTTCTAGTTCTTGCTTAGTTAGATTTTAATTTCCCTTCAGTGTCAAAATTGTCTTTACATGTCATAGTTTTTTCAAACTTCATCAGATTTGGATATGTAAACGCTGCCATCATTGAGAGCCATTCTGGGATTCTCAAATAGATCTTAGCTTTTATTTTTCCCCAGGTGGATAATAGTAAGTATCTTATGCAGTGATTTTGAAAATATTTGTGAATTTTATTCTTCTCATACCATAAGAAAGCTTTCCATCCCAGTTGGAGATCATGCCCTTCTAAACTTAACACTCTTGTGTCTGGTGGTTATCCATTCTTTTAGTCATGTTATAACACATGCTTGGTAATATAAAGGCCAATCTGATAGTCCAAATCCTCCATTTTCTTTATATTCTTGTAACATTTTCATTTTAATTCTAGCTTTTTCCCCTTGCCAAATAAATTTCAAGATCGATGTATTCAAATCATCAAAGAATTTCTCTTCAAGTTTTATAGGTACTGTTTGGAACAGGAGCAGTTTTGCTAGGATATTCATTTTTATAGTAGCAACCTTTCCAACATCTTGCTGTTAAATATATTCCCAGATGTTTAACTTTCTTAACTATTAAATATATATTTAATAATTTGCGGGACTCTACCTTCAATCTTAGCACCCTCCTTCGCGGCTTGCCTTGTCTTTAACTTCCTACAATAGTCGGCCTTTCTCTGTGTTTTGTATGAATAGAATAGAATAGAATAGAATAGAATAGAAGTTTTAGTCCAACCCTCTGCTTAGGCAGGAATCCCTATATCATTTCAGACAAATGGTTATCCAATCTCTTCTTTAAAACTTCTAGTGTTGGAGCATTTACAACTTCTGGAGGCAAGTTGTTACACTGATTAATTGTTCTGTCACTGAATTTCTCCTTAGTGCTAAGTTGCTTCTCTCTTTGATTAGTTTCTACTCATTGCTTCTTTTCCCAACCTCAGGTGCTTTGGAGAACAGCTTGATTCCTTCTTCTTTGTGGCAGTCCCTGAGATATTGGAACACTGCTATTATTATGTCACCCCAAGTCCTTCTTTTCATCAGACTAGCCATACCCAGTTCCAGCAACGATTCTTTATAAATTTGAGCCTACAATCCCCTAATCATTTTTGTTGCTCTTCTCTGCACTCTTTCTAGAGTCTCAACGTATTTTTTTATATCATGGCAATTAAAGTTACTTATGTTCCATGGAATCTACTTATTATCCATGGAATCTTTCTCAAGGATTGAAATTATTGAAATTAGGTCTCTTCAAGTCCAAACCTCTATTTTGACTTTGTTCTACTGCTTGCATAAAGTCAGAGGTGGTATTCTGCAGGTTCTGACCAGTTCTGGAGAACCGATGATGGAAATTTTGAGTGGTTTGGAGAACCAGTAAATACCACCTCTGACTGGCCCCACCCCCATCTATTCTCTGCCTCCCAAGTCCCAGCTGATCGGAGGGAAATGGGGATTTTGCAGTAACCTTCCCCTGGAGTGGGGAGGGATTGAGATTTTACAATATCCTTCCCCTGGAGTGGGGTGGGAATGGAGATTTTACAGTGCCCTTCCCTTGCCATGCCCATCAAGTAATGCTTCACTCATCAATCCACGCCCATAGAACAGTAGTAAAAAAATTTGAATCCCACCACTGCATAAAATTGAATTCCAATATTGCATGATCACTCCCGCTCAAGGTTCCTGTAGCTTCAACACCTCCTTTCATTTAATCTCTGTTAGTGAGAATTAAGTCCAATATGGCTGATCCCCTTGCTCCCTTCTCTATTTTTTGGGAAACGAAGTTGTCTGCTAAGTTTGTCAGGAACCTGTTTGATCTTCCACTTGGTGCAGAGCTTGTGTCCCAGTTGATTTCAGGGTAGTTAAAATCCTCATTTCTATTGTGATGTGCTTCCTACATATCTTAGTTAACGGATTAGCAAAAAGTTAATCTACTACCTCTGTTTGGTTCGGTGGCCTATAATATACACCTATGGCAATGTCATTTCCCCCCCTTTTACATTGACCCAAATGCATTCAGGGCAGTTTTCATCATTGTTGTGCTCTATTTCTATAGGGATGTATATTTCTTATGTGTAGTGCAATTCCACCTCCTCTTTTATTTGGTCTATTTCTTTTAAATAATTTAAATCCCTCTAGCTGTACGTTCCATTTGTGGGTTTCATCCCACCAAGTTTCTGTAATGGCAACAATATAATATCTGCCCTCATTTACTTGAATTTCTAATTCACCCTGTTTATTCCTCAGACTCTGTGCATTGGTGTATAGACATTGGAGTTCCTTTTGATTGACCCTGTGTTTACTTTCTACATAACCTGTGTTGTCCCCTATTACCTTACCACCCATTTCATTATTGCACATGGTATGGCACTCACTACTAAATACTTGCTTTTGCTTGACAGCAAGGTTGATATGCAACATGCACTGATAACCCTATTAATTTTAGATTTCTGGGAAGAAAAATATTCTGTATTAATCAATTCTCTCTCCTCACTGTTCAGTTTAAATGTTTATCCAGAAAATATGTGAATTTAATGCCAAGTAACTCAGTCCCTTTCTTTGATGGATGCAAACCATCTCTTTTGTACAGTTTTTTTATTGGACCAGCTGCAAACATCATGACTAATATAACTGAAGACTTCCCTTTTACACCATTCCTTTATCCACACATTAAATTAGGTAAGTTTAATTCATTTAAACTAGGTAAAATTAAACTATTAAAAAGGTAAGAGGCTGCCCCCTATTCACTTGGTATTACTACAGTGGATCAGAAGACTTTATGCTCTGCTACATCTAGTGAACATATACCTTGAACAGACTTGCTCAAAATAATTGTCTGAAGGTAAATAGACAGGGAGATCAGACTTCATTAAATATATAACAGCTGGCTTCCAGCGCTGAGACAAAATAGATGCCAGGCTGAAAGACCTTACATAAACCCATCTAGCAGTTGTTCTTTTCACTAAGTAATGTGATACAGTGACAACTTTATTGACTAGTTTGCGCTGTCACATTTCCTGTTCCACCACCCTTTAGGAATAACAGAATAACTTTGCATTCAGGACATAAACACTGCTTGTCTTGAGGCACTTTTCTCTACTGTGCATTGTGTATGGCTCAATTGGTGAGTCAGAAAAAAATTGTGGGACTAATGAATTGATGTTGAATAGGTAAGTCAGTCCTCCAGTTTTGCAGTCAGGAACTAACCATTGCTGGCTTCTTTAGGCAGAAAGAAAAACTGGGTCCAACAAACTGCTTTTTAAAAAAAATCTTAGATTCACTTTGCCTTTGTTACTCCATAGGTACCTTTTGTGAATACCAACTATTGTTTTGTGTTGCAATGTGGGCTTCTCTTCCCCTCTCCCTTTTAAAGCTTTGAGCTGCTTTGAATGCCAATGGTTGGAAAAGCTTTCCAAGGTTGACTTTTGGTTGATTTATTATTTCTTTTCGTACTTTTACTCTATTTTATACTGAAGCAAACATTAAAAAGAGGCTTAAAGTATCAGTGGTGGAACAGAACTCGCCCTTAGGTATATATTAAAAAAATGATAAAACGGGGGGGGGAGGATGGAAGCAGGGAAAAAACCTCTTGTTTTGTTGGCAACTTTTGTTTCAAAGGCTTGGAAAGCTATATTCCTGAAAATTCTGGGTCAGAATTCTTGTTTAGAGAGTGACAGAATTCTTGTTTAGAGAGTGACAGAAATACAGAGACAGAATGACTGCTTGAGGAAACTGTAAATAGGTACATTTTCTCAATTTAAGCAGACAACATGTAATTAAGCATTGCTTAAGTGTTCTTAGAATTTTTTCAGATGGGAGATAAATAGAACTAATTGGTTTCACCTCTGATCCTACCTCTTGCAATCCCTTGATCCTGAGATCCTGATCTACCCTGCCTACCATTAGTTGCCTTTTGCTACACCTTCATATTTTCTAGCTTGGTTACATAAGAAAGCCACCATATTTGGTCTAATGGAATACTCAGAATTGTTCCTACATTTTTGGCCATCCTGAAGAGTATTAGGGCTCTGCTGGTTGGCTTGGGCCCCAAGGGGGGAACTCACTGCTGGAGGTGGTTGATGGGGTAAGAAGACCTCATCCTTGTGCCACCCGTATCAGTGTTAGGATTCTTTTTTTTTTTACTACTGGCTCTGTGGGCGTGGCTTGGTGGGCGTGGCAGGATACTGTAAAATCTCCTTTCCCTCCCCACTCCAGGGGAAGGTTACTGCAAAATTTTCATTTCTTCCAGATCAGCTGGGACTCAGGAGGCAGAGAATAGATGGGCCAGGGCCGGTTAGAGGTCGTATTTACCAGTTCTCCATACAACTCAAAATTTCCACTACCGGTTCTCCAGAACTTGGCAGAACCTGCTGAATACCACCTCTGGTCAAGGGACATAAAAAGACATGACCCATGCTTTGCAACAGAAATTTGCATGGTCCATTCCTGCTTTACAGAAATAGATAACTGAGTCTTGAGATTTATCATTTAATCCTTTTTAGAAATAAAAAGTTTCAACCATTTACAGTTTGTCCTGATCATGGAATTTTAGTCATGCAAAATGCAGATGGAAGCAAGAACTTCAGCTGCTAAGATAAACTGCTTTAGAGTTATTGTTGTGCATTTGTCTTTGATGTTTTAGATCTACTTCTGCCCTTTTTAATACTGCCCTTTGAAGTATGCTATCACCAAACAGCCAGCGGATCAATTCCTATTCTGACATTGTATGAAATGGTGGAGAAAATAAATCTTAGTATTGTTCAAGCCATTCTGGAAAGTGACTGCCAAGCTATTTCAGCCTCCTCCAATTTTCCAATAGAAGCACATGAAAATATAGTACACTTCCATTACATTGGTCACAAAGAAATGGGAAATTAGCAACCACAAGCTGACAAGTTTCCACATTTTGCTATTTTTGTTCTGAAACTAGAAAGGTAGCTGGGTGGCTTTTTTGAAGTGGGGCACCTGAGCTTTCATTAAATGGGAGACAGGTAGATTTAAGTCCAATGAATTACCTAATACAGATCATAACTCTCCTTGCTTTCCCCTTTCCCTCTAACACAGGTGTCATGCAGTTTTTATAACCTTTTACAGGAACCTAGGAAAATATGGAAAATGAATAGCAGTGATAGGCATGTCATGGACTGGGATGACTGTAGCTTGAGAACTGGAATAGCAAAATTATTTTATGACCCTCTGATATCATTACTTCAGTGGTTCATGGATGAAATATCCTGAGTGAAGAGGCCTGGAGGGAGACCTACCACAGCAGGTTAGATAGGCAGTCAGAGGTGGTATTCAGCAGGTTCTGACAAGTTATGTAGAACCATTAGTGGAAATATTGAGTAGTTCGGAGAACCCGTAAATACCACCTCTGACTGGCCCCGCCCCCATCTATTCTCTGCCTCCCGAATCCCAGCTGATCTGGAGGGATTTTGCAGTATCCTTCCCCTGGAGTGGGATGGGAATGGAGATTTTGCAATATTCTTCCCCTGCCACGCCCACCAAGCCACGTCCACAGAACCAGTAGTAAATTTTTTTGAATCTCACTACTGATAGGCAGATACCATTACAAATGTTCTGCGCCAGCATTCAAGTATTAAGATTGGATTTAGGATTTCTAATCAAATTTCACTGGTGTTCCAATCGGTTTTTGCAAAACAAAACCAAATCAACAGCCGAATGTTTGCTTCCCATATCCCTGGCAATGCTTGACAATGAATGAAAACACATACTGATTATTGTTCAAATGCACATGGTATTTTATGCTTTTCCAAAATATACAAATCAAAGATTTGCAGAGAACTTCTGAAGGCTTGATCATAGCTGGAATTGCACTCATACAAGATGGACTATTCACCCAGGGCTCAAACAGCAGCTGTGCCACATTAAAATGTTTTCCCAGATGCCCCAAAATGAATTATCAGAGTGGTTGCAAACCAAGTGATAACTCATGCAATTATTTTTGCTGCACTACTTTCTGAGTGAAAATGAAACCCACATAAATATTGGGAGTGCTCAGTGTGAGGCTCGAGCTATAATTCTGGAAACTATGTCTGGCATTTGTCCATTTTTTTTCAAAGCCTACATGTGCCTCCTTTAGCATCTCAGACAATTCCTCAGAATTATGCAGCTGCATTTAAAATAAGTCAAAATACTTTTTCTGCTGTTATTGTCTCCTTATAGCACACAGTTACTAGTGGCATACATGAAGAGCAGCACAGGGAAACACCTTGCTTGTATAAGCACTGTATATCAGACTTTAATACAATTGAGCGAGGCCAGAGGTATTTCATGAGAAGAGTACTCCTCTCCTCTACTCACAGTAGAATTCCTTATGCCACTAGGCTTGAAATTTTGTGCTTGGAACTGTGCCCCCTGCAGTCTGATCTAAGCATAGTACACAAAATTGTCTGCCACAAACGTCTTGCCTGTCAATGATTTCTTCAGCCTCAACCACAATAATACACGGGCAAACAATCAATACAAACTCAAGGTAAACCACTTCAAACTCAATTGCAGAAAATATGACTTCAGTAACAAAGTGGTCAATGCCTGGAATGCTCTACCTTACTCCATTGTTATAGCCTCAAATCCTCACAGTTTCAATCTCAAACTGTCTACCGTGGACCTCACTCATTCTTAAGAGATTCGTAAAAGGGGGCGTGCATAAGCACACCAACGTGCCTACTGTCCCTGTCTTACTATCCTCATTTATCTGTATTTACTTCCTTTGTTCATGTTTATATTCATACTTATATTTGTTATCTTGTACATGTTTGACAAACAAACAAACAAACAGAATAGACAGCCTTAGTTATCTCAGAGGATATATGTAGAATTCAATATTTGTCAAGTCTGATAGAAAACAGGCAACTTCTTCATGTCCCAGAGTGATTAGAAAACAGCTATCAGCTTCATAGGGACAGATCATCATGGAAACAAATATATATATCTATGTGGTCCTAGGAGTCAAAAGCAACTTGGTGGCATATCATCAATTAATCAAATACACCACAGCAAATGCCAGAGATCTCTACTTGTAATGTGTCAGAAGGCCTGTCCCTAAACTGGTCTTCAGAGTCTTTCAACAATATATTTGGGGGAATATATAGTATGAACTTCTGCACACACTGCATTTAATCTTGCTTGTTATACGCCTGTTATATCCTCAATCTAAGTAATTTACTAGCAGCACATATTGTTAGCTTTTTTAGTCTTTGCTTTGAAGTTACATGTTAAGCCGGGGGGGGGGGGGGGCAGCTATTTTCTACATTCAACTCAACTCCTTCTCTTTGGAAATTTATAAATCAAAATTTAGGAGTTTCACGTTGTCTTTTCATAGCCAGGGAAATAAAATGAAATAAAAATTTAAAAATATAAGGTTTAGCCATGTACAGAGTTAGGGTTGTCTAATCTGTGGACCATAAAAACAATTATCATCTGAAGGCTATTTAATATTGACTTTAACCATGATAGTAGTCACTCTGTCACACAGACTTCTTTTTGTTATTGAAGGACATGGCAATTAAACATTGCTCTCTTTTTGACTGATTACATGTCATCAAGTCTCTGTTGATTCTTAGCAAGCACCTGAGTTTTCTCCACAATGATTTATCCCTAAACTGCTCTTCAGGTTTTCCAATTGTACTCACATCACATGTCTAACTGAATCCATCTAGGTTGCTTTTGGTCGTCTTTTATTCTCTCTTTTTCTATCATTTCCGGCGCATTAGAGCGTTCTCTAGAAAGTTCCACATAATGTGTCTAAAATAGAATAATATGAACCTGGTCATTTGTGGCTCAAGTGAGAACTCTGAGTTGATTTTTTTTGATGACCCATTTGTTTGTTTGTTTAGTAGGTTATCTGTTATACTCTCAAGATTCCAACATCAGAGTTCAAAGATATCAAATCCTGGCTTCTATTTGGCTTCTTCATTAAACATTAAAATATCCGCCTTTCAGAAGCTGAAAGTAATTTTTAGATTTTGCCTCTGGTAAACCCATGCAGAACTGTTTCTCATCCTTCCTGTCATTCTTCCTCAAATGTTGTTAAGGAAGCAATCTGTGCATTAGCTGCCTGATCAAATTATTTCATTATAGTCTGCTGAACTCCATGAAATGCATACAGTCTGGGCTTGTAAATTCTTTTTTTTTTTAAAGAATTTTTTTATTTTTGAATAAACACAGACAAACAAAACACAAAAAACACCACAAAACCATCTTCCATTACAAATTGTACAAAAAACTTCCGTGCATCCCTCCCACAGTCATCACCTACAATTCATATCAAGTTATATGTTTTAAATCAAATATATTTATATATATTACTATCATCATACCTCAACCTTCATTTGACTATAATTGTTTTTACGTCCTTTTATATATAATATTCCAAAATTTTAAGAAAGACCACATAATGGCATTCAATCAACTGTTTCCATTATCATCCGGTAACGTTACATCTTTATGACATGTTCTAAATAAAAAAATGATTATATTTAAGAACAAAGTTTCTAGACCTCCTTTCTTAATTAATTTTTACAATTTATATTCAATTTCCTTTTATCAAACCAGTACATGTATATACATTATTTTTAATGAAATTTGACTTAATTTTTTATTATAAGCTTTCATACATAACATAATTTCTAAACTTCCTTTCGTAGTCACCATTTGCAATTTATATCATATTTCCTCTTATCAAACCAATACATATGTATACATTATTATCATTATTAATTATTTATCTAACTATATCCATTATCACTTCATTTTTTATACAATGCTCTAAATTTAACTAAATTTGACTATTTTTTATTATAAGCTTTCATATATCAACCTGTGTCTTTCCAGTAATAGTGCAGTCTTATGTCTTTCACCATTTGTTGGATTAGTCTTCTGGTTGTTTCCTTAATAAGATTTGTATGGACTTCTCTTTGCATCTTGCTGCTTGTAGCATATCTTATATAATCTCAAAACCCTCCATCTACGTCTTTAATCAGCTTATCTTTGGTTATCAATAGTGCTTCTGAGAAAATTTATCTCCTTAGATCCATCAATTCTTCTCTTTTTTCTTCTTCTATACCTTGAAATCTGGGATAGAGCTCCTGTCCATCTATCTCCCCTTTCCATATTCCATTTCCAACCACGCTCAGTTCACTGTTGGTATCAACAATTATCTTGTCTCTTTGTTCATTTTTCCCTTCACTTTTTAGGACTCTAACCTCCAGTTTTTCCATTTGATGAACATCTTCAATTTTTCCATCAAATTTTACTGTTTTACAATCTAAGTTTTCCAATCTCTTCTCAATTTTCTCTGTTACTTCTAATAATTTTTGAATTTCAAACATAATCTTTTGCAATGTTAAGGTTTCTTTTTGATGTGCCATTCTTCCAAGTGGTAAACACTGCCACTCTAGCATTCAAAACTTTTTATTAGGTTTGATGCAAGTTCATTTATAATCTTTCAAAACAAGGCTTTGTTTTCACTTCTCTCCAGCTGCCAATGAAGCTCCCAAAGAGCACCTGTATCAACAACCCATGCTTTTCTCCTTATCACTCTCTATAAACAAACTGAAGAACTTTGAAGTGCAAAGTCAAAATGATCAAAGCGAAAAAAGAAAGGGCAATGTTTCCAGGACTCAAGCCTCCAGTGGCAGTGTTACTTCCTTTCCCTCTGATATTACAACCCTCTTTGTATTCTTTTATATCTTCCTTATATTCCAGGCTTAAAAGAAACAAAGTTCTTAAGTGAAACAAAAGAGAAAAAAACCCCATCCAAACCAGTATTATAAAAATAAAGATTTTTTTTAATCCATAGGTAAGAAAAGAAGTACAAGAAGAAAAACTAATCTGTTCACTTTAAAAAATAGGAAATATTTGCAAAAATTCCATCCATAAAAGAAAATTTAAAAAAAGATAACACACTGTCCAATGTAGCTTAATTTCACCGCTAATTTTCTTCTGTTTTCAAATGTAATTTGGCAGACAGGAGCTCACATCGCAATGATACGACGTGCGATCTCGGAGCTCCAAGATCACAGTCAATACTTTTGCCACTGGACGGTCCTTTTGGACCTAAACTGACCTGAAGAGACAGTGACAGGGAAGAGTACATCTTGCTGATCTCAGGAACACCACAAAGTCTCTGATTGATCCAAGAAAATCTCTCCTTACCGGCCACAGAAGTGCAGCCAAAAGCTGGGTTGGGACAGCTCCAGAATGGGAGGAAAGCAGAAAGAGAAAGTGTGTCCATCTGATGAGGAAATCTTATTGTTATAAAAGAGACTGCCCCCCAAGAAATTAAAGCTAAATTAAATTAAATTTGGGCCTGTTAATTCTTATGCTTGGAAAATCACACAAAACATTCTCTAGTTGCTTCATGACCTGCTTGTAGAAGGGCTGATGATGAACATAGCTCCAAACAGCTGGTATATAGTGAGATATGAGGACTGTGTGGAAATCCTGATCCTGTACAGAGGCTATTCATTTGATCGTCTCTGGCTAAAACAGGTCCAACTATACAATGCTGAAAAGATATTTCTTTATTGAGAAGTATATAAGATGAAAGGACATTGTGGCTCAATGGCTAAGATGCTGAGCTTGTTGATCAGAAAGGTCGGCAGTTCGGTGGTTTGAATCCCTAGCGCCACGCAATGGAGTGAGTGCCTGTTACTTGTCCCAACTTCTGCCAACCTAGCAGTAGGAAAGCACGTTAAAATGCAAGTGGAAAAATAGGAACTGCCTTTGGTGGGAAGGTAAAAGCGTTCCATGCGTTTTTGACATTTAGTCACATGACCACGGAGATGTCTTCAGACAGCACTGGCTCTTTGGCTTTGCAACAGAGATAAGCACCACCCCCTACAGTCGGGAACAACTAGCACATATGTGTGAGGAGAACCTTTACCTTTATATAAGATGAGACTGATTTTTATTTTACATTTTTATTTTTCTTTCTTCTCAGGAGATGATTGGCCCATCTAACTTGCTCTAATATGTTAAGCCCAGATTTTCAAAAGAAGGAAAAAAATGGTGGTATATCCCAAGATTAAACAACCTGTAACCTTTGAGTCCTGGGAAGGGAGATAGTATTAAAAAGTTGCTCAGGTTGATTCCTACCTGACTTCCTCAGGTATAAGACAGGGAAGAAAAGCAGGATCCTGTTAGTATATCTACATCTCAATACAATTTACTCCTGTTCTCCCAACAGATTCAATTTCCTGATCTGACTACCATTATACAACTGACTGTTCAACATTAGTGTTTTCCATCTCAACTGAAGCATGTTATTAGGGTAAATAATTCTGTGCTGAGAATAGGATATAAAAGTTACTGATAGAAGCATTCCAAGATTCCTTATTTTAAATGTTCTTTCTTTCCCTTTGTAAATGTGCTTAATTACTTTCAATCCCCTTTGCAATGTTCACAGTTCATAACACATTAGTAAGATAACAAGATACAGCATGTTAATCAGAGAAGAGAATCTTGCTTTCCTAAAGGAATACAATTTGGAAACAAAACAATATTTATCAGCATTTTAAAAACACCTCCTTGATGAGACATTAGGATATTTACATTAGGAAAGGTGATCAAGAATTCTCTATATTGTCTTCTTTCTCCTGTGTTGCATTTAAGAGTTAATGATTATGTCTCTTTTGGTCTTCCAGATAAAATTAAGTGCCACTTAGGATCTCCAGGAGTGAACAGGCTGATTTAGGTGGCTCACTGCCTTGGATGGATTTTCGAAGATTCTTGGATGTAGGTGGTGTCCAATGATCTTACAAACAGGTCTACTAGAAAGAGGAAGTGACACAGGCATTGAATGTGATTGCTCCTGGGAAGCTGCTCTCTCTCGGCCAATCCTGGAGGCTCTATCATTTAACAAATAGCTTTAAGAGAGAGAGTGACAGAAATAGGGCCTAGAGAACCAATGATGGGAGATGAACCTGACTTGAGTGCGAAGACAACCTCAAATTTGAGCCATACACCATAGTGAAGGGAGGTGACATGCTTTATTTGTGACCATCTTCTTCACCCTTATTTCATCAATGGAGCATAAGGAAGGGGGCAGCAATTAAGCCTCCCAATTAATCATTTTGACCTGTTTCCCCAGCACATTGCCAGTAAAGTCTGTCCAATTCACTCTAGCCTTGTCATAGGCAGCATACTTTGTGATGTATGGACCTGTGGATTCTGATTAAATAAATAAGGTGCCTTCTTAGTTGTTGGCTTTTTCATGCTCCACCAGATAAACTAGATCCATGCTCCCGGGGGGGCGGGGTGAGGGGGGGATGCTTCTGGCAGTCTTGAAGGAGGCTGTGACATGCCCATCCCTTCAGAAATCCATCTTAATCTAGCTATTCTTGACAAAAACTGCTCTGATGATATTCCTTTGAGGGAATTTACTAAGATGGTGGTACACTTACAGGAAATAGATTAACTACGCTATGATCAGCCAGATTTCAGACACAGATATGACATGGGGATGGCATTAGCTGCTCCTGTGATTAATCTTTGTCCAGATTCAGATGGCGTAGTGCCTCCTCCTCTCAGTCTTAAATCTGATGGCAACCTTCCATAACACTGACCATGGCTTTGGTCTCATCTTTGTTTCTTTTAACATTTATATGAAGGTGTTTGTTCAGGATACAATACTATTCCAATGATACTCAATTGTACTTCACTTCGCAGGACCTTACCAGAGATTCTATCAGTGTCTTGACCGAATATCTGGAGACATTTAGGGTCTGAAGCAAATTGGAGTTACTTTTTGTTCATCAATATGCTCTATCAGCTCCAATCCTGCCTCTTGATGGAATGGACCTACTCCTGAAAGGTCTAAGATTGAGGATGGGGGTATCCTTCTGGGACCCCAATATTACTAAATTAGCAGGCGGAGAGTATGGCTTGGGGCCTTTTAAGACTGATGCAACAGGAGAAGACGTGGGGCTTAGAGAGCAGAGGGAGGTGTTGTTTATTTTCTCTATACTTTGGAATGTTCCTGAAGTCTGGATGGCTTTGGACTTTTAGAGTTTGGGAAGGCTATTAAGACAATTATGACAGGACTTTGGGGCCTGGGGTGATTGTCCTGCTGTATTCAGTCATGTTTGTTGTGTTACTGACCATATTTATAATGCAGATAATATTCTTATCTGAGCCACCTAGAGGAGTGTTTCTCAGTCTCAGCAAATTTAAGATGTGTAGACTTCAATTCCCTGAATCCATGTAGTGGAAGTCCACACACACCTTAAACTTGCCAAGATTGAAGAACACTGGCTGCAGTCCAGGGTTCTCTGAGGTATAAATTATATAGTAAGTGAATGAATATCTTAGTTCATATGAAAGCTAATGTCTCCCCATTTTCACCAGTATCTTTGAACAGTTGACATATGCTTGGTCCAGATTTACTAACCCATAAACAGGGTTAATGCTTTCCAGGAATCCGCTATGTATTTCAACTGCCCCCTTTGTTCTAGATGTTAGAAACCTTGGGGACAAATATGAAGATTCATTTTCAGTTCACGCAAGAATGAAAGGGTTTAATTTTAATTTTGTGTTTAACAGAAACTCACTTGCACAGTTTATCTTTGTACTTTGGAATCAAACACCAAAAAATGTGTTTCAGATGGAGACAACTTTGAAAAATGATGGGAAGCTTCAGCAGCTAGTTTTTTAAAAATGCAATATTTAAATTTGCACTATCAATAGTAACACATCTCATAAAATTGGACTATCTCTAATTCATTAATGAGACCAAGATGACTTAATTTTGCATATGAAGAAGTGACTTCCTTCCATATATTGGCCACATACGCTATAATTTCCACTGGAGGAGCTGCCAAAAATGACACCTTGGATTTTGTGGTGGCCCTCTTCTGTCAAGAATCTGTAATCTTTTTTAAAAAAAGATTATTTACATCTTAATCTTAAAAAAATGGGAAATTATGAATTATTATTTCTTGTTTTGTCTTTGGATACCAGTAATAAAAAGCTGTGGCTGCATACCTTGGTAGAGTGGATTCCTATTCTGTATGCTACCTTATAATTAACCTATGCTAAACAAAATACTCTTTTCAACAATCAATTTAATGTTGGCCAGTAAATTGGACAGAGAGTCTGGAATAAAGCATGGAGTATGGAATTGGCTTCATTCCACTGAACTTCAGCCTTCCAAATTCTTATGAGACTAGATCTAGATTAGTAAACCTGCTTTATTTAGGCAGGGCATGAATCTGCAGGAAGCATATACATTTCATTATTATAGAAAGGTTTATGGTATTTGAGCCACATAAAAGACATAAATGAAGGGTGACTCAACAAGCAGTCATCCTTCAGCTCTAGATTTTAATTTCAGTAGTGAAATCCAGCACCAGTGAATCAGTCTATAAATAGCTCACGATCACTAGAATTACGGAGAATCTCTAAATCCTTTTCATTGCCTGAAGGGAATAACTTTATGAATGTTCCTTTTTGGGGAGACAGTTGTACCACTGATATTCCCAAGAAAGAGGTTTAAAAGCCTTTATTATTTACACATAATTATAATTTTAAATTCTGTGTTGCGCAATTTTAAATGGGTATGTTGAGTGCGTGAGACTGAATGAGTTAGTATGAAAGACCCACTTTTTAGTACTATTATTGCTGTATTCTTTTTGTGTTTTAATTATATTGTGGGGACTGCCTGTGTGAGTGCCTGAGTATGCCTGATTCGGAGGACCTGGCGGGGCATGCGGGGGCCATTGGGGTGGTTGGGGGAATTATGCCCACGGGAGAGAGTCGGAGCATTGCGGTCATAACAGGGAGAGGCAGATATGGCGGGGACTTTAGGGCTGGCCATTACAGGGGAAGGAGGGTTCGCTATATTGCAGAGATCCCTCCTTCCGGCCCTATGAGTCCCACTCCAAGGTCAGATGGCGTGAGCGATCAGGACCCTGGTCTCAGGCTGCTGTCGCTAAATGCCAGGTCTGTTATCCATAAGGCTCCCCTCGTCCGGGACTTGATTGTAGACGAGGGGGCAGACCTGGCATGTATTACTGAAACATGGCTGGGCACGGAGGGAGGAGTCCCCCTCGTAGAGCTGTGCCCAGACGGGTTTCAGGTGCTTCATCAGCCGAGAGCCCAGGGAAGGGGTGGCGGTGTGGCTATTGTAGTCCGGGAGTCTTTAGCTCCTCGTAGGATCCCTGCTCCGGAGCTTGTCGGGTGTGAGTCCCTGCTAGTGAAGTTGGACCTCAAGGGTCAAGCGGGTTTGCTGCTAACGTACCTGCCTCCCAACTGCGTTGCAGCGGCCCTCCCTGCGCTCCTCGAGTCAATAGCCGAGCTAGCAATTGAGTTCCCTAGACTAATGGTTCTGGGGGACTTCAATTTGCCTTCGCTCGGCGAACACTCTGATGGAGCGCAGGAGTTCATGGCCTCCATGACAGCCATGGGCCTGACCCAGGTAATTCGAGGCCCTACCCACTTGGCGGGACATACACTCGACCTCGTATTCCTCTCGGAGCAGTGGAATTATGATCTTGGTCTGAGGGGAAATGAGACCATTCCCCTGTCGTGGTCAGACCACTACCTACTGAGGCTAGACTTCCGGAGGCCAAACCCCCACCGTAGGGAGGAGGAACCGACCAGGTGGTTCCGCCCCAGGCGACTGATGGACCCTGTTAGGTTCCAGACGGAGCTTGGGGTCATTCCAGATGCTCTCGCCCACAGTTCGGCGGAGACTATTGCTGCGGCCTGGCACTCGGCGGCATCAGAGTCTCTTGACCGAATTGCGCCACTACGGCCCCTCCGGGTCAGCGGCTCGCGGAGACCCCCTTGGTTCACCGAGGAGCTCCGCGAGATAAAGCGCCGGAGGAGACGCCTAGAGCACCGGTGGAGATCCGATAGGTCCGTACCGAACCGAGCATTGTTGACAGCCTGCACCAAGGAGTATATTTGGGCACTGAGAACTGCCAAAAGATCACACATTGCCTCCTTGGTAGCGTCCGCCGAGTCTCGCCCAGCCGCCCTGTTTAGGATAACCCGCTCCCTCCTAAATAGGAGGGAGACGGGGAACCCCATACAGGGAAGGGCTGAGGAATATAGTCAGTTCTTGGCGGACAAAATTGCTCGGTTTCGATCGGAACTGGACTCCACCCCTGCAGATCCAGCCGGGACACAGGGGAATAACTTGGTAGACCATCTCTGGGTTGAGTTTCAGGATGTTGCCTCTGGGGATGTGGACAAGGCTATGCGAGCTGTGAGTTCCTCCACCTGTATACTGGACCCGTGTCCCTCTTGGCTGACTGCCAACAGCAGAGAGGTGACACGAGGCTGGATCCAGGCGGTTGTCACCGCCTCTCTTCGGGAGGGACACCTCCCCACCGCACTTAAGGCGGCGGTGGTGAGGCCCCTCCTGAAGAAACCGTCCTTGGATCCAGCAGTTCTTAACAACTATCGTCCAGTCTCCAACCTCCCCTTTCTGGGGAAGGTTGTTGAGAAGGTGGTGGCCTTACAGCTTCAGCGTACCTTGGAGGAAGCTAACTACCTTGACCCCTTCCAGTCTGGCTTCAGGCCCGGTTACAGCACTGAAACCGCTTTGGTCGCATTGACCGATGATCTCTGGAGAGCCAGAGATGGAGGCTATGCGTCCATCCTGGTTCTCCTTGACCTCTCAGCGGCTTTCGATACCATCGACCATGGTATCCTTCTGCGACGACTGCGGGAGGTGGGGGTGGGCGGCACTGTTTTACAGTGGTTCTCCTCCTACCTCTCGGACAGGTCGCAGTCGGTGTTGGTGGGGAGGGAGAGATCGTCCCCGAGGCCCCTAACCTATGGGGTGCCGCAGCGTTCGGTTCTGTCCCCCCTGCTATTTAACATATACATGAAACCGCTGGGCGAGATCATTCGGAGGCACGGGATTAAGTACCATCAATATGCGGACGATACGCAGTTGTATCTGTCCGCCCCGTGCCAACTCAATGAAGCGGTGGACGTGATGAACCGGGGCCTTGAGGCTGTTAAAGACTGGATGAGAGCTAACAAACTGGTACTCAACCCGGAAAAGACCGAGTGGCTGTTGTGTTTTCCTCCCAAAAATTTGGTTAACGTTCCATCAATCAGGCTGGGGGGGCAAAATTTATTCCCCTCAGATAGGGTCCGCAACTTGGGAGTCCTCCTGGATCCACAGCTGAGTTTTGACCACCAT
Organism: Thamnophis sirtalis; assembly: GCF_051295495.1. Classification (NCBI taxonomy): domain Eukaryota; kingdom Metazoa; phylum Chordata; class Lepidosauria; order Squamata; family Natricidae; genus Thamnophis; species Thamnophis sirtalis. Next base: position 58,916,267 of record NW_028261389.1, on the reverse strand, counting down.
TTGTCGGCTGTGACCAGGGGGGCATTTGCCCAGGTTCGCCTGGTGCGCCAGTTGCGGCCCTACCTGAACCGGGAGGCTCTCACAACAGTCACTCGAGCCCTTGTGATCTCTAGGCTGGAATACTGCAATGTGCTCTACATGGGGCTGCCCTTGAAGAGCATCCGGCGACTTCAGCTAGTCCAGAACGCGGCCGCGCGAGTGATCATGGGCGCACCACGGTTCGCCCATATAACACCAATCCTCCGTGAGCTGCGCTGGCTACCTGTTGATCGTCGGGTGCACTTCAAGGTCTTACTTACCACCTATAAAGCGCTCCATGGTAGTGGATCTGACTATTTGAGAGACCGCCTCCTGCCAATTACCTCCCTGCGTCCCATCAGATCGCACAGAGTAGGCCTCCTCCGAATTCCATCCGCCAGTCAGTGCCGACTGGCGACTACGCGGAGGAGAGCCTTCTCAGTTGCAGCTCCGACATTATGGAACAACCTCCCCGTGGAGATCCGTACCCTCACCACAGTCCAGGCCTTCCGCACAGCCCTCAAGAACTGGCTATCCCGTCAGGCCTGGGGATAGGATTACTCTCACCCCGCCCGAATGTTGAGTGAATGTTGTGTTTTTATGACCAATTTCCTTTAATCACGATTTTTTTTCTTTTTAAGTTTTGTCTTGCACCCCCTTCCCTTTATTGTTGTAAGCCGCCCTGAGTCCCCTCAGGGAAAAGGGCGGCATATAAATTTGCAATAAAACTAAAACTAAAAACTAAAACATCTCTTAATCGTGTTGTATGTTAATACTAGTTTTATGCAGGTTTTAAGTGACAAAAATTTCAATTTACAGTTGATGAGACAAAAAACCTCCCCTAATCTATTACTGATATTCTCATATTTCAAACAGTTTCACAAAGTGATGCTTTATTTCCTTCACTAAAGCAAGGTTTATTGTTTTTATTACAGATATATGTCCCTATAAGCTGCAATTTCTGATAAAATCCTCCTCTTTGTCAGATGTACTGTAATCGCCTTTTAAATTAATTACATATAATCCCATGTGGACTTCTGTATCAGAGATGGCAGCATAGCTGATATTAAATCATTCCTTTTCATTCCTCACCGTTTAAGTGGCCGTATCCAAACATATGTAAAATACAATTTTGAAATGCACCAAAACATACAAATTGAAAAAAGTATCACACAGAAGGGAAAGCCTAAAATGAAACTCACTTTAATATATTCACCATAAATATTTTTGGGAATATTATTATATTCAGGCTTCCTCTTCTGCTTTAGATCATTGCCCTGAAGCTTGTTGTCATTCATAAATCGCCCAGATCAAATACTTCACTTTCAGCCCTCAGTAGAAATTTCCCAAAGGTTAAATTACTGCCTAGTGCGCAAACATCTTTTATGTGTTATTTTTTATTTAATCAGACATGAGTGAATTGCTTTGCAGTAGAAACATTACCAGTGAAAATTTAGATTTATTGTGTTTGGTGCTATATCTGGCATTTTAAAATTCTGCGTATGAATATTTAAAAGCCTTGTGAAAGTATCTACTAAGGAAAAAAGGTAAAAACACATCACATATATACATACATACATATATAAAGAGAAAGAGGCAAATATATAAGACTACAAATCTTGGTCAGCAAAAGCAACCACAACTGTTTTCCTTAACAGTCTATACATCTATTTCTACATTATTGTTAAGTGGTGTGTGTATTCTTGCTTTCCTGAACCTATGTAGCCAAGTTATTTCAAATAAATCATTTTCAAACCTAAGAAAAATCCCCGCTGGTGGGAAAGCAAAGAAAGCAGTTTGGGGGAGGTGGGCCACTTTTATAACACTGCCAAACAAATTATATGAGGCAGTCACTAAAACCAGGCTTAGCTTCAGGGCTTCTTTGCATTTCAAGCCTCTCTCCGGTTATCTCAGTTCTAATGATTCATGCATCCTCTCCAAGCTAAATAGAAGACTCTTAATGCTCTTTTTGGTAATCGCCACTAGAGGGCATAAATTCTAATTCTTTTAATTCTCCTTTTCCCTTTCCTTTTTTTTTGGGGGGGGGGGGAGGTTTGATTTAATAACTCAGGTGCTTCTCTTTCCCCTTTACATATACATACATGCATACATGCATGCATACAGTATCTTCATGATTAAAAAATAATGCTGATTTAAACTCATGTTGGGTGACACATATTCTGAAGAAATACATGTAGTTCTTGACCATTCAAAGTTACAATGGCACTGAAAAAACCTTGATTTATGACCAGTTTTCACGCTTACAACTGTTGGAAGAAATGTCCACCTGGTTTCAGTTCTAAGTGGTGAAAAAGACACTGGAAATGTGGAGGCTCTTTGGAAAGATGGTTTAATGAGGAACAGGATCCCATGGCTTGAGTTCCTGAGCAGAAAAGGGATTACATACTTCAAGATGTTGGGTGAAGGAAAAAATAAAGGGAAGAGATGCTGAGAGTCCCCTAGTTTTATACCCTCTCCTGGGCTTTGAATTTCCTGGGGCATAGGAAGAGTATCCTGATTGGTTGCCGTCCAGTGGTGAGTTTCAAAATTTTTTAGAACCTCTTCTGTAGGTGTAGCCTGCTTTGTGGGAGTGGCTTGCTGGCCATGTGATCGGGTGGGAGTGGCCAACTTGTAAAATGTGATGAAACTCACTTAACAACACTCTTGCTTAGCAACCAAAATGTTGGCTCAGAAACTCTGGCATTTGAAGCACGCAAGTCTTAAAGCTGTCAAGTTACAAGATCCTTGCACCCCTAACCCTTTAGGGGAAAAATCCCAGGGGTGTTCAAACTTGACAGCTTTAAGATTTGTGGACTTCAACTCCCAGAATTCCTCCTCCAGACATGTTGGCTAAGGAACTCTGGCACTGAAGCACGCAAGTCTTAAAGCTGTCAAGTTACAAGACCCTTGCACCCCTAACCCTTTAGAAAAAAAAACCCCAGGGTTGTTCAAACTTGACAGCTTTAAGACTTGTGGACTTCAACTCCCAGAATTTCTCTTCTTGCTCTTTATCTTGACGATGTGCGGACAGGTGGGGGGAAGGAGTTGGAACCAGTTCTAAACGGAACTGTAGATTTGTGGAACCTCTTCTATAGAAGAGGTTAGAACTAGCAGGAACTAACCCCTGTTGCCGTCAGAGGTCATAGCTAGCTTTGTAGGTTGTCTGTGTGCTAAGTTTGGTTGAAACTTGGTGGAAATGAAATGGCTCTGCTTGAAAGGGGTAGATCTTTGTTATGTAGAATAGACTGGCTCAGGCCTTAATGGCCCATTCACAAAGGTGGGGGCGGCTGAGTTTCTACTTCTCTTTTTAGGGAAAATATTCTGCCTTTTCAAAATATTTCCTAAAATATTTCATTTTCTAGGGGAGGGGTGAGTTTTGACTTCCAACACAACCATCACAGCATCCCCAGGGTGATAGGATCAAAATTCAGAAGCTGGGAAACTGGCATGTATTTATGAGAGTTGCACCATCCCATGGTGTGATCACCATTTGAAAACCTCCCCAGACAGCTTCCAACAAGCAAAACCAACAAGGGAAACCAGATTTGCTTAAACACTGAATGATCCATTTAGCAACTTCAGTGAATCCCTTAACAACGGTGGCAAGAAAGTTGTAAAACTCACTTAACAACTGTTTTGGTTAGCAATGGAAATTTTGGGATCAATTGAAGTCATAAGTCGAGGACTATTTGTAAAGCTTTCTGTTTAAGCACTTCAGGGAGAAGCAGCATTGTAATTATATTTTGACCTGCCCCCCCCCTCTCCTTCCTCTGCCCTCCCTTCCTGTTTTATTGTAGGCTGTATTCTATGTTTGCTTTCCCTATGTTGCCATTGGTCCTCTACATCAGTGTTTTTCAACCACTGTGCCGCGGCACACTAGTGTGCCGTGACATAGTGTAAGGTGTGCCGTGGAAAAATTACTTTATATATAGTCAATATAAGCACAGAGTTAAATTTTTTTAACATTTTCTAATGGTGGTGTGCCTCGTGATTTTTTTCATGAAAAAAGTGTGCCTTTGCACAAAAAAGGTTGAAAAACACTGCTCTACATACATGCTGAGTGTCCTTGAAATTTTAAATTATCAAAATAAGTGACCTCTGACTGGAAACACTTTGGAGTTCTCTGCTTTCCATGTAGAAATTCTCCTTTCCTGAATGTCCTGATTACTTTGCAAGTATATGTGAGCAGCTAACTCCCAGGAGCATTTTACAATTAAGAAAGAAGAGCTCTGCACCAAATATCCTATTATTATTAATGTTGGTTTAATTGCTCATTAAAGTTAATAGTCATGTCAATGTTACTGTAATCTACCTTATGAATGACTGCTTGGAAAAACTTTCCACAATATTCTTCACTGCTGTTATCTTCCTTTTTGTCTTTTGCAAGGGGGGGAGAGAATTCAGTGGTGGGATCAAAACATTTTACTACCAGTTCTGTGGGCGTGGCTTTGTGGGCATGGCAGGGGAAGGATACTGCAAAATCCCCATTCCCTTCCCACCCCATTAACCTGCTTTCCAGCTCTGTTCTCCTGTTCTGGGCAACAAAAGGAGATCAGCTAGGAGACTGGGAAACAACAGGGGTGGGGCCAGCCTATTTGCCAGTTCTTGGAAATACTCAAAATTTCCGCTACCGGTTCTCCAGAACCTGTCAGAACTGGCTCAATACCACCTCTGATTCAAAGGCTTTATTGATTTCTCTTAGATGAGCAGTTCTGTGGCTAGAGAATTGATGCAGACCAACTGAAGACAGTTCCACAAGGGAATATTTTTCTTGTGACTTCTCCTATAGTGGGATGAACAGGCCAGCTTTTGAAAAGTGTGCTGAAATTTGTGCTCTGAAACTTTAGGATAATAACAACCACAAAATTGACAAAGTAACACAAAATGAAGAAACTAAAATGCTCTGGACTTCAGAATTCAGACAAACACCTGCCATATAATACAGGATTTCCAAGATGGATTTTTATTTTAATGAAAACCTCTGCCCACTAAATGATTTATTCTTCTAGCCAACGATAAGCTAGTTGGCACTAGTAAGTAACCTGGCTGTAAGCGCACAACACCTTACACATTATTATAGGAGAAGAATAGAGCGCATCAAGAAAACCGTGTGAAAGATTTTGCAGAGCTAATTTCCAAGCTTTAATATGGTCTGTAACACAGCCCTTCCTCATTTTAGTTAGAAAATCAATTAAAAATGATAGTCCCCGGTCACAGTACATTCTGACACTCAAGCTAGCAGTACTGTTTAAAATATAAAATATTAAAGCTACCTTTAAACCCGTTAATTAGCTATTTAAAATGACCTTTTTATTTTAAAACTCCCATACAGCCAAATTTGTTATAAATTGAACAATTTGTTTTGTTTTGTTTTGTTTTAATGCATGGCAGCTAAGTCAATTATAAAAAAAACTTGCCCTGATCTAGTCTCCAAAGATGCAGCTTATTCTGGAATGGTTCAAGGAAGACTGGAAAAAGAATTGTGCACTGATCCGGATATGAATGGCTTTTAATGATGGTTAGTCTTCAATTGGTCGCTTAGCGACTATTTGAAGCTTCAACACACCTTTTTATGAGTGAGATTTGATGTTCCGATAGTCAGCCTGATCAGGTGATCACATTTTGGTTTTCAGCAACTGGGTCACCTTTATGTCTCTCTGCATAATCACACGATCACATTTTACAACGGTTTTGCAAAAAAAAACCAGCATTTACTTCTGGTTTTCTGCAAAGCTGCATGCATAGCAAACCACTGGCTCTCTTAATGACCATGGTGTTTGCTTAATGGTTGCAGATTTGCTTAATGACCATGATGATTTTTTTAATGACCACCGTAAAAAAATAAAAATAAAATTGGGTTGGTTACATCAGGGGTCTCCAACCTTGGTGACTTGAAGTCCTGTGGACTTCAAGTCCCAGAATCCCCCAGCCAGCAAAGCGGGCTGGGGAATTCTGGGACTTGAAGTCCACCAGGCTTAAAGTTGACAAGGTTGGAGACCCCTGGGTTACATGACAGATCTGCTTTACAACCATCGTAAGGCTACTACTGTGATGGGCAGGCTCCATTATGGTCATGCCTTAAGGACTACCTGTACATATTCCACTTCTTTGAATTGCAGGATGTTGAAGCATTCTGTACATGCATTTGAGCATCCTGATTGCAGGGATATAGACTGAGAGATGATTAGTCAATCAAGTTTTATAATAGAGAAGAAATGTTTTTGCAAGATTTATTTATAAGATATCAATTATAGGGATAGCCAAAACCTAGTACTAAGCTTCCGAGATCTTACTAGGAGAAGAATCAAGAATCCAACACATCAGGTAAGATAATAATAATAATAATAATAATAATAATAATAATAATAATAATAATAATAATAATAATAATATGGTCTGGATTGATTACAAAAAGGCATTTGACTCACTGCCACATAGTTGGATCATAAAGTGCTTAGAAACAACTGGCATTAGCAAAAATATTACATCCTTTACTGAAAAGGCGATGAAACAATGGAGAACTGAGTTGGCGGTAGGGAATGAGATCTACGGAATGGTTAATATCAAGCGAGGAATTTTCCAGGGTGATTCACTTTCACCTCTTCTCTTCATCATCGCAATGATCCCACTATCAGTAATCTTTAAAAAAATGAAATTAGGCTACCAAACAGCCAAAGAAGCTGAAAAAATTTCACATTTACTATATATGGATGATTTGAAACTCTATGGAAAGTCAGAAATAGAAATCCAATCATTGACAAACACAGTCCGAGTATTCAGCACCGATATTTCAATGCAGTTTGGCATGGAAAAATGCGCCACTGTATCCATAAAAAGGGGCAAAATCACAGCATGTGAGGGAATTGAAATGCCCAATGGCCAATTAATTAAATGCAAAGAAAATGAAGCCTACAAATACTTAGGCATTCTGCAGTTGGATAACATCAAGCATGGAGAAGTAAAAACTATTGTCAGACGAGAATACCCCAACAGAGTTAGGAAAATTTTGAAATCTAAATTGAATGGTGGAAATACAATCAAGGCCATAAATACCTGGGCAATACCAGTTATAAGATACACAGCTGGTATAGTTAACTGGACACAAGCTGATTTGGACCTTTTGGACCGAAAAACCAGGAAACTAATGACAATGCACTACAGTTTACATCCACGTGGTGATACTGATAGACTATATCTGCCCCGAAAATCAGGTGGCAGAGGATTAGTACAAGTGAAGCAAACAGTTGAAGAAGAAAAACATGCACTGGCTGATTATTTAAAAGAAAGTCAAAAACATCTATTAATCGAAGTAAAGAACAAAAATCTACTGAAGGCCCAACAGACAAAACAAGAATACAGAAAAGATGTGATAAAATCAAGAATGGAGAATTGGCAGAACAAAGCACTGCATGGCCAATTTCTGGAAAAAATAAAAGATAAAGTGGACAGTGAACAAACTTGGTTATGGTTAACAACAGGTACATTAAAGAAAGAAACAGAGTCACTAATCCTGGCTGCGCAAGAAAAAGCTATCCGCACAAATGCCATTAAGGCCAAAATCGAAAAATCCTCTGATGATGCCAAATGCAGACTTTGCAAAGAAGTTGATGAAACTGTTGATCACATACTCAGCTGCTGTAAAAAAATCGTGCAGACTGATTATAAATTGCGGCACAATTCAGTAGCACAAATGATCCATTGGAATTTGTGCAAAAATTATAATATTAAAACAGCAACAAACTGGTGGGAACATCAGCCTGAAAAAGTCACCGAAAATCAGATGGTCAAGATCTTGTGGGATTTCCGTATACAAACCGACAAAATACTGGCGCATAATACACCAGACATCACACTGGTTGAGAAAAATAAGGTCACAATCATAGACATCGCAATACCAAGTGATAGCAGGGTCGCCGAGAAGGAACATGAAAAAATCACAAAATACCAGGACTTAAAAATCGAAATTCAATGACTATGGCACAAACCAGCAGTGATAATTCCAGTGGTAATTGGCACACTGGGTGCTATCCCAAAAGCACTGGAATCACATTTAAAACAGTTAAAAATTGACAAAATCACCATCAATCAAATGCAAAAAGCCGCACTGCTTGGATCTGCACGCATATTACGAAAATACGTTATGACGTCCTAGGCCCCTGGGTGGGGCCCGACTAGTAACCAATGCCAAATCCGGCGAAACAACTGGCCGCTGTGATACAATTGTATAATAATAATAATAATAATAATAATAATAATAATAATAATAATAATAATCACATACTCAGCTGCTGTAAAAAAATCGCGCAGACTGATTATAAATTGCGGCACAATTCAGTAGCACAAATGATCCATTGGAATTTGTGCAAAAATTATAATATCAAAACAGCAAAAAACTGGTGGGAACATCAGCCTGAAAAAGTCACCGAAAATCAGATGGTCAAGATCTTGTGGGATTTCCGTATACAAACCGACAAATATACTGGCACATAATACACCAGACATCACACTGGTTGAGAAAAATAAGGTCGCAATCATAGACATCGCAATACCAGGTGATAGCAGGGTCGCCGAGAAGGAACATGAAAAAATCGCAAGATACCAGGACTTAAAAATCGAAATTCAACGACTATGGCACAAACCAGCAGTGGTAATTCCAGTGGTAATTGGCACACTGGGTGCTATTCCAAAAGCACTGGAACTACATTTAAAACAGTTAAAAATTGACAAAATCACCATCAGTCAAATGCAAAAAGCCGCACTGCTTGGATCTGCACGCATATTACGAAAATACGTTACGACGTCCTAGGCCCCTGGGTGGGGCCCGACTAGTAACCAATGCCAAATCCGGCGAAACAACTAGCCGCTGTGATACAATTGTGTAATAATAATAATAATAATAATAATAGAAAAGAAGATTTTGGAGGCAACAGCTAAATCCTCTTCACAAAGGTTAGAAAAGTGATGAGAACAGGATAAATTATCTGCGGCAGAGACAAACGTGTGGACACCTCAGAGCTAAAGAAGCAAGAACCACAGAGTGCCAGCGGTGCTCGTGAACCTTTATAAGGGTTTCCCTCCAGAGGAACACAGCAGGCACTGAGCAAACCATGTGAATGCTGTGAAACACAACTGGGCCCTTGTAGATGAAAGAAATTGAGAATCACCTTGAGAAAGTAGAGTCAATCCATGGTGATGGGTGATTCCCTCCTGAAAGAAATGGGGGAAACTATGTGCAGGGATGACGTTATATGACGTTGCAGGGATTACTGTATGTTGTCTTCCATAAGTTGTATCCAGGTCAGCAAGACTCTAAATATTCAAACTCAACAATAGTTGTTCTCTTCTCTAGACTCATGCATGGATATAATTGATTCAGGTAGAAGAGATTTTGGCTTGATCAATCCCACTTGAAATACTGTGTCCAGTATTGGAGAAGAGTCTGGAAAACAAATCCTTATAGGAAAATAGAGGATCTGGATAGGTTCAGCTTAGTTAAGAGATGACTAAGACAAGATATGAGTGTAATTTTCAAACATCTGAAGGGTTGTCACACAGAAAAAGGAGAAGACATTCTCTGTTGCCTCAGAGAGTAGGACCAAAACCAATGGATTAAAATTACAAGATAGATTGTGAGGAGATTGTCTTTATGAGTGTCACCCAGTGATGGAACAGGCTGCCACCAAGAGTTCTCTTTCATTGGAGATCTTCAATGAGTGATTAATATCTTGAAACGTACCTTCCAACTCTTTATGTCCTAATATAGATATAAAGAGAATGCGGTGGCTCACTGGCTAAGACACTGAGCTTGTCTATCAGAAAGGTCGGCAGAAAGGTCAGCAGTGGTTCAAATCCCTAGCGCCATGTAATGGAGTGAGCTCCCGTTTCTTGTCCCAGCTTCTGCTAACCTAGCAGTTCGAAAGCATGTAAAATGCAAGTAGAAAAATAGGGACCACCTTGGGTGGGAAGGTAACAGTGTTCTGTGTGCCTTCAGCATTTAGTCATGCCGGCCACAAGACCATGGAGACATCTTTGGACAGCAGTGGCTCTTCGGCTTTGAAACGGAGATGAGCACTGCCCCCTAGAGTCGGGAACGACTAGCACATATGTTCAAGGGGAACCTTTACCTTATAGATATCCTTTTGGTAAAAGGTGGCTTTTTTATGTCTATCAAAAGGGAAAAGCCAGGGTTTTTTATTGAGGACAAATTCAGAAATCTAGTCCAACATGGCTTCCACCAATCAAGTGAAAAGGACAAATATGGCAGCATGTATTTGCTCTGTACCCATCCTTAAACTCTGCTTTCACTTATCAGGCAAGACCAATGATATCAGAATTACTTAGGGGAGATGAAATTAAAGTGCAGTAATTGGTTTTTTTTTGGCCAGCTTTGAGCAAACATCCAATATTTAGTCTCAATGATGTGGGATGGGGCTGGAGTTTTGACAGATGGCTAGAATGGTGGGCTTATTCATTTGTTAGCATTAGATCTGTGGGGACTTTCTTCTCCTGCTTAACAAAGTAGCCCTTACCTACTTGTACCTGAAGCACCCGTTCCATAGGGGTGGAGTCCCCGTAAAAGAGTGGGCTGTTCTTCTTGCCAGGCTTCCTCCAGAGATCAAGGGTTGCAATTGAGCCTTAAGGTGAATTGTCAGCAGTGGTGGGTTCTGGATCCCGTTGCAACTGGTACGGTTGCAATGGGGCCCGGCATCCTCCACATGAACACACACAGCGCGTGCATGCGTCTTACCGTCCAGTGACACCACCGCAAGCCTCCACGACGCTACAGCTGCTCAGCAGAGCATTGCGCAGGAACTGTATGTGCAGTTCGCATGCGCAGAAGTGCCAAAGAGTTTAAAGACAGGTAAGGAGCGCAGGCGAGTGGGTGGTCCCTCCGGAGCACTGTACCGGAACGGTATCCAGTGCTCCGGGCAGGCACCGGTACGCCCGTACCGGGGCATACCGCCTGCAACCCACCACTGGTTGTCAGGGAGGTCATTCAAGAAGCCAGCATTGGTTAAAGCAGGACTTCCTTACCTTGGCAGCTCTGCTCCCAGCATCTATCCGGTTGACAGGGTGTGCAGAAATTTGGGGTATGGAATGACATGACGTGTACCTCCTGGTTCTGATGACCACCAGTCGGTATGTCACAGGATGCGACAGATTATGGAGTGTGCTGCTAGTTGATGTGGGAGAATCTTCTTCCTTCAGCCACTGCTGAACATGGTATGCAGTCGGCAGAATCATTTGCCTGCCACTGTTGGCTGTGCGAACCTGGAAAGTGACCGTATGATGCACTCATCACTGATCCCTATATGACAGGGGTGGCAAAATGTTTCGGTCCAAACATGTGTGTGCATATGCACGCATGTACACCAGAAACTCAAAAGCCAGCTGGCCAGCATTCATGAACATGCTGGCCACCTGGTCTTTGGGTTTCCAGTGCTTTGGCGCGCGCAAGACCAGCTGGGCGGTGCGCAGGTACGCGCCGGAAACCAGAACAGCAGTTGGTGCGCGTGCCCACAGAAAGTGCTCTGTATGCCACCTCTGACATGGGTGCCATAGCTTCACCATCACGGCTATATGACCAGACACCTAATCATTGCCGTCACGGGTAACAAAAGCTGTGGAAGTAGCAGGTTTCTATCAGAGGAGGGAACTGTACTTCAAGAAATCCAGTTGATCCTAGCTATGGGTTGTGAGGGAGAAAAACTGATTTCTATGGGAGTTTTGTGAAAGATTTAGCAAAGAAAATCTTCCAGGTGAAGATAGGGCAACATTGGGTGTACTCACAGTGATTCGTGAGACACAATATTGAAAATTGTTGATTTAGAGCAGTGTTTCTCAACCTTGGCGACTTTAAGTCCTGTGGGCTTCAACTCCCAGAATCCCCCAGCCAGCTGTGGGAGTTGAAGTCCACAGGACTTAAAGTCACCAAGGTTGAGAAACACTGATTTAGAGGATAGAAGCAGAAATTGAGAAAGATAAGCCTAGTTCCATCGCAGCACATGTGCATTTACTCCCCTGAAAGCTCCATGTGGCGGAAATATTACACACCGCATTTTATCTGAATGCTAAAGCTGGGCAGCCAAATGAATAAATTAAAAAAACTAATCTTAATAAAAACGGTGGTTTCTTTGTTAGTCACAAGGGGGCAGAGGAGGATATTTTTCAAACAGCCACAATCCATTACTGACTTCCGACAGTGAGAGTGGAAATAAAAAAAAAACACGCCTCATCTTACACCTGCTTCTTGTTGTCATGAGTCTTCATAGCGTGTGCTTTGAAACTAGTAATTAAACTTTCCAATTTAGGTCAGCTCTGTTCGCTCTAATTAAATACAGGGAAGGGAATTAATTCGAGTGCTGATTTGAAATAGCAGCATCGCTATTAAGTTATTATATGAATGAAATGTTTGGCCCCTGTATTCTTTTAAAAAATAAACCAGGAGCACAGTGGCAAAGCCTGCTTCTATTTTGTATTATCAAGACTATTAACAGTTAAAAACAATTATCTATTTGGCTTTTGTGAGTAAAGCTTTTTTTTTTTTTTTTTGGTCTTTCTCTTCATTCTTTCATTCTTCTCATAAAAAAAAAATCCTCCTCCTGTGATTTCATTTTTTTTTTTTAATGAAGTTAGATGGACTATATAACAATAGCATTTAGACTTATATTCTGCTTCACGCTGCTTTACAGTCCTCTCTAAAGGGGCTACAAAGTCAGCATATTGCCCTCAACAATCTGGGTCCTCATTTGACTGACCTCGGAAGGTTAGGTTTAGGTTAGGTTAGGTTTATTGGTTTTGTATGCCGCCCACTCCCAAAGGACTCCGGGCGGCTCACAATAAACAGGGGAGGGAATAAATAAGGCAATACAAACAATTTTAAAACCCACAACAGTCACAGTTAAAACGGGGCTGGGTGCTTTAACAGCCCCCAGCCTGCCGGAGCAGCCAGGACTTAGTAGCTTTACGGAAGGCCGGGAGGGTAGTGAGGGTCCGGATCTCCACGGGAAGCTCGTTCCAGAGGGCCAGAGCAGCAACAGAGAAGGCTCTCCCCCGGGGAGTCGCCAGCCGGCATTGGCTGGCAGATGGAACCCAGAGAAGGCCAAGCCTGTGTGATCGAATTGGTCTCTGGGAGGTCATTGGCAGGAGGCGGTCTCTCAGGTACCAGGTCCAATGCCATGTAGGGCTTTATAAGTAATAACTAGCACCTTGAAGCGAGTCCAGAGACCAATGGACAGCCAGTGCAGCTCGCACTGGAAGGATGGAAGAATGCTAAATTGCAGGCAGCCAGCAGTAGTGTGTGTGTGTGTGTGTGTGTGTGTACACAAAAATGCACATACCTTTCAATCAATTTTTGATTGCTGGCAATTGTCTGGACTGGTTCCTGTAGTTTCTTAGCAATGACTTGCCAAAGAAAATGGACAAAGTGTTTTGCCAATGTCCACTACTTAGGGCTGGGAGAGGATGATTGGCCTATGATCACCAAGCTGGATCTGAAGGCAAGACAGGTCTAGAGATCACAGACTCACGGTTTCAAGGAAAGCGCCTTAACCAGTACAGTATAGGTAGGCCTCGACTTACGACTGTTCATTTAGTGGGCATTCAAAGTTACAATGGCACTGAAAAAGTGACTTACAACTGTTTTGTTTACACTTATGATGGCTGCATCCTCCCCATAGTCAGGTGATGAAAATTCAGATGCTTGGCAAATGGCTCATATTTATGACAGTTGCAGTGTTCCTGGTCATGTGATCACGTTTTGTAGCCTTCTGACTTCAATAAGTAACAACCGTGTTGCTAACTTAACAACTGCAGTGATACACTTAAAACTATGGCAAGAAAGACAATAAAATGGGACAAAACTCATTTGATAAATGTCTCACTTAGCAACAGAAATTTTGGGCTCAATTGTGGTCATATGTCAAGGACGATCTGTTCACCAAACTGACCCTCTCATTGCAAGAACTAGGAAAGCCATTAAGAATTCTAGTGACTACTAAGCATAAGGGCAATGTGTATTTATAGTAAAAATCAAGCTTCAGGGTTAGGTGGTGCAGTAGTTAAAATGAAGTATTGCAGGCTAATTCTGTCGAAGGCCAGCAGTTCGATCCTCACCGGTTCAAGGTGGGTTCAGCCTTCCATCCCTCTGAAGTTGGTAAAATGAAGACCCAGATGATTGGGGGCAATAAGCTAACTCTGTAAACTGCTTAGAGAGGGCTGTAAAGTCCATGTGCTATTGTACCTCTTTTTCTTGCCCATTGGAGGCAACTGATTGAATGCCTCATATTTCTGGATGGGATGAACAATCTTCAATGGATTATCCATCTGATTTCAAGTTGTTTGCTTCTGACCTTGCTTGAACCTACATAGCTCTCAGTTTCATACATGGGAGGCCAAGCTAATTAAAATAAAGACTCAATATTATAGAAGGCCTGACAACAATATACCCTTTGGAAATGCCCTTCATTCCTTAAAACAGTGTTTCTCAACCTTGGCAACTTGAAGATGTCCGGACTTCAGTTCCCAGAATTCCCCAGCCAGCGAATGCTGGCTGGGGAATTCTGGGAGTTGAAGTCCGGACATCTTCAAGTTGTCAAGGTTGAGAAACACTGCCTTAAAATAATATCCTAACTGTCCTTTTTCAGGAACACATTCTGAAATCAGGTCATTCTTCATCCTTTACAATTCTGCTTTTCCGTTTAAGTGTGGTCTGCCATCTTTTCCAGTCTGATGTTGCCTAAATTTTTTTTTTTTATTTCATGTCTTTCCCCACCTATGTTTTTGTTCTTTATTTTGTAAATAAAGCATTTGTTATGCTATGATTCCAGGGTCCATGACATCACCCTGAGATTGTAGACACGTTGCAAACTATATCTAATGCCTTTTCATCACATTTTCATAACGTTAAGCAAAGCAAGCAGTAATGTGTTGGCCAAACATAGCTATCTTCTAATAACAATCATATGAGTGTTATATAATACAAGTTTTGTCATCAATCACATTACTGGAAGACAAGGATGGCAGAATAGAGCATTTAGAAAACTTTCTTAAGACCAATGAAAGTATAATTGTCCTCAACACCGATACTCAGATTTTCCCAATGATATTCTTCGTGACTAACAGCCCAATTCTAATGGCTAAATTAGGCCCATTATTTTTTAATAATATTGTTTTCCAATATTATTAAATATTTGGAAGTTCATGCTTCTTTTAACTGCATGTCACTTAATCTTGAAATGGCGTTTCCTCTAAAGACCATCCAGAAGCTTCAGCTGGTGTAACATTTCTCCTGGTAGACACAAGCCCCCTCCCCTTGGAGATTTGCTTGTACCCCCGCATAGTTTCCATTATGGAACAATCTAAACTGAGCTTACCTGGACAGGTTTTGTGGTCTGACACCAAATGTGTTGTGCTGTAGCTGAGTTTTAGTTGCTTAAAGTGTTTTGTGCATCTCTATTTTGTGGGCTGCCTCCAAAATACAATAATAAATTGTATTTTATTATAGAAAATCTATTAGACTTCAGATCTCATCCACTCACCAAGGACTGCTCAGGAATTATGTCTATAATCCCACAATATCTATATAGCCAACAGTCCTCCAGCCCTGATTTAAAGATTTAAGATTACGAGAACATGGCATCACTTCCAACATCTGAATCTCTTGTGGCATCAACCAGATCTGAAGCATAATTCTTTGGCTAATGATTCCATCTTGCTTATGTTTCTGAGGTTTCAAATATGTTTTGTTTCTACATGGGTGTTTCTCAGCCTTGGCAAGTTGAAAACATGTGAACTCCACTCCCAGAATTCCTCAGCCAGCAGGATCACATTATTTGGAGTTTTGTTTAAAGTTTCCGACAGTTTTACAAAGAATAGTACCAGGTATCCTTTTTGGGGGTGTTTCTCAGATTGAGGATTAAACATTGTATTTAACTAATGATTAGGACCCTATTTACAGGAACAAATTAATTGTTTTAATAATTTAATTTTTCTCTTTGACAAATTTACCCAGTCACCTCTATTTCTTTGATACTTGAGTTCAACCATGTTAAGTCTGCAATTTTCAGAGAAATATAATACGCTGACTTTATAAGACTCATTACAAAATGCTGGCTGGCACCTACAATTTATATACCGACAAGCAATAATCTTTATATTTCCATTACACAAATATTCCGCAATACTTAATTAAGAGTTTCGCATGCCAACATATTTTAGGAGGAGGCAGAGAAGGAACAGATATTCAAATTGCTCCCAGGCCCGGAGCACTGGTATTCCGAACAGAATGCAGAAGTTGTCAAGTGGCGACATTTCTTTAATGGTCTGTTGTAAATTGTATCCACAAATACTTCGGCGTAAACAGTTTTCAGATGCATAAGAAAACTCTTGCAGAGTCAATACTAGGGATTCCAAGCATTGAGCCCCGGTTTCTGGTTATTTCAGCCAGAAAGGAAAAATAATGGGAGAAAGGGATGGGACTGCAAGATTGTGGGGAGATGGCGCAATGAGAAATTCAATGCTCAGACAGTAGACATTATTATATATGCACATATGTTGCACTAGAATATTGGTGGCAGCAGCTGAGCAAGGGCAGAACATTGATATCCAACAGGTTTGTCCTGTTTGCTATGTAAAAATTTCAGCCCTTCAAAGTAGACTAAATCATTACTTTTCTGTTACTAGGTTTTTAAAGGTAAAGGTTCGCCTCGCACATATGTGCTAGTCGTTCCTGACTCTAGGTGGTGGTTCTCGTCTCCGTTTCTAAGCCAAAGAGCCAGCACTGTCCGAAGACATCTCCATGGCCATGTGGCTGGCATGATTAAACGGTGAAGGCACACAGAACGCTGCTACCTTTCCACCAAAGTGGTCCCTATTTTCTACTTGCGTTTTTATGTGCTTTTGAACTAATAGGTTGGCAGAAGCTGGGACAAATAATGGGAGCTCACTCCATTACGTGGCGCTAGGGATTCGAACCGCTGCCAAACTTTCTGATCGACAAGCTTAGTGTCTTAGCCACTGAGCCACTGTGTCCCTAGATCTTTACTATATATTAAATCGTGCAAGTCTCCATGCTCTTCCCCCTCCCGCTTCTCTTTGTGAGAAATAGGGTCTTTCCAAGATTTTTCCAAAATTATAGTTCAGTCGCAGATTCAGGTTTCTTTTACTTAACTATTGTCCTGGCAGCAGCTTTTCCTTCTATTCCTCAAGGTTGCACATCATAAAGAGTCCTCCTGGGATTCTGGAGGGGTGTCTACAGCATGATCCAAAAAGTAAAAAAAAGTGACTGCAGTGGTATGATTAAAGCTCTGCCTGGTTGTTATGTGCATCACAACACACACAAAACCAAGTGATGCACTGTAACAGCCATCAGAGTGACTTTGTGAATTATACCCTTCAGACTAGTGGTGTGATTCAAAAATTTTACTACCAGTTCTGTGGGTGTGGCTTGGTGGGCGTGGCATGGTTTGGTGAGAGTGGCTTGGTGGGCATGGCAGGGGAAGGTTACTGCAAAATCCCCATTCCCTCTTGATCAGCTGGGGCTCGGGAGGCAGAGAATAGATGGGGGTGGGGCCAGTCAGAGGTAGTGTTTATCTGTTCTCTGAACTACTCAAAATTTTCGCCACCGGTTCTCCAAAAACTGGTCAAAACGTGCTGAATACCACTTTTACTACAGACCTTCCTGGGATTCCTGCAGATTTGGTATTGTTCAAACTGTAGAGCAGTAACAATTTTCTGGCCTTTGTTTCCACTGAACTGCAATTTCCAGAATGGGTGGACAAAATTTGTACAACACGTTTCATGCATTGAAAAAGAAGCATATTTTTTATTCCACGAACACCCTTAAGAAAACTAGGGAAGGAAAAAGGTAACGCATGGGTGCTTAATCAGAAGTAACAAAGGTGCTTTTTTCAAGAGGCAACTGGACTTTCTGGTTTTTGTTTGAAGATGTTTTGCTTCTCATCCAAGAAGCTTTTTCAGAGCTGATAAACCAGAAAGTCCAGTTGCCTCTAAAAAAAGCGCCTTTGGGACAACCATAACCTGATGACTGAGAATCTCCATAGACATTGAATCAGGAGTAAATGAGAGAATGTTTGAGCATGAAGAAATATGCTGATGCTTGAAGGCGCACCTTACTCAGATTATATGAGTATGACACAGTGTTTTCAAAATTGTAAGAAAATAAAATAATAAAACTTGAATAAAATCATTTAAAAAACTCTATTTTGGCTTTTAATAAACCAGTTTTTTTTTTTTACAAATTATGCACATTTATTTTTGTACATAATTTTTGAAGTAAGTTGTAGTTTAAGAATTATCTACAATTCTAAAATTGGCTGTTAGTGTTACCATTTCCAGTGTTACAATTCTGTTTACATTGAGAATAGATTCAATACAGGCTTTTGTTCTGTACTGTGAAAAAAAAATGTAGGTATTTCAGGCAAAGCTAGTTGATATAGCACAAAGAAAGTTCTGTGCTATTCCAAATAACTTAATTGACATATTGTCTTGTATCATTCCAGGATTTTTAAACATTAAGTCACGTCCCTTCCATTTATTTAGCATGAAGGCAGGATGAAACAGAAGGCGATATTGGAAAAAGGAAGAGCTATGCTACTCTTTATGGGGGCAAGGTTAAGTTCTTCTACTCTGCTTTAAGTCAAAACAGAACACACTTCACCGAGTTAAGTAGCCACACATTTTAACACAGCTACTCTAATTGCTAGAAATACACGCTTTAAAATTATTTTGTTGGTTCTGTACATTAAGCAGAAAGCTTTGATTCTTTTCCTTACTCCCATAAAATCTATCAAAATAATATTTAATCGGCTAGATTTTTTTAAATTAGCTTTGCTAATACTGTTATGCATGATTATTTTATTTTATTAAATTTAATATAGCCACCCACTCCAGTGGATTCTTGGCAGCTTACAAAATCCAGCACTTACTTTCATAGGAAAAGGTTGGGAACGTCTTTCAGATTCTATTAGATGTTCATGTTTCTCCTCCACTTGACTAAATGAATCTTTGGATAAAATAACCCCTTCCACCACCACCCCACAGAGGCAATTGAGGTCTCCCATCTCACTTGTGAATAATTGAGTTCATTCTGCACAAGGCTACTGATTTGGCATATTGTGAAAGCTCCACTGAACAAGTCAACACGTGGCTGAACTATGGCCCCCTTGCTGTTCTCCGAACTTGGTTGTTTGCTTGCAAGGCCTTTCGCCAGCCAACTATGATAGGTAACCTCATCAGTCCACAGGAGTGCAGTCTTTGCTTCCTGACATTTGGGACATAGTACTGACAACCTACCTAGTCAGGTAATGAACCATCTGCAAGCAAGCAACCAAGTACCAGAGAGCTAACTCCAAACTACAGATATTCTTTTCCATTGGAAGTCCATGGAAACAGAGCTCCAGCAATATTCAGCCTCTGCAAATATGTACATAACGGTAACATCATCACCAAGCAACATTATGGAAGCCTTCGCTCCTGAACGGTGTGTTTGCACTTTAGGGCGAGGTGAATGGTTAACCAGGAGTCCCCAAACCTGAAGCCCACAAGTCTTAAAAGTTGCCAAGTTTGAAGATCTCTGGGTTAAGCACACGAAAGCCAGCTGCTTACGCGTGGCAAATTCCCAATCGTTGGGACGGAATACCTCGCCCAGTTAGTTGGCAACCTCAGGTCCAGAGTTCTCACACTCAGGCCTGCTTATCAACCTCCAGCACACACAAGCTTCCCCACCCCACTCCACCCCTTCGCAATACTTCACAGGCTGCAAACGCACGCTCTACACGCCACGCCCCCCCGCCCTCCACCGTCCACAAAAAATTACAGGCCCTCTTTCTCCTCCTCCTCGAACTCAGCCCGGTCCTCCAACGCTAGAGGGCGCCGCACTTTCCCCGCCTAGATTTGGGGAGCAGTGGCAGCAGCAGCAGCGGCAGCACAGGGAGCACACGGGATCCCTTCGGCTTCTTTTATTTTTTTTCTTCTTCCCTTTTTCTGACGCTTCCTGCTCGACCGCCGCGTGGGTTCGGTCTTGGGGAGGGGGAGGAGTCTCCAAAGCGCAGGCGCGGACGGGGCGGGGAAAAAAAGGGGGGTAAGAAGGCTTGAGGACGAGGCACTTGCTTGCGCTGGGCTGCCCGGGATCGCAGGTAAGGCTCCCTCCCCGCGGGATGGGATGGCGCGAGCGAGCCTTGCCTCCAGCCCTTCCCGCGTCCTCTTTCCCTTCGCTGCCTCTTTGCAAGCGTTTGGCGTTGCCTCTCCATCCCCGGCAGTCGTCCCTTCTTTGCCCCGGCTGTATCCCCCCCTTCTCTGGCTTGCCTTGGGGCGTCTGTGCCCCGTTTCCACGGATTTGCACCAGCGCCTTTCTCTCTCCCCCCACCCCACCCACTCTGCGCCGTTTAGCTGCCCCTTCGCTTCCCTCCACCCGAGTAGTCCCCCACTGCCTTACTCTCTCTCTGGGTCTCCAGTAAAACTCCCGCTTGAAGGACATCATGGCTCGGCTCAGAAAAAACCAGCGTGAATCTCTCAGGCTGCCTGTGATTGAACAGATTAACAGATGTTGGAAGGTCCCTTATAGGTCATCTAGTCCAACCCCCGCCCCGCTCAAGCAGGAGACCCTACACCAGGAGTCTCCAAAGTTGACAGCTTTAAGACTGGGGGACTTCAACTCCCAGAATTCCCCAGCCAGCTTGGCTGGCTGGGGAATTCTGGAAGTTGAAGTCCCCCAGTCTTAAAGCTGCCAAATTTGGAGACCTCCTGCCCTAACACCGTTTCTGACAAACGGCAGCCGATATCGCTTCTTGAAAGTCTAGATAACTCGGCTTGAAACCAGGCTGGGTCGCATGTTTCACTCTCTGACCTTTAAACCAGCCCTTCTCTCTGTCTCTGCAATAGGGTGGCACTCTAACGTCAAATGTTTCCCAGCTGCTAGGAGCACATGCTTGTGTTTAACGGCGTGTGTCCCTGGCCTGCTTCATGCTCCACTGTACAACAGTGTAGTTGAAGGAAAGGACAAGTTTCTCAGGGCATTCGCTTGAGGGTTTTGCAGCAAGAGGCATGGCGTGGAATGCAGGGTTGTGTGTTTTAAGGATGTGCTGAGGGCATTTCCTCCACCAGGAAGTAGCCTCATCTTGCTTTTGTGCATCTGGAGTGAGAAATTGGGAATTTTAGCAGGAAGGATGCTATTTCTAGCCATTTTGAACACTAACATTTCTCCTGTAAAATGTCATTTATCTTTTATTTTGGGCCAGGCACTTGATAGGGTGGATTTTTTAAAAATGTACCTTGTTTCCCATACTCAGGGAAATCAGCATGAACTAATTATCTGTTTGATCCCAGTGCTCTTTCATTCATGAAAGTGAATTTTCAATTCTCTGCATGGGTAATCCTTGTGAAGAAGTAATTTTTTGACCAGATCTCTCATTTATGACCTTCACAGGCCTGTAAAGCTAAAGAAAGATGAAATGGTGTCATTGTAAAAATTCCCTTCTGTTTTAAGCACTGCTTAAAAGGGTCATGCAACATATTTAGCTGCCAATGTAATATTATTACACATCGTTTTTGATTTATAACCACAAGTGGGACAGAATTTTGCATTGCTAAAGCAAGGTGGTTAAGTGAGTCACACCTGATTTTATGAGCTTTCTTGCCATGGTTGTTAAGCAAAACATAGCAGTTGCTAAGAGAATCATACAATCATTAAGCGGATTGGCTTCCCCCATCA
The DNA here is from genome assembly GCF_051295495.1 of Thamnophis sirtalis. Classification (NCBI taxonomy): domain Eukaryota; kingdom Metazoa; phylum Chordata; class Lepidosauria; order Squamata; family Natricidae; genus Thamnophis; species Thamnophis sirtalis. The sequence continues at coordinate 58,894,519 of NW_028261389.1, read as the reverse complement.
ATTTTTCTTGTTGGACGCTAGTAGAAAGTTCCCAGATAGTGATCACATGACTCTGCGCTGCTTGAGCTGTCATAAGTAACTGCCGTTTGCAGTTATGTGAGACTGACTATGTTACTTTTTCCACTCCCATTGCAGCTGTGAATGGTTGCTAAACACATGGTTGTAAGTTAAGTTATACCTGTGTACAGTGTAACTTCTGTACCTCACTTTTCCACATCATTGTCTTGCTATTTCTTATCCTTCACCAGACTTCAGCTCCTGTTGAGGTATCCGATACTCCCAAAACCATAAAGACTGCCTTATAACAAGTTAGATTTTGCTTTTACCCTTACTTTTACCCTTAATGCTGACTAGTAGTGGCTGCTCTTGCTATCAGGCAGAAATTTCTCCAGCCTAAAAGGTGGAACTGAATGCTTGACACTTAACTTCAACCTTGTTAAAGGTCATAAGGTTGGGGAGGTATATATTCCACAGTTTTATTTCTTTTATTTTCTTAAGCTGTGCCATCCATTTATATTTGTCCTGCCCCGTTCTTCTCTTCTGCCACCAGGTATTTGAAGTGTTTCAGTATTTTGGGGGGGGGGGGATGTCTGTTCCTTTACGAAATGGTCTCTTGGCCAATTCTGCATATATCGCTAATACTTTGTTTACAGCCAGTAAAATTTATAGACCTGTTAAGGTCATAGGGCCATATTAGAAGGATGACAGTTTCCTAAACCATGAGTAATTGGCTTTTTACGTGGTTATGAAGGAATTGGGTAATGGCCTGGCCTAACTTCTAGCTTTATAACCTTCTTTTGTGGCCCTTTAAATTTGGTGCGTGGCACCAAAAAGAAGTGATGTGATTTTATCTTGTTTTTCAGCACCATCTCTCTACATTGCAAACTGCCCCACAAATACTTCCCCTATAATGAACACACTGTTCACTAAAGTACATATCTGAATTGTAGATACTGTTCTGATAGATGGAAGGGACTGCAACTGAAAAAACATACTTCTGACGACCCACAAAATGGCACTATTTAAGGGAAGGAACACACTTTCCCTATCTGCTCTGATGGAGCGGATATAATTGCAAGTTATGGAGCTCTGCTATTCTGAATTCCCTCATCATCCCAATCATTTATTTCTTTAAAATACTTCTTTTAAATTTCTCTCTACTTTTCTAATGACATCTCTGACCTTTCAGATGCTCTCAACTTAATGTAGGTAATATATAGTGAAGGAAAAACTAGTGTTTTCTTTAGGTCTGTATCTATTTTTCCTGTGCCTCTCCGGTTTTCAAATTACAACACCTGAGAAAAAAAATAACATGGCCTACTTGAATTGCATTTAATTTACATTTGGCATTTGGAAAAAGGTATATCTTTTGCACCATGCCATTGCATTAGCATTTAAGAATTTTTCAGAGATGCTCCCACAGTTTTTTTTTTAAAGAGAGGGCTACTCTTTTCGTGTTTCAGGCTTGATGAAAATGTCAACTTTTTAATAAATAACATAATTATAACAAATAAGGTATCAGTTGACATATATTTTTTGTAATATACGGTGTTTCCCTGAAAATAAGACAGGGTCTTATTTTCTTTTGCCCCACGAAATATGGCCTTGGACTTATTATAGGGGAGAGCTTATTATTTTCTGGGGCAGGTGAGAAGCGAAGTGCGCCTTTTACCTTTCCAGCTCCGTCATGGTCCTCACCATTGTGTTCAGGGAAGCCGCTGGTAAAAAAAACCCCTCATGAGTTCAATGGTGAGGAACGGGATGGACCTGGAAAGGTAAGAGGCGCACCTCGTGGCCCAACACCGCCCACCTTGCCCCAATGCTAAAGGCAGCCTGCCCGGTTTCCTTCCCTGCTGTCCCTTTAGTGAGGGGTGGCAGGTGGGGGGGGGGGGAGAAGTGAGGTGTGCCTCTTACTTTTCCAGGTCCATTGTGTTCCTTGCCCTTTCGTCCAGTGAATCCCCTTGTAAAAAAACCCTCATGAGTTCAACTCGCGAGGTTTTTTTTACAAGGGGCTTCAGTGGACGAAAAGGCGAGGAACGCAGTGAAGCTGTCAGTCTCTGGTAGCGCTAGGACGCGCATCTTGCTTCTCCCCCCCACCTGCCACCCCTCGCTAAAGGGATGGCGGGGAAGGGAACCAGGCAGGCTGCCTTTACCATTGGGGTGAGGTGGGTGGTATTGGGCCACGAGGTGCACCTCTTACCTTTCCAGGTCCGTTGCATTCCTGGCCTTTTCATCCAGTGAAGACCTTTGTAAAAAAAACCTTGCAAGTTGAACTCACAAGGTTTTCTTTACAAGGGGATTCACTGGACAAAAGGGCGAGGAACACAACGGACCTGGAAAAGTAAGAGGCGCACCTCACTTCTCCTCCCTCCCCACCTGCCACCCCTCGCTAAAGGGATGGCGGGGAAGGGAACCAGACAGGCTGCCTTTACCATTGGGGTGGGCAGTGTTTTTTGCATAAGAAGGAACATGCGTTAGGGAGTGATCACATTGCTGGCCTGCCGCTGTTTTTGCGGCAGGCTCTTTTTGCATGGAGGGCAGAGCGGGTGTGTGTGTGTGTGGAAGCACTTTGCTTCGCCTGTCTCTGTTTTTGTGGCGAACCCTCTTTTTGCCTCGCAAGCTGTACCGGTAGGTGGTACAGTGGTAATGGTGGGGACCAGTTGCACATGTGCTTAAATAGTTGGGGGCGGGCTTATTTTCGTGGGCGGGCTAATTATGGCACATGCTCTGAAAAGCCCGATTGGGCTTATTAGCAGGGCATGTGTTATTTTCAGGGAAACACGGTATGTATCTTAATATTAAGTGACTGAAACAATTGGTTGCAAAACAATTGATTTGGAATCTTTATACTAATCTACAGTGTGTATTTTGCATGAATCTTTTTGTGTCTTGGAACTCTTACAAAGTATAATGTGATGCCCATGATTCTCCCAAAGATGGTTTTTCAAGAGACAACCGGTTTTTCTGATTTTTCTTTGAAGACGTTTCGCTTCGAAGAAGCTTCTTCAGCTCTGAAGGCCAAGGTGAACAATCTTCTGAAGGACACTGCTACATATGAGACACTGAAGAGAGACCCCACCAGCAGTTGCAAGAAAAAGATAATTGAAAGCTGAAATCACTACTACCAACAGAAGTATTGGAACAGGTTACAGAATTTATAAAGAAGGCACAACTAACACAGCACAAACAGAGCAAAGAACGACAAAAAGGCAAATTTTCTACCCTATAGCTTAGACAGGAAAACCACACAAAACAGAAAAACTGGTCCAGATGGACAGAGAAATATCTCAGAAAACAGACCAATGGGTGAGAAAGAGTTATCCAAACAGAAAATAATATTTTGGCCAAAGGACTGGATTTTGTAGTAACACCAGAATCTCACACTGTAGATCTCACAGCCACAGAGTCAGCCGTCAGGAACAATAAAGTGGGAGAACCAGAAGCAGAACAATTAAGGATGAAGGTATCCGCAGCCCTCACCGGTGCCAAAACACCCCCTTCCAACCTCACAATTCAAGAAAGGAGAGCAGTGACATCCCTAGGAAGAGACCCAAACATCAACATCTTGCCAGCTGATAAAGGAAGATGCACAGTCATCCTGAACACAGATGACTACAAGGATAAGGTGAACGACTCTGAAGAGAGACCCCACCAACAGTTAAAAGAAAAAGGTCATTGAAACGTCTTCAAAGAAAAACCAGAAAATCCAATTGCCCCTTGAAAAAGCACCTTTGGGGCAACCATGACCTGGATGACTGAGAATCTCCAAAGACAGATGGCCATGATTCTTTGTATTCCTTATTCTGTAGGTACTCTTGTCATTCCTATTGTGAAATTCACATTTGGCACTTAAGCAACTGAACAATTTTCCTTCTTTCACTAAAATGTCGACATTTAAGATAGAAGATTATGTGAAAATATTTGTAAAAAAGAGGAAGTTTGGTGCAAGTAAAATCTTAAATATTTCATGTCATTTCCTTTCTTGCTAGTAGAAGGAAATATGTTACATAGAACAATTGCTTAGTTTATACATATTTTTTCCACATTTGCCATTACATTTTTGACAATAGCCACCGTGCAGTTTGGATAGATATATTCAAGTCTTGACTACAAGGTTTTATTTGAAGAAGGTGCTTTTTTAAAATATTTTTTTCATTGCTCTAATATTTATTAGTGCATGATTGCACATGACCTTGAGTTGAAGTGGAGAAAGAAGGAAGCATTCCTCAGTTGAAGAACAGTGTGTAGGGATATGGGGAAATACAATTTAAAATACCTGGGAGACATCAGATTGAAGAATGTTGCTTGACCAGTGGTGATTATTCTCAGAATTGCTTCTATGTCTGAATAAAACCATAATCATTAGATTAATAGGAAGTTTTAATATCTGAAGATTTTAAGAATATTTGAAGATTTAAACCCTTATGTTGCTTCATCTTCAAAGGAACACATACTGACACAATACAGCCATATCTGCCTATATGCCATTTATTGTTAGGTTTTTTTCCCCACAGATCCTGGTAGATCAAAAGTATCATATTGACCCAATCTTCCACCAATTTATAGTGTGACAATAGTCTTTTGTAGAGCTTTGTTCCTTTTTTTCTTTCTTCCTTCCAATGATCTTTTTATTTTAAACATCACTTCCAAAATTACATTTAATTTCAAAATTCAGACCCTCAAGTATTTGGAAGAACTAAATGTGTGAAGCTTGATGATGGAATTTTTTTTGGAATTATTTATTGATAAAATGTGAGTGCAATTTCATATTCCTCTCAGATTGTATGGAAAAGAACTTTTTTTATTCTTAGAGATGTACCAAAAGTCCTAATGGCCAGATGAAAAATGGCCATTCTGAGTTACCGATGATAACCTGTGTCTTTTGGTACAGTATTCACAAATGATAATCATAATAACATTATATATATATGTGTGTGTGTGTGTGTGTGTGTGTGTGTGTGTGTGTGTGTGTGTGTGTGTAGGTCGGTCGGTCGGTTGGTCTTTGGTTATTTGGGTTTTCTCCCGTGTAAAATTGGAAGTGTCATACGTTTTTTGTATGTCATACATTTTTTGTCTTGCAGCTGATAAAAATAATATGTAAAATTCAGTTTTATATACATTATATAATGTTCTCAAAACACATACAGTTTTTGGAGGATCACAAGTTATGTATATGTTGGTCTTGGTGTTTGCTTTGTTTAATACTACTCTAGTTCTTACACCAAAGCTGCTCATGTGAGATGAAGGGGTGGGGGGGCTGTTTTCAGGCCCCTTGCTGTGGAACCTGACACCAATTAGGGCAGAAAGGGAGGGAGTAACCCAGCTGGCTTCTGTGCCTCAGGAAGAACTAGACTGTGAATGTCTCCATTCCTACATCAACATCATGCACCACATTGACTTTCGTAAGCTATATATATACTACACATGATTTAGCAGTTGTAAAATTTCGAGAAAAAGGTTTAGAAAGCAGCAGTATGCAAATATTCTCTGGCTAAATACTTCTTTAATTGAACCTGGTTCTCCAATTTTTCTATAATTAGTTATACGACTTTTAATATACGAGCAGTAGTAGTAATATTTTTATTTACTGGCAAGCGCTCAGTACAAGCAAACAATTATAACATAATAGAAACAAGGTACAGCCATTTATACATCAGTTAAATATCTAAACACTATCATAATTAAACCTTATATTGGGTGTTGCAGTAGAGTGTGGATAAAGAAGGTTTTTCAGCTTCATGAAATCGGGCACCAGTGGTTGTTCAAGGGGAAACTGATTCCAGAGGAGGTACAAAAAACTCTCAAAAGTTAGGTCCTGTTCTGAGTTCAAGGAGTTCAGTTTGGGCCCATAAAGCATTCAAGATGGGTGTTCAACACAGCACATTTGTGTAACGTTCCTTTTTCAGAAGAATTAGAGAAACTGCATCTAAACTGGGATACAGAAAGATTGTGAGCATTCATGCTTTGCTTCACTCTTCATTTAATCATAAATATTAACTGCCTTTCTACCTCATTCTGTCTTTCAGAATTTCAGGTCTATAATAATATGAGAGGGAAAGCTAATGTTGGATGGTAATAATTGTGATGACTGTACATTTACACCATAATTAGAGTTGTTATGTCTCTCAGTGCCAGAAGTTAGGGACCATGAACAGGAGACTGCAATTATGTTAATGCCCTGCGTATAGATGCTTTCTTGGCATATCTTGAAGTTACTCTGGAACACAATAGAGGTTAAATATAGGGTTTTATTCAACAGGTGTCTTCATACCATTCTATATTAATAGTTATGTTAAGTCAGCCAGTTTGGTGGTGGGGTTAAGGCGTCAGGCTAGAAATTGGGGGACGGAATTTTGTGTAGACACAAAGCCAGCTGGAAACCTTGGCAAGAAAACTGTCTGAACTTGTCCAGCGAGTCTCTTGAGAATCAGGTACAACTGAATGGAAGAAAAGAAAGATTAAGTTGGATTGTGCAAAAGATATAGGTGGTAGTGAACATGTGCTAATGTTTTAAGAACAACTTCATGTCATCAAGTGAAATAGAGGAAGTGGCTCTTATCATAGCTGTTCTGTATAATAATGGGACATGGATCAGTGGTAGAAATTGATTTATACCAAACCAAGTAGTGTTTGAACTTTCAAACTTACAAGAAAACTATGGCTTAGAGCAGGGGTGTCAAACTCGATTTCATTGAGGCCACATCAGGGTTATGTTTGACCTCGGGGGTGTGGCCAAAGTGGGTGTGGCCTGCTCAACGTCACTCATGTTGCGGTGGCCCAAGCACTCTGCCAGCAAAAATGGGCTCCCGAACTCTGTTTCCGGCTATGATGGGCTCCTGCAACCCTATTTCTGCAAAAATGAAGAGCTCCATTTTCACTGGCAGAGGCACCGTGGGCTGGTCCTTCGTTGTTCCCTGGGCAGCCCCACAGGCCAGATCTAAGCATCCCAGGCGCCAGATTCAGGCCCTGGGCCTTGAGTTTGACACCCCTGGCTTAGCGCTTTGTGTTTTGTTTCATTTTCCATTCTTTCCACCCTTAGGGTTTATATGTTCAGTCATATTTCCATGGTAATTGTTCTCTGGCGCACTGTTACTGATCCATTAAATATTATATACCAAGAAGTAGTTATCGTTAGCAAGTATAATTTTGAAAAGAATATCCGTCACTGAATGTTTCAAGCACACTTGTGATTTCCTGTGCAAACTAATGGTTCCCGAAACTGAAACCTGACTAGTTAATTCTCTGTTGGGCTTCAAAAGCTTCACTGTGCATCCTTGTTTTGATCAATTAAGGGGGATTTTGCAGCTCATGCTATACATACTGCCTGCATACTTCCTTCCACCTGCACCAGCAATTAAGGCATTTTTTCCTGTGGGAAAGGCCAAGTCTTATGATGTAACTGTTGTTATATCCGCTATAGTTCTTCTGATGTGTTGTATTCCTTAAACTCCAACATCCTATACCAGTGTTTCTCAACCTTGGTGACTTTAAGTCCTGTGGACTTCAACTCCCAGAATTCCCCAGCCAGCTGTGCTGGCTGGGGGATTCTGGGAGTTAAAGTCCACAGGACTTAAAAGTCGCCAAGGTTGAGAAACACTGTCTTATATATTGTAGCTATAGATACCTTTTAAGGATGGCAGTTATCATTGCCAGTACATATTTGTGTTTTTATGCCATTCATAAAATACAGAAAATGATCTGTTAATATTTTATTTTCAGTTCAGTGGTGGCTTATCCTGTTTTATATGCTGACTTTAATCAAATGTTCACTTCACAGTCTCGCATAATTTATAAGACTCCTGGATAATATCAGTTACATCTGGTTCAGGATGGAATAAGTCTTGAGCTTGTGTGGTTTCTTTTGGTATCAATGTACCAATTTCGTATGTCAGACACTTGTTTGTGCAACTTTATAAGGTTTATTATTATATTTGCAGTCCAGCAGTTCAAAGAATTTGTTACATTATGTGTAACACTAGGAACCCTTTAAAACAGAGTTGTTAACGCCTACATTGGTTAGTTATTCATGGATGGATTTGCACTATTGAGTCAGATAAAACAAATCTGATCAGAGATAAACTCACTGACTTATGTGATCTACATCCATGGTGGCAAACCTATGGCATGCGTGCACAGAGTCCTCTCTGTGGGCATGTATGCCGTCGCCAGCTGCTCTTCTGGGTTCTGTCACTATCGGTGATGGTTAAACTTTTTGGCACCAAGTGCCGAAACAAATGCAAGCGCGAATGGGAGCGTGGGAACCCAGAAGAGACCAGTTGTCCAGTGTGCATGCGTACGGCGGCCAGCTGCTCTTCTGGGTTCCAGCGTTCCTGTGTGCGCTTACACTCCAGTTTCGGCACTTGGTGCCGAAAAGGTTAACCATCACTGATCTATACTGTCCACTTTCTTAATGTAGCCATATCTCCTCTTTCAGCATTTCTCTTCACTCTTTTTTTGATAGCCATGCTCCAGTAACTAAGGGGCTGCCACAAAGAAGAGAGGGTCAATTTATTTTCCAAAGCACCTAAGGCAGAACAAGAAGCAATGGATAGGAACTAATTAAGGAACCAACCTAGAATTAAGGAGAAATTTCCTGACAGAACAATTAATTAGTGGAACACCTCCATAAATTGTGAGTGATCCAACACTGGACATTTTAAAGAAGAGATTGGACAGTGATTGTCTAAAATGATATAGGGTTTCCTGTTTGAGCAGGGGGTTGGAATAGAAGACCCTCCCCCCCCAAGGTCCCTTCCAACTTTGTTATATTCTGGGTTTTTTTTCCTGGCCAGGGAACACATAAAATGGTCCTTAATTGTTGATAGTGATCCTGCCCGTCCAGTCTATTGTTGCAAATCACAATGATGATCAGTTTAAAGAAGATATTTCTTTCTTTTCTTTTAATTATTTTTTAACAACCCAAGACACTGGGGAAGTATCAGTGGAGGGAAAAAATGCAGAGTTGGAGTAACTACATTCATGTAGGATGTTCTAGTAGAATTCCGAAGTCTGGTTTATTATGAATGGGATTGTGCTGTGTTGTGTGCATCCATCTTGGCTGTCTTGGTGGTACCTTCAGCTAAAAGGAAGATGGTTCAATCAGGGATGAGGAGCCTGTGAACCTACAGATGTGGTTTACACTTCAGAACTGCTTTAGGAGTTAGGTCAACATACTAAAGGCCTCTGCTGTGCTTTTTGAAGCAAGATGTTCAGTGTGAGCATGCAAAGGAAAGTATTGGATATATTATGCTTCACGCATTATTGCATTATATAATAAATATGTACAATAAATATTTGCTTAAGAGATGATATAAGCCTAACAAAGAAATGATTGCCAATATCGCAGCTGTGTGGATTTTACCAGACTTACTGATTACGTATTCTTAGATTAATTCATATACTTGAAATACTTCAAAAATTGAGGTTTTTAATAAGGGTTTTCATGCAACTGAAGATTAAATGTTGGCAATCTCCATATTTGAATTAGATTATATGATGAATATCTTGAAAAGATTAGATAAATAAGATAATTTAGAGTTGTACTGGCTGTGGAATTTAGTGAATAAAATTCCTAATAATTTACTTATTTTTAATTTAGCCAATATTACATATTCCAGGCACCTCTCTCCAAATATATTTGTGACAATAATAAGTAGAGGAAAGAAAAAATGAAATTAAATCTATAGAAGTTATATTACCGAGTAATGTAGACAACTAAAATAAAAAATACTAAATTATTAGGAAGGAGGAAAACTGTTAAAACTTCACTTACTCATTGGCAAAGAAATGGTTTACGTAAAGCTGATTCCAGGTTATAATATATATTTGTGACAAGAATTATTCCAACTTCGTTCAGAGTTTTTTTGATGTTGATGTTTGCTCTATTTCAAATGTATATGAATGGATTCTAATGCTTGGATTCTGGCTTTTAACCCAATGCATATCATTCTTTGAGTATCAAGAAAATAATTCTCACCACTAATTTTTCTTTATTCTCAACAGTCCATTCTCCTTTTTATCAGTTTTTATCATTTACTTTTAGTTGGGAGCGCCAAGTAATGAATATTAACGTCTTCTAATTTTCATCTTCTATTTTGAACATTCTGTGTCTTGATTTGGGAAATAATAATAAATGTTGCAAACCATCTTTAGCTGGAAACCATTTAGTTTTTCCTCTTTCTAATTGATAGAACAATTATTGCACTGTATAAATAATGAATCAATGAGCTTGTGAACATTCAGTGGCATATTGTCCCCATTTTCTTTTTTTTTTATATTAAGTATACCATGTGACATTTCTTCAGTTGTTTTTGGAAAAATTTTGAGAACTGAAAGCTGCTTAAAGAGCTTTAGTTTGCAAACTAGTTATGCAATACTTTGCATTTTCTTGATTTCTTGGACAGTATAATTATCATTCTTTCAGAGTGAAATTATAACTGATTGTATACAAATGCACATAGTATACTTGCTGTTTCTTAATTTATACCATATGCATCAGTTTGCAACTGAGGGATGTAGGGAAATACATAGTACATATTCATGATTCTACTAAGGTAGAAATGAAATAATATCATAGCTGTGTTGACACATTAAACGGGTTTCAGTCATATCTTTAAGGTTATGTATCTTGTGCAGATATTCCTCAACTTACAACCATTAGTAAGGCCAGAGTTTCTGTTGCTAAGCAAGGTGGGTATAGCAAAAAAGGCTATAAAATTTGGAGCAATTCACTTAATACTATTAAGTGAATTGCTCCAAATTTTATAGCCTTTTTTGCTACAGTTGTTAAGCGAATCACATGGTTATTAAATGCATTCAGCTTCCTCATTGATTTGTCTGTCAGTAGCTGGCTGGGAAGATCTCAAATGATGATCACATAACTCCAGGACATTGCAGCCATCATAAATATATATAATTTTGATCACATTAGGAATGCTGTGACGGTTGTAAGTGCAAGGATTGATTGTTAATCACTTTTTCCATTGCTGTTGTAACTTCAAACATTTGCTAAATGAACAGTTGTAAGTCAAGTATTACCTGTAGTTTCTGTTTTTAATGTTCTAAAATAAAACAGAAAGTATGTTTATGGGATGAAAATGCATATCAAAATTGAAAGGTCTAGTTAACCCTTGAAGTGTCTCTGTGTTTTATTTCTCTTGTGTATTTTGGGAACAGAGATTATCATTGCATTTTAGAGAATACAGGCTTTTTCGGTGGAATGATTAAATCAAAGCATCTCCTTGCTTAAACTCTTCTAATTGAAAGCTGTTTTTCCTTATTCTCCAGGTAGCTGGTTAAATGCAATTGGGCCAGCAACGGAGGGAAGATAAACATGAGAATAGCAGGTAAGAATTATAACTTAAAAAAAACACCTTTGGAAGTGAGAAGTTCAGTTGAGTTACAGTGAGTATTTCTAACCTATACCATATGAATGATGAAAAAGAGGTTTTACTGGTTCTATTCATCTGAAATCCACATTCCAGTGAAGCTTTAAAGTTTGAGATAATGATCTCCCATTTAGATTGATTGCCTTGTTAGTTTAAGAAATGTTTGTTGTGTTTAAACTCAAGCTAAATTGTGGTTCATATCAAATTTAATTTAAATGTAGTTTTAACTATCGCTTCACCATTTTCTAGGGCATCAATAACTAGATATAAGAGCAATTAGAAATGATTTTGGTCTTAAGTTCTTATAATTGACGGGACTACGGACAGACATACACACAATCACACAATGTGTGTCTGTGTGTAAATGTCTGTCTGTCTGTCTGTCTGTCTGTCTCTATCTATCTATCTATCTATCTATCTATCTATTTATCTATCTATCTTGTTTACAATTATGATGCTAGTATTTCTTAGGCAGAAAAAAATGATTAGCAGTGGAAAATATTTTAAGTAATGGCATGGTAATTTGTTTTCCTTACCAAGTCTAGCCAGGAAGAATTTTAAGTTAAATATTATTATTGCCTAACATATACAGATTACTCAAAAAATTGTTGGGAAATGTACGTCACCTAATGCATGATTGACAGAAGTTTAACAAAATTAAAAGTATCTTGCGGTTTCATACTACATTTATGTTTGACACGTTAGAGTTTAAAAATAGCCTAATCTGGAAGTAAGAAATGGAACTGAATTGCTTTTCCTATTCAATCCAGAGGGAACTGCATTGAAAAGACTAGAAGTCAGGGCTTAAGACTCCTTCCAGTTCCCCAGAGTCTCTAGAGCTTCATTTTCAGCTGTGACAGCCTCCTGCCATCCTCTGCCAATAAAAATAGAGGTCAAGGGGGTGGGCGCATGTGGCCCTCCCAAGCTCCATTTTTGCTGGCAGAGGCACTGTGGGCTGGTCCTTTGCTGTTTCTAGGGTGGCCCTATGGGCCCCATCTAAGCACCCCATAGGCCGGATCCGGCCCCCGGGCCTTGAGTTTGACACTCCTGTTCTAGATGAAACAGTAGGTTTTCTCTTGACTGCAAAGGAAAGGAAGGTATTAGGAAAGAAGGCTGCTAGGCAAGGGCAATTAATATCTATTTAGCTTTATTTATTTCTTATTTATTTACCTATCTATTTATTTCTTAAATATCCACACTTATGTTGAATACATGAATAAAGAAGGGTGTCCTGCAGTGAATCCCCAAGTTTTTATGGACTGAATTAAAATTTCAAAGAAACAAGGTGTTACATGAATCGTTCTGCACAAGGAATAGGTGCTTTTGGGAAGTTTGTGCCCAAACATGCATTTTAGCCATCCAAAATGAAGCAGACTGTTTCGTTCTGGAGATGGAGCAAAACGTGGTTCTTCCAGACCAAAGTATTTGGGGAAGGGGGGGGAAGAGTGGGGGAAGAGTGGAAAACAGAGCCTTAGGAGAGGGAAGAGAAGATCATGGGGACAATTGGATACTGGTCTGGGAGCTGCTGAGTGGTAAGGGAGCAGAGGTGCACTATCTTTGATTTGCTTATCTCTCTCAAATCACTGCAGATTTTCTTTTGGCTAAAACAAATAAAACCTTTGACTTTCATTTATTCCAAAGCTTAGCCTACCCAAAATGATTTGGCTGAACTACTGTAGTGCAGGATGTTTCTTTTAGATTCAGAACAAAACATGTAATACACCCTCTTCGACTTACAACGGTGCGTTTAGTGACTGTAACAGCATCATGAAAAAAGTGACTTATGGCCATTTTTCACACTTATGACTGTTACAGAATCCCCATGGTCATGTGGTCAAAATCCAGACACTTTGTCAACTGGCTTATATTGATGACAGTGTCCTGAGGTCTTTTGGTCACTTTTTGCGAACATTTGATAGGCAAAGTCAATGGGGAAGCCAGATTGACTTAACAGCCGTATTAATAACTTAACAACTGCAGTGATTCGCTTAACAACCACGGCAAGAAAGGTTGTAAAGTGGGGAAAAACACACGTAACTGTTTCTCTTAGCAACAAACATTTTGGGCTCAATTGTGGTCGTACGCCGAGGACTACCTGTATATATGTGAGATGATGTAAGTCTAATTGAAGTGAAAATAAAGCCATTTTTACCCTTCCTCATTGACCAGCCTGGTTACTATGCAAGTAACTATATACATGCTATGATGAGAATCTTAGATGTATTCATTCATAGTTCTTATAGAATTATGACTCCAGAACTACCATATTACTGTTATTTTAGAATGTATAATTCTAAGGTCTTTGAATTGCTTTAAAATTTAAATAACCCTTAAATAGCTTGTCCCTGTTTAGTCACCCAGTTAGGTTTATGCCTAAAGGCAGAACTGGAACTCCCAATCTCCCAGATTCTAGCCTGGTGCCTGAATTTCTACACAAAACAAGGTCACAAGTATTTCTATGCTACTCTATGATACAATTATTCAGAATGTCTATGTTAAATTGGAAGGCAGCATTATGGGCATGTGAATAGGCATGTTTCTACCAACTGCTTTTCCAAGGATTTTGGGATCACATCACAAAAATCCCACTTTTATTGAGTCTCTCTAAGATTTTTAAGGGCAATGACATCTTCAGGGGAAAAACAAGAAAATATAATTGCATGTCTAATATTTAACTTTGAATTGTAAAAGGTATTTTTTTTAACTTGTTGCTATGGGAAATAAGGGATGCGATCAGAAAGGTCGGCGGTTTGAATCCTTAGTGCTGTGTAACGAAGTGAGCTCCCGTTACTTGTCCCAGCTTCTGCCAACCTAGCAGTTAGAAAGCATGTAAAAATGCAAGTAGAAAAATAGGAACCATCTTTGGTGGGAAGGTAACAGTGTTCCATGTGCACCTTCGGCATTTAGTCATGGTGGCCACAGGACCACTGAGACATCTTTGGACAGCGCTGGCTCTTTGGCTTTGAAATGGAGATGAACACCGCCCCCTAGAGTCAGGAACGACTACCACATATGTGTGAGGGGAACCTTTATCATACCTATGGGGAAAGTGTAAACATATATTGGCAAATGTTTGATAAGCCAGAAGTTTCATCTTACTCTTTCATAGCCGAATCATTGAACAGTAGCTTTGGGCATTATATATTCCCTTCTACCTGTTTTGAAGTTACTGTTCATTTGACATCTGATGGCCAATTGGATGCAGCCTGAAAAATAGAATTGATTTTCTAGCTCATGCATGGAACAAGTAATGGATTTGTAGTAGCTGCAGTTTGCTTCATTAGAGCTCACAACAATCTGTGCACAAATGACAAAATGAAACAGACGGAAAATGGGAAAATGGGAACCTGAAGTCTGTTCATGTTTTGTGAACCAGGTTATGAATGGTGCAGTTACTTCTGTACCAAAGTAGCATTTACTGAAATTATGAAGATGTATACCATTTTAGATAATGTGACCATTAAAAAAAAGCAAACATTTTAAAAATTTTCTTAATGACTGAGAAAAATAGAATGAAGAATTATCATCTACAATCCCCTCCCCCTTTAAAAAAAAAACCCGGGGACCTTTGTTTTCCTGTGATCATTTTAAAATATATTTACTGGTATATACACATGATATAAGAACAAGAATAATCAATTTGTTTCTGTTAAATGAAAAAGAAATTTCACATCTGTTCTCACTGCTTTAATTTCTAAATTATATATTTATGCAAATAAAGTCCTATAATTTGCTTCCACTCAAATTAACAAGAGGTTCTGCATCAAAATATTTGTTTCATAAAACATTTGCATTGCATTATTTGGACATGGCTATATGCCCAATATAATTGTAGTAGTGGGGAATTTATTATATTAGACAATTGTATAGTTGTTCAGCAACTTCCTTTTGCTCTGTTTAAATTAGGAGCAGCAAAGTTGGTAATAGCAGTGGCTGTGTTCTTGCTGATGTTTTATGTCATATCTCAAGTATTTGAAATAAAAATGGACGCCAGTTTAGGAAATCTTTTTGGTAAGTGATCTACTTAAGTTATTTTCACGCAGAGTTGTATAATTTAAGCACAATGCAGTCATATTCTGGTGTTTTCAAACATAATCCTATTAGTGAGGCTTACTCACAGGTAGATCAGTTAAGGATTGTAGACAAAATATATTTTGGCTATGCTTTCAGTCCAGAATCCCATTTCTGTCATAAGATTTGTCAAGATAAATATAGTAATTTTAAATTATGTGGAGTAAAAAAGTCAGTGTTGCTTGTTTCAAATATTCCCTTCTGATTTATTTACAGAATTAAATCATTGATTTCATGGATGTTTTGAAGGAAGGAGAAATACAATTTTTAACATTGGTGTACTTACAAAATTGACGTAAATGGCATCATTTGCAATCGTGCTTTGATTTAACAATGAAACCATCCAGTTTAAAGGCCATTGAAAGGTTCTTAAATGAGGGGGAAACACTAATGAAAAAATGGCCATTGTGTCTGAAGTCCACCAAACAGATCTTTTAAAGTAAAGATTTACTATTAAAATGTTACTAATTAGTCAATTAGTGTATATATGTGTGTTACTCATAGTATATATTCTGTAATGACTTTCTCTGCTGCTGCATGATATAGTCAATTGCACCAAAATGTTACTGTACAGTTGGTAACCGTATCATCAAATATAATGATAACTATAATTTTCAAATCTTAATTTGGCGAGTTAGGAATTATGACATACAATTCCATAAAAAGCATAATTATGAAAAACCTTTTCCTAATGTGTATTTCAATGTTAATTTTTCTAGCAAGATCAGCACTGGACCAACCATTGCGAAGTGAGTATTCTCCACTACAGTTGTTATTGTATAATTATGATGCATTTTAATGCATCATAATTAAGATCCATTAGTGATACCAGTACAATAAGAATGTCTATGCAAGGCTGGTGCCAATTTTGAAGGGGAAGACTTGTGAAATTCCTCAGAATTCAGGTTGTCTAAGACAGTGGTCCCCAACCTTTTTATCGCCGCGGACCAGTCAGCCTTTGATAATTTTACCGTGGCCCGCTGAGCGCGCGCAGAGTTCACGACGACACATTGATTGTTTATATATCAGATTGTTTTGATTAAACAACTTTTATTTTATTGTATTTAAACATGCCTTACAAAATAAAATACAATTACATAAATATAAAGTGCAAGGCTACGCTACTAGTGCTGTCTACGCTAGCCCTACGTAGCTGCGCAGGCGCTCTTAGGTTTTTTTCAGGAATCGGCCAGCGCTGAAGCGCTGAAAAGGAATGAGAAGGGCGGCGCTGGACACAGGGGGGCGGTGGGCCGCTGGTGACGTCAGAGTGCCACCAGCGGTCCAGTAACACCCCTTGTGCCAGTTAGCCCTATTTTGTATACAGAAAGAAACTATGGCCCCCGGCCGCTGCAGCGATCATGGCCCCCGGCCGCTGCAGCGATCATGGCCCCCGGCCGCTGCAGCGATCATGGCCCCCGGCCGCTGTGCGGCCCGGTGCCAGGTACTCCACGGCCCGGCACCGGTCCGCGGACCGGGGGTTGGGGATCACTGGTCTAAGAGCTTCCTAGTAAGAGACAAATAAAAAGTCAGCAGTTCAAGAGACACAGTTAAAGATTTAGAAAGCTCCAGTGCTTATTCTTTGATAAATTTTTTTTAAAACCCATGACTCTCATTCATCTAAATGTTTAGTATTTATTTTGATTTGGGTTCATTTTTTTAAAGATTGAAGAGTGTGAAGACTTAGGCAAGGAGATGCTGACTTTCAGATTAATGCCACCGAAAATAACTTGGTGAAAATATGACATTTTCCCTTTGGTCTAGAGCAGGAGTCCCCAACCTGTGAGCCGCAGCCCACTACCAGCCCGCGGTCTAACTGCAGCATGAATGGCTGTGTTCTGACCCAGCTTCCAAACATGACAAACCCTCTGAAGTTAAATCAATTATTTCTTTATTAGGAACGTCAGCAGCCCTGGCAAAAAGTTTCTCTCTCACCACAGGCTAACAAATCTGTCTGGTAGGGAGATGAATAATTTTCTGCCACATCTTTTCACCTCGGTCCCCTACCTCCAGAGCTAGGGTGGGGCTTTGCTAACAGTGGTGGCTCTTCTGTCCCAAAGATCGGCCCACAGATTTCCACTGCTCTTCTCTGCCATCTGCGCATCAAACACTGGACCCATTTTTTCATCCTCTTCCTCATCAGCCACCTCCAGACATGGGGGGCTGTTGACGCTCCATCTGAGGGCTGAGGGACGGTCCAGGCTCTGCCTCTGTCTCTCTCTCTGACAGCTCCATTCCCTCTTCCCCCTTGGAGTCTCAGATTGCCTTGATGCTGACACTGACTCCGACACCTCCTCCTCATCTGATTCGGCTGCTGGAGGGGCCAGCTGTCCGCAGGCCACAACAGGCTGGCTGGTGCACAAGTATGCATATGCACACACAGCCCCACTCATTCGAGGGCTCACTGCCCCACTTGCACGAACATCGCAGGCACTTGGTGCCTCACTTGCATGAGTGTCGCAGGCACTGGCGCTTCACTTGCGCAAGCATCACAGATGCTTGTGGCCCCACTTGCATCACCATCACACATGCTCATGGGCCACCCGTGTGAGCATTTGCAGCCCCACTCATGCGAGCAATGGGTGTTGGCACAAGAGCATGCAGCTGCCTCTCCCACAAAACCATCCCCTCTTTTCCCGCTCCCCCACCGCTCCAGGCCACCAACCCAGAAAGGTTGAGGAAGTCTGGTCTAGAACAAGTCACTTTGTTTGAAAATTGTCAAAGGAATTAATTTTTTAATTCCCTATTTTTCACTGTTGATCATTAAATCCATAGAAGTGGGACCATTTGTCCATTGTACAAGAGTCACTAAAACTGGAGGAAAGGAATTAAAACAGTGGTGGGATTCAGCTGGCTTGCACTGGTTCAAGCAAACCAGTTGTTAAATTACCAGCATAAAAGTAGATCTTGGGTGCTGCACTGCAGTGGAGAAACAGGCAACGGAGTGACTGGCGCAAGTGAAGGAAAACGCCACTTTCCCTCTTCTTTCTGCTCCTCCTCCTTCCCTTGTGCCGGCCACTCCATTTCCCGTTTATCCCAACCACCCAGGATCCACTTTAGTAGCCTGGGGTAATTTAACCTGGGGTTTGTCCAGGGTTATGCTGGCCATCGCGGGAGGTTTATCCCACATGTGCGGAAGAGCTGGAGGATGGGCCACACCTCCAATGACAACCAACTTGACCCTGAACCGGTTGTTAAATAATCCCACCACTGAATTAAATGAACACATACACCTTCTTAACCATGACAGATTGAACGTCCTGACATAAGAGTCTTAGAAAGTCCGAAGTTCATACTGCAATGGAAATATAAATGTTTTCAGTCTTATCAGCTCTCCATTTGGGCCAGCTCTGCATGTGTTTATTTGATACCTATTCACTCTTAGTGGAGACTTAAACCTGCCAGAGCAGTAGGTAGTCCTCAACTTACAACCTGTTACAGTGACTGTTTGAAGTTATGGTGGGCTTCCCTAGTTATGTCCAAGTTCCGATGTTTCGACATCAGCCCTCCCCCCAGTCACATGAATACATTTCGGGCCCTTGACAACCTGCCTGCATTTATGGCTGTTTGCAACATCCTTCAAACTCATTTTATGTTTTTGCCCAAAACCAGCATTTCTGGTTATGGCATTCCCTTAACAATCACCACAAAAGGTTGTAAAATTGGGCTGGTCAGGTGGGTGACCCTCTTTATGACCATCATGACTTAATGGGCAAGCTCCACTAAGGTTTTAAGTCAAGGACTACCTATATGCAGAATTTAAAATTAAGACTTATTCTCCAAGAGATCTTACTGGTTTGAGCCAAGAATATGTATTGGAATGTTTAGTTTTGAACCTGTAGTCCAACATACAGGTTGAGCTTCTATTGTGTTGGCTGAACCAGCCTAGAAATGTAAAATTGAATTAGCATAAGAGCGAGTAAAGTCCCAGTGTCTAGTTGGCTACCTTAAAAAACAGAAAACTGAATAAATGAATGAAGCTTGAGTAATGTCACTCTTCCCAGGTTCTAAAAGAGTTTTAATAGGCAGTGAGTTTAATTGGATGATTAAATATATTAGGTTACTACTCATGTCAAAGAGCTGTTGACAGCACTCCTCATGTTCCTCCAGTGTTTTCCATCTGTGGAAGTGAACTTTAAATATTGTGTAAAGCCTGTAAAAAATCAGAAACAGGAAAAAAAGCCTGAAATCTGAGGTTTGTAAATCTGTGAAGTGCTTTGTAGCTTCCTGATACAATTTGGAGCATTGGAGCATTGGAGCAAATCTCCATTCAGTCTGAAAGCCTGCTTAGATTTTGATTGAACCTTCAGATTGAATCTATGAAGCTTTGCAAAGTGCTACAAAACAGGAAACCAAATGAATTAAGATAAATGAGATAAGGGATGGGTGGGAGGGAGGAGAAAATTTTTAGTAGCCACAGTCACTTTATTTCTTCATACATTTCTATTTATTCAAAATCACCCTTGCTTCTACCTCAACCATATACTCTTCACACATTGCCTTAAATTCTTTGTGTGTGTGCATCTTTTGTAATTTTGAGGCTCTTATCCACAATTTTCTTGTTTTCTTAACTATTCACTTTTTCTTCATTTATGTGTTGTGCAATTTATTCCACATTTATTCTGTCTGACTAAACTACCTCTGTTTCTTTCATACTATTCACTCCCTTTAATCATTCATTCAGGATACATTCTTGACACTTAATTCTTGTCTGGCCACATTCAGATAATGTCTTTTATGTGTCCCATTCCGATTGCATTCAGCTTACTTACTTTTCTCTGGACATATTCAGCTCTTCACACAACAGTGTGGACACAAGCATGATCATACAGTATAATGTTTTAAAATTATTTCAACAAATATTCTGTAGATGACAATATTCATTACTTTTCCAAAAGCATTTTCTCATCTTAAAATGTACTAAGATAATACACAGATTAATTGCTTTGCTTTAGGTTTTTCGTGTTGTTATTACTGACAGTTCTATTTCCTCTGTCAAATACAATTGCATTGGTGTTGATGCACATCCATTGTTCGGATATTACTTTACTGAGCCAACATTCATTGCAAATCATTGGCTTCTCATTCAACAATGTAGGATTGTCTGTATGCCAAAACATGCATATGTTCATAACTACATCATCACCACCAGCTTTCCTTACACATTTATCCATAAATGCATTAAATAAATGCATTTAGTGAAAGGCATTAAACTTTTCAACTTCATTCTTTGATATGTCACTGATTCCCAAATAACACTCTAAAATGCTTCTGGCATTTCGTCACTTAAGCTTCATTTGGAATCATTTCATCAGTTCTGTTTTTATTTCTGTTCACTTTGCAGGAAGCTCTAGTTTTGGACTTCTTCATCCACTTCAGAACTCCTTTTATTCAACATTTTCTCAGCCTCCTTTAATCTTAACCATTCACTGCTTTCTTTGACTACTTTCTTTGCAACTGTCTTTCTCCCAGTACACATTGTACAACATCTTTCTCTCATTGTCATTTTTCTTCAGTTATTCCCCTCGTTGCCTCTTTTTCTCACCCATAGTCTTTTTCATGCCTTTCTATTAACTGCTCCTTTTCATACTTCCCTTTAGCTTAATTCCACACACTTTGGGAATAATCAGTAACATATTTCTTTTCACTCCCTTCCAAGCAGTTCCCATTTCCTCTCTCCATTCATTAGCCTAGGGGAGAGTAATCTATCTTCTAATACTTTTTCATACTGGACTCACACGTTTTCTTTCTGCAGGCTTTCTATTTTCTTTCTGCAGGCTTTCTACTTTCACAACGGCTACTTGTACTTGTTTTATTTTATTCCACATACCTTCTTCTCACTACAAAAAGGAACCTTTTCCACATTCAGAACCATTCATCACTTGTGTAGCCTTTAATAATATTCCCAATATTTAATCATAAACAATCAGACCAACCACGCCTTTAGATCTAAATTTGTTCCTTTGCTATATGTATTTACAAATGGGCTTATGCTTATATCATGCATTTGAAATAGATCAGTTTCTTAGTAAAGATTCACTTTGTTGTTGTTAGTTGCAAAGTTGTGTCTGACCCATCACGACCCCCGTGGACAACGTTTCTCCAGGCCTTCCTGTCCTCTCCCGTCTTCTAGAGTCCATTTAAGATCACGTCTGTTGCTTCGGTGACTCCATCCAGCCACCACATTCTCTGTTGTCCCTTTCTTCTTTTGCCCTCAATCTATCCCAGCATTAGGCTCTTCTTCAGTGAGTCCTTCCTTCTCATTAGGTGGCCAAAGTATTTGAGTTTCATCTTCAGGATCTGACCTTCTAAAGAGCAGTCAGGGTTGATCTCCCCTTGGATTGACTGGTTTGATTGCCTTGCAAGGGACTCGCAGGAGTCTTCTCCAGCACCATAGTCTAAAGGTCTCAATTCTTTGGCGCTCAGCCTTTCTTATGGTCTAATTTTCAAGCCATACATTACAACTGGGAAAACCATAGCCTTGCCTATACACACTTTTGTTGGCAGGGTGATTCACTAGCAGTCACTATTCTCATTATTTTGACTCAAAACTATTTCCTCTACTTGCATCTCATTTTCACTTATCTGTTCATATCACATACAGTTGCAAGAAAAAGTATGTGAACCCCTTGGGATTATGTGGAGTTTTGCATGAATTGGTCATAAAATGTGCTCTGAACTTCATCTAAGTCACAATAATAGATAAACACAGTCTGCTGAAAATAATACTACACAAACATTAGCTGTTGCCATGCTGTAATTGAACATAACATGTAAACATTCACAGTGCAGGGAGGAAAAAGTATGGGAGTCCCTAGTCTAATGATTTCTCCAAGAGCTAATTGGAGCCAGGAGTGAGCCAACCTTGACTCCAATCAGTGTGATGATATTGGATGTGTTGCTGACAGCTGTCCTGCCCTTTAAAAATACACACCTGTTTTGGGTTTACTGGTTTCAAGAAGCACTGTCTGATGTGAACCATGCCTCGCAGTAAAGAGCTCTCAGAAGACCTACGATAAAGAATTGTTGACTTGCATAAATCTGGAAAGGGTTACAAAAGTATCTCCAAAAGCCTTGATGTTCATGTGTCCACGGTAAGACAGACTGTCTACAAATGGAGAAAGTTTAGCACTGTTGCTACTCTCCCTAGGCGTGGTCGTCCTGTAAAAATGATTACAAAAGAGCACAGCGCAGAATGCTTCATGAGGTAAAGAAGAATCCTAGAGTGTCAGCTAAAGACCTACAGAAATCTCTGGCACATGCTAACATTTTTGTTGACACATCTACAATAAGGAAAACATTAAACAAGAATGGAGTACATGGAAGGACACCACGGAGGAAGCTATTGCTGTCCAAAAAAAATATTGCAGCATGTTTGAAGTTTGCAAAAGAGCACCTGGATGTTCCTCAGCACTACTGGCAAAATATACTGTGGACAGATGAAACCAAAATGGAGTTGTTTGGGAAAAACACACAACACTATTTGTGGAGAAAAAAAGGCACAGCACACCCAACATCAAAACCTCATCCCCACTGTAAAACATGGCAGAGGGAGCATCATGGTTTGGGGCTGCTTTGCTGCCCTCAGGGCCTGGATGGATTGTTGTCATTGATGGGACAATGAATTCCAGGGTTTATCAAGACATTTTGCAGGAAAATGTACGACCATCTGTCCGCCAACTGAAGCTCCGCAGAAGATGGGTGATGCAACAGGACAATGATCCAAAGCATACAAGTAATTCAACAAAAAAGGGCTTCAACAGTACAGAATACACCTTCTGGAGTGGTCCAGTTAGAGTCCTGACCTCAACCCGATTGAAATGCTGTGGCATGACCTTAAGAGAGCGATTCACACCAGACATCCCAAGAATATTGCTACACTGAAACAGTTTTGTGAAGAGGAGTGGTCCAAAATTATTCCAGGTCATTGTGCAGATCTGATCTGCAACTACAGGAAATGTTTGGTTGAGGTTATTGCTGCCAAAAGAGAGTCAACCAGTTATTAAGTCCAACGGTTCACATACTTTTTCCTCCCTGCACTGTGAATGTTTACATGTTATGTTCAATTAAACCATGGCAACATCTAATGTTTGTGTAGTATTATGTTCAGCAGACTGTGTTTTTCTATAGTTGTGACTTAGATAAAGTTCAGAGCACATTTTATGACCAATTCATGCAAAACTCCACGTAATCCCAAGGGGTTCACATATTTTTTCTTACAACTGTAACAGAATAATTTGCTTCCCTGGATTCAGAATATTTCACAGTTCATCCAAGAATTCATATCTAGTTCATTATTTATTATCATCTATTAGAACATAAGGTGTATTCATTTTTTTCTTTTTTTATATCCCATCTTTCGTTATTTTTACAAATAATCAAGGCAGCGAACATATCTAAGCCTACTTCATACTCCTCCTCTGTTTCCTACATCAACAACTTTGTGAGGTGAATTGGGCTGAGAGAGAGTGACAACTGGCTTCCATGGCTAAGACAGCACTTGAACTCATGGTCTCTTGCTTTCTAGCCTGGTGCCCTAACCACTAGACCAAACATGCATCTATCACTAACTTATGGATTCCTACTTTCATATGAATCACAACAACCAACATAACACTGATTCATTGTTTGTGACATTCATTTCAGCGCTTTCATAATTAAATCTACTTTCACTTCCATATAAGACTAAGTTAATTCATGAATTTACTATTTACTCCTCTTTAACATTTTTAGTTAACAGTTTGCTTGTTACATGTAGTAGTTATCACCAGATTGGCCAATAGCTATTACATCCACTGTCCATCATGACTTTAATCAATCAAAGCATATACGTAATAAATTTTAATAAGAGGCAGGCAGCATAAATTAAACTGATTAATCTTAAAGCAGTATGTTTAAACACTTTTGGATGATAAATAATAAATTAATAGAGGTTTTGAGATACAAAAGTATTATACAAGTATAATAAATACAACAGATAATATTGAGTTGCAGTTTTATACCAGGTTATCTCGATCTGTTCAGTGCAAGCTAGGGTCTGTAATGGAGGTGCATGCATGCATTGACATTATAAAACTTTATAACTGCTAGTTTAAGTATAAGGTTATTGTGCCCCTGTACATACTCTAAGATAATAGTAAATAAATTGTAGACAATTTTGTTGCAGAATATATCCTGTGAATCAAATGGTTATGGCATGGAATGCTTTTCCTGAGTTTCAAACAGCATATGCAACTTGCTTACATTTTACCTTTATGTATTTTGCCTTTATTTTGCAATGTCTGAAATTACATCTTTCTTTTTTTGTATTTTTCTTTTTTTAATTTTGAATTTTTATTGCATCCCTTAAATTAAAATCTATTCCTTCTTTCCCCAAAGCTACAAAGCCCCCAAAGTATAAATGTGGAACGACAAAAGCATGTCCAGCGAATCATTTTGCTTTCAAAATGGCAAGTGGAGCAGCCAACGTAGTTGGACCTAAAATATGTGTAGAAGACAATATGTATGTATGAACCAATTTCTTTAACTAGAGACGTATATAGCTATCTCTACACTATCAATACCTGCATCTTCCCCCATTCTATCTTGCCTGCAATCTAAGATCTCTATGGACCTTTTTTTTCTTTTAATATAAACTCTATTGCAGTTTTGATTGGCTTGATTATGGTGATTTTAATTATTCTGTTGCTTTCTTTTTTAACTCTATTTTTTCAGTATTTTGTCTTTGCATCTCATCAACAGCCTTGCAGCCTTCTGTAGTGCAAACATAAAATATAGGTTTTCTTACTAAATGATGTTTGGGGAAATCCTGAAAAGATTCATAAAATTTTACCAAAGATTATCATAATTATTTTTGCAGTAGAAAAATAGGTACAATATTTCTAATTATGTGCTGAAGTCACACAAACTGTCACCAAATAATCCCCTGTGGTAAATATATAAGAGAACTATAAAATTGTCAAGATGTATTATAATTAATTTAAAGTCTTCCTATTTAACATGCTTGGCATAATTTTACTTCTATTATTAAGAACTGCTCCTTGGATCATACTATGACATAGTGTTGTAATGGATATGGCCATTTTCATAGCAGATAGCCATGAAACAGCTTAGATTTTATTGCTAAATGGTGTAATATCTGTGTGGTATAGTGTAGTGATTAGAGCAAATGATTATGACCATAGTAATCCATGTTCAAATCCCCAATGAGTCCATAGTTTCTTGATGTCACTGTATCTGTTACTGCCTACTTATAGATAGCAGAAGGAGTGTCCTGGAAAAGTTACTAAGCAAATCAACAGTCAAATAAGAGTGGTTTGACACCCGCCTAACAAAACAACTTGATAAGCCCCTCCCTAGTTCACACAAAGATAAAGAAAGGGGATTCAACACATTCAGACTTGTAAGATTCAGTTACTGTAGCTATTATAATAAAAGTGGTTGGCATTGGTTTCTTAATCTAGTTTATCTTGTAGGGCAGACATTCTCTCACAGCATTATTTTGTGTAAATGAGCTAACCCATGTAAAATGAGCTAACCCATCTCTGGTGGGTTGCAGGCGGTACGCCCCGGTACGGGCGTACCAGAGCCTGCCCAGAGCACTGGATACCGTTCCAGTACACTGCTCCGGAGGGCCCACTCTGGAAGTCTTTAAGAAGATGTTGGATAGCCATTTGTCTGAAATGGTATAAGGTTTCCTACCTAGGCAGACAGTTGGACTAGAAGACCTCCAAGGTCCCTTCCAACTCTGCTATTGTATTTGTATTTTAAGTCTTTGGCACTTTCGCACATGCGCATGGCATGTACATTGCCTGTGTGACGCTCCCTTGAGCAGCTGGAGCGTCACGGAGGCTCATGGAGGCACATGTAGATGCCGCCGGGCCCTTTCCACCAGTTGGAATGGGATCCGGAACCCACCACTGTAACCCATGTATATGTCCTTGAACTTAGAAGAGATTTAATGATAGTTTTTTTGGTCTATTCTACAGCAGAGAAAATATTCAGGAAAACTACAGAACCTTTGGTTCTCTTTTCAACCCGTATTGATATGGCCATTCCAGAGTCATCTAGCAGTTTCCAGAAGTAAATTTTCTGAAAATTCATGTTTTCAGAAGTCATGTTGTTTCAGAGGTCATGTTTTAAGGGAATCAGGTCAGATCTAAAAGACCACAAATAATTTTCTGTTCAGGAAAGTTTCTAGAAAACTATCAAACCACTCACAGATTATCCAGATTATCAGAATCAACATTCTGAATGGGAATGTTCTGCAATTTTTCAGAACAATCATGTTGAATAAATGGCTGTATATCAATAAATATTCAAGGTGATGGATGATAATATGAGAATAATTTTAACAATACAGTAATGTCTTTCGCATTATGCCCTAAGGGCAGAGTTTTCATCACTTCCCTCCAAATCCAAAATATATTGGCTTCACCTAATTAAAATATATATTCAATATTTGGATTGGATTGGATTTATTGGATTTATATGCCGCCCTTCTCCCAAGGACTCAGGGCAGCGTACAGCATTAAAAAAAAAACATAATACAAAAGTTAAAAAAATAAATAAATAGATATCCCAAACAAACCCAATTAGAATTAGAATATTTGCTTCCAAGGCAGCATGCCCCCAAGATATCTTCTTCATCATCTGGCCTTACCCCTCCTTTTGCAATTGGCCATGAAAGGCTAGACTTAATTCACTAAGAATTAAGGATTCTCTATTCTCCCTCTGAAGATTTTTGGTTAGCAGTTTTTCTTTTTCAGTATCCTGGCCTATAAAAATGGTTTTCAGAAATAGGCACAAAAAATCTGTCTTGCATATCTAATTGAAGTCTTTCATTTTGATTTTTGTTTCGATTTACACTCAAACTCCTGCTTTATCAGGAAAAGGATCCAAGTTGTTCTTTCATTGTGGCCCACAATTCAGTAAGCTTAGTTATCAAGTAAAGCTTGTGATTTCAAACCTCTGGTGCAGGCAGGTGTAGGATAACAGCCTTTAAACAATCTGCTTATCTTGATTTTTAAAGTGATATTTGAAGTAGAAATTCCCTCTGCTGTAGACTCAAATTCACAGCTTAGGAATTCTTTTGAACCCATCCTAGTCAAGTATACTGTATGTGGAAGAATATCTGAGACAAAAAAACAGCATTTTTCTCCTACTTCAGCTGATCTCATTAACCAATGTTTGGACTTCAGATCCCAGAATTCCACAGCCAACATAGCTCTGATGAGAATTCTGAGAGTTGAAGTCCATAAACATGGAAGCTGACAATTAGAGAAATCGCCTCTCTCTATGTGAAAGAAATACCCCACCAGAATTGTATGAAATATTAATACTACCCCAAATCTCTTCTGATAAATAATTGAATGCTATTTTACTGCCCTAAACTTTACTTTTGACTCCTCAGGAATAGTTGTTCCATATTTGAGTAAGAAATCTAAAAGTGATGTGTTGTCCCCCTCTTGTGGTAAATCCTCTACATTTACATTACTTCAATGCCATTGGAAATGCGTCTTTTCTAAGCAAATGCTTAGTTCAAATGCTTTTCTCTGAGCTCACATTGTGTGTGAGATTCTGATCATTCCAATGAAGTGTTCTCCCTGTGGTCTGGATTATAATGTCCATTGTGACTGGGAATAATGGGAATTGTAATTCATCACAGAAGTAAGGCAACAAAGTGTCAAAGAGTAATAGCAATATAGCAGTAGACTTATATACCACTTCATAGGCCTTTCAGGCCTCTCTAAGCGGTTTACAGAGAGTCAGCATATTGCCCCCAACAATCTGGGTCCTCATTTTACCCACCTCGGAAGGATGGAAGGCTGAGTCAACCCTGAGCCGGTGAGATTTGAACCGCTGACCTGCTGATCTAGCAGTAGCCTGCAGTGCTGCATTTAACCACTGCGCCACCTTGGCTCTTTAGTAGTATAAACTCCTATGTAAAGCCCCCAAGATCACATCAGAATTTTTATTGCTCACTGTTGATATTAAACAACTGCTATATTTTGCGCTTCATACTTTTATTTTCTGTACATAAATTATAATCAGGGATAATGCCCGACATAAAGCTTGCAAATCAGCTTGTTTAGTTAGGAATTATAAAACTAACAGTAAAAACAGTTCTAATTTCTTAGGAACAAAGGACCATGGGTTCAATTAGCTCTTTGGGGGCAAACTTGCTGCTACATTTCAAGATGTTTCCTATCAGAGGGGCTAGGAATGCTCCCGTGTCTAATTCTGTAGATATGATTTCTTGCTTTCCATAGCTGAGTAGACCTAATTGTGTAATTCAACTGACTTGATTCAAGCTGAAAGCTAATCTGTTCTGCTGTTCTTCATATGCTACAAGCTTGCCTGGCGATAATTAAAAAGACAGCGGTAAAGACAGGGGACAATTTTTGTGCCGATTTTACTTAATAAGCCTGAACAGCTAAGAAGGGTGGCTACATTTCTTGTGTGTGCGTGTTTTTTTTGTTGGCAAGAGTCATGCCCCTCCCAAGGTGTGCAATCAGATGTTAACAAGACAAAAAGTTTATTGTAATTATCTTCATTTCTTTTGTTTCAGCTTGATGAGTGGTGTTAAAAACAACGTGGGGAGGGGCATTAATATAGCCCTAGTAAATGGTAAGTGTTTGTATATGACCTCTTTGCACCTATTTATCTTATTCATCAGTGGAGCATAGTTAGGGGCTTCCAAAGGATGCTCAAATGTGAGCATTTTCCTTCTCACTTTGTGCCTTGTTTTTCCTACTCTGCTAGAATTGATTGGTTGAGGGCCAAAGTAGCATATCCATTCCATATTTTGTCCCCCCTCCTTTCAATTCCTTTCTTCCCAAACTCATCTGGGGGTATCTAAAAACTGTAGTAACTCCAGATATTACCCTTTTGTGATGCCACTCCAGGACTTTGTGTCTGCCACATAAAGCAGCTCATCTGTTCAGAAGACATGACTGTCATCTGAAGGGTGGGGATTACTTTAGTCCCAAACAGGCCAACGATTGTAAGCCTCAGACTAATAAATGTAGGTCGTTTCACTATTCTGCTTCCCTTCCCCAGTGTTTCAATGGAAACAGGGCCACTTTAAGCTAGTACACATTTTCCTTATGTATAAATCAATCCAATTATTGCAGCTCAGATTGATAATATTTCATTCTTGACTGCTTCTGCCACTGCCAGATTTCCCTTTTTTCCACTTCCTATTTTAGTGTGCGTTTATCTTGTTTGTGGATGGTGCTCTATTGATAACACAAAAATCCATGTTTATTTTTAATACATAAGGGTGTGCTTTCCTTGGCATTGGTACACGGTAGAATAATTAAATGACATTTCAGAGGGTAGCAATGCCTATTACTAGGTTCAGAAAGGAAGCTAAGGATGGAGCGTCTTGATTAACACTAAAAAAATCTATAAAAAAGATAGCAAGCCACATTCTGTCAAGAAAATTATGGTTGTCTTTGTATAGTTAGAAGAAGTCATCTTTATCTTGCTTTTTTAACTTAGATCTTTTTAAAAAAAAATTAGGTGTGGTATGTTTAATTGATTTGTTGGTTCTCATGGAAATTAAGGCATTCGTTTAACATAAAATGGCTATCAACTGACAAGAAGTGAGAAGCTTCTTCTGGCCCAAAATTTTTCCTTCTACTAGTGGGGGAGAGGAGTGACAGTAAAAATTTAAAATAATGCTAGAAAAAAGGGAATGCTGCCACTCTCTCATTTTCATTAGCTTTTCAAAGTGCTAATTTCCAAGATGGTTCCAAATATCTTTGGAAGTTTGGAAATAATTATTTTGTCAAATTTGCACAGTTGTAGAATCTGAAGGGTAGCACGCCCGATAAATATTTGCTTTAACTAAATATCAACATTACTGTATACAAAGATAGAAAAACGTACTTCAACATATTCAGTATTAGCCACTTTCTTAGAGCTGAAAGATATAGCCAGGCACAAGTTACCAATACAGCATGTTTTAATGATACCAGTTGTTGTTCTGTACAAAGAAATCCATATTAGCCCTTATCTGATTTTGAGTATACATGTTCCTAGACTTATATTTTTAATCATAAACCCATCAATATAAAACAGTTCTTTTAAATCTTCATATATTATTTCTTCATAAACAATATATAGGGATTTATTGCATATATCTTATGCAATTATTGTACCTTATTCCTTTTGCTAGGCAAAACAGGTGAAGCAGTGGACACAAAATTCTTTGATATGTGGGGTGGAGGTAAGTGCAGAAATACGTGCTTATTTTATAAAATATTTTACTTGTTCACTTATTTAAAGTAGACATTAGCATGCTTATTAAATCCAGTTTATTAAAGCTAAAGTAATTCTAAAAATCAAAATGTGATTTTGTGTTAGATGTTTTGAATTAAAATGTGAGTTTTGAATGAAAATCTTGTAAATCAAAATGGGGTGGCATTTCTTTTTTGGCAGCCATATATAATTTATATTGCCTTTGGCATTTATTGTTAGATTGTTTGATATCATGTTAGTCACTTTGCAAGAATCAAGTTGTATAGAATCAAGATCACGTGAAGTGTTAATACCACTTTATAATGCCTTGGTAAGGCCACACTTGGAATACTGCATTTAGTTTTGGTCACCACGATGTAGAAAAGATGTGGAGACTCTAGAAAGAGTGCAGAGAAGAGCAACAGGGGACTGGAGACTAAAATATATGAAGAAAGGTTGCAGGAACTGGGTATGTCTAGTTTAATAGAAAGAAGGACTAGGGAAGACATGATAGTAGTGTTCCAATATTTCAGGGGTTGCCACAAAGAAGAGGGAGTCAAACTATTTTCCAAGGCACTTGAGAGTAGAACAAGAAGCAATGGGTGGAAACTAATCAAGGAGAGAAGTAACTTAAAACTGAGGAGAAATTTCCTGACAGTTAGAACAATTAATCAGTGGAACAGCTTGCCTCCAGAAGTTGTGAATGCCCCAACACTGGAAGTCTTTAAGAAGATGTTGGATAGCCATTTGTCTGGAACAGTATAGGATTTCCTGCCTAGGGAGGGGGTTGGACTAGAAGACCTCCAAGGTCCCTTCCAACTCTGCTATTGTATTGTATTGTATTGTATTGTATTGTATTGTATAAATTTAATAAATATTAAATGTTGTTGTGCTTCCATTTGATGTAGATGTAGCCCCATTCATTGAATTTCTGAAGAGCATTGCAGATGGAACTATTGTATTAATGGCAACATATGACGATGGTGCCACTAAGTAAGTCTGTTGGAAATACAATACTTATTTGTCATATTTGCTTTCTAGTAGATTACAATTAGATAAGAGCTAAAGTGGGAGACATGTTGTCCTTCCACGAATGTGGTCATTTTAAAAGAGGGTTGTCATCGTTCAACCGAGGTTGCTGAATAATGCACATATGTGTGAAAGTCTATATTATTTGTACCAATGAAGACAAAATTTCAATAAATATGAAGCAAAGTGTTTATATGAATCAATTTGGTAAATTATATTCTAGATAATATTACATTTCTATAGTAATTCTTAAAATTCTGTTGAAGGCTTAATGAAGAGGCACGGAAAATAATATCAGATTTGGGGAGTACATCCATCACAACGCTTGGATTCAGAGACAATTGGGTTTTCTGTGGTGGAAAAGGAATCAAAACTAAAAGCCCTTTTGAACAGGTATGTTGTCATGTTAAAGTTTACACAACATAGATGAGCGTCTTTGGAGGCCAAATCATACATTGCATCCTAGAAATGTTGCTGATTCATTTTGGTCAGCAGAACTTCAGCTAATCTGGAAGATACAC
Organism: Thamnophis sirtalis; assembly: GCF_051295495.1. Taxonomy (NCBI): domain Eukaryota; kingdom Metazoa; phylum Chordata; class Lepidosauria; order Squamata; family Natricidae; genus Thamnophis; species Thamnophis sirtalis. The sequence continues at coordinate 58,862,268 of NW_028261389.1, read as the reverse complement.
TTTAGTAACTGCAAAAATACTTAATTGGAATTAGGAAAAGGGTCTGGGTTGATTTGGATTTGAAGAAAAAAGTATGTTTTCCCCAAAATAAGACAGGCTCGTATTTTCTATTGACCCCCATAATAAGGGCTTGGCCTTATTATCTGGGGGAGTGGGCTTATTATTTTCGAGCAGGTTGGGCGGCTGAGAAGTGAGATATGCGTCTTACCTTTCCAGTTCTGTCACATTCCTCGCCGTTGTGTCCAGGGAAACACGTTATAAAAAAACCTTTTCGCAAGTTCAAACTATTTGAACTCACAGGAAGGTTTTTTTACAGCGTGTTTCCCTGGACACAATCGCAAGGAATGTGATGGAGCTACCAGTGTCTGGTAAGATGCGCGTCTCACATTGGGGTGCAATTTGGGGGTTGGCAGGTGGGGCAGGGGATCAGGCAGGCCGCAAGATGCATATCTTACTGGACACTGGCAGCTCTGTCGCATCTCTCAGCCGGTCTGTACAGGGAAACACCTTGCACGATAAAGAAAAAATTTCTCACAAGTTTGAGAAGTTGTTAATTGCTTGCACTCGTGAGAAGTTTTTCCTTACCATGCAAGGTGATTCCTTGCACAAACTGGCCAAGAGACGTGATGGAGTTGCCAATATCTGGTAAGATGCATGTCTCATGCTGGAGCGCAATTTGGGGGGGGTGACAGGTGGGGCACAAGCTACGGCGGGTGCTCTTTTTGCGGCAGGCGCTCTTTTTGCTACAACTGCTCTTTTTGCACAGTCATCACCGTTACTGTTAGGTACATTAATGGCAGGTAGGGTGCTTTCCTCCCTCCGGAGACAACTAGAGGAAATGGTGCGGTCCGGCTGCACATGCATTTTAGTAGTTTCTGGGGGATCTAATTGGGGGGGGGTGTATTTTAGCCCATGCCCTGAAAAGCCCGATTGGGCTCAGGACATGTCATATTTTCAGGGAAACACGGTATGGAGTGCTTCTGCTTAAATCTAATGAATTTTTATCAAGTTGCAGTGAGATGGTACATGAGTACATGTGTACTCAAAATTACCACTCTCCCTTCAATTCTGGATCACTGAACAGTCTTAGTGCCTTGCTCAGAATTTCCTAGGGTCATATCAATTGTTTCAGGAAAATTTTGAAAATGAACTCTAAATGCCCTCACTCTGAATATTCGTTTGTTCCCTGTCCTTTGAGCATCTTAATTATTTCTATTTCTGATGTGTTACTTTGATGCCATTTTTTCCTGTTTGAAGCTGCTAAATTACATCTGCTTCTGCTTCTACTGCTACATATTATTGTATTATAAATATAGTTGCACATTTATCCAGATGCTTATACTGGATTTGGTGTTTCTATCTATTTATTGAGTCCTTCTTAAGAACCTGGCAGATGTTGTTATTATGTATGGATAATCTACAGTTAGTCTAAAACTAGTGGAAATTTAACAATTTGAGTCATAACAAAGGATCCAACAAAAGATCTAAAATTATTAAAGTAGCACTTAAGAGCACAGGTAATTCTAAGCAGGATTGTTTTGGGTAAATTAAGATGTTCAGGTCTAATAAATTCAACATTTCCAGATATCAAGGAAGTCCTTTAAGTATTACTCCGAGGGCTGCAATCGTGATTGGTTTAAAAATAGATTTCTTTTCAATCTCAACTTCATTCAACTTCAATCTGAAAGTTCTAATATTTCATATTGTTTTCCAATTGCTTCTTCTCAACCCCTGGCATTATGATGATAATAGTGGTCAATCACTATAGATTCTTAGGAGGCAAATAAGTAGGTTCTGTATATATGTTATTTGAAAACAATAGCAGAAAATTCTTACACCAATTTCTATGCTAATATTCAGACTAAGAGCATTGTTTATTAGCTCTTATATTTCACACAGCTTTTTGTTCTTTACTGTAGAACTTTTCTTTTTCTTGTTTTTCTTTTCTTGTTTCTCATCTTGGAAAAATGCAGCAGGACATAAACAAAAATACTGTTTTTTGTAAGTTAGAAAAATCTTATGTTTCAGTGCAACCCTAACTATACTTACATTTAAATTGAAATGGCTTTCTCTTTGCAGCATATTAAAAACAACAAGGACACCAACAAGTATGAAGGATGGCCAGAAGTTGTGGAAATGGAGGGATGTATTCCACAGAAGCTAGAATGAACAATCTGCAATTGGAAATAGACAATGCAAAAGAACAGTGGAGGGGAAACGCACTTTTCTGCTGCTGTGATATTGTGGGATTTGGGAAGATAGAAGCCAAGTGTGAACTCCACCATGCTAGCATGGCTTGATGCACAAGGCCCATTAAAAAGCTGTGCAAAGTGATGGTAAATTGCACCAATTCATTTGACTGGGCATGTGAAATACTTATCCTGCTGGATTGTGCCCTATGTAAATAATTTCCAGGCATGTTTTCACTTTAAAATGTGCATGAACTTTTTTTAAAAAAAAACAACCATCAGGCTTATTTATTGTTAAACTGAAGAGATTCTTTTTTTCCTGTTTCTTTTTTCTTTTTTGTAAATTAGCCCTAAACAAACAGAACAATTATTTCTGAGTATTCTTATTCTTCCTTCTCTTTCTCCCTTTCTTCCTTGTTTCTAAGGCCACTTATGTCTCTTAGAACCACACTCAAAAGTAATTAGAGATACAGAATGAATATTGGAGCTAATCCTGAGCTTTGTTGTATCCTGTTCAATTACAACATTGCTGTGAGTGCATATAATTACATCAATATGTAAATTTTAGAGGAAAAAATAATTAACTATTTTAATGCTATGTCTCTTGGAAAGCCACATACTTCAGTGGCCCTTTTCAGATAGAGGGGGTGGATGTTTGATACAAAAATGTAGGACTGCTTTACAAAGCACAATTAAATGCTTTTCATTAAAATGAAATGTGTAACACTGTGTCTGTTGCAATTGTTAACTCATCCGCACCCCATATTTCTTGTTAGAAATGCAAGCTGCTAATACGGCAGAATAATGTGATTCTTTCTTGTGTGTGTTCAACTAAGAGGGTTTTTTAAAGACCTGAGATCCAGAAGACACGTGAATTGATTGAGGCCTTGTAAAATCATAAAAAGAAGCCAATTTTGACAGTTACTCTGTTTTCTTGGAAGTATGAAATTGCATATTTTTTACCAAAAAAACAACAACCCTTAATTCCTCCTGGAGATGACCTGGTGTGTATCACTCCTCAAGTGGACATTTTTCAGAAGTAGTTTCAGTTGCATGATAAGCTTGACTATTGGGGAAAGAAAATCCACTGGGAAACATGTTTTCCTAGAGTGAAAATGTTACTTATTTAGATTGGCTTATCTCACTAAATCATATTTTTGCAGGTGCTTATATATAATGCATTTGAGGTGTCCAAACAGTTCACTTCTAACAAATGTCATCTCCCCATTTTCTTGTCTTACATACAGCAGCAGGGAAGGGCACAATGATCCCCCTTTTTAATAATTCATATTAATTAATAGTGACGTGTTAATCGAATTATAGCAAGTTGGCTAACAGTTCTAGGTGCCTCTAATGCATGCCTCTAATGCAGTTCTAGGGCCCTCAAACTCATAGCATCACGTTGCCATCACATGACGTATCATGACATTTTTTTCTCTTCGTGGAACTGGGTGTGGCCTGCACATGACACATCCGGGCCACGGGCCACCAGTTTGACACCCCTTCTCTAATGGCATTAGGGCCATGATGGCGAACCTATGGCACGTGTGCCCGAAGTGGCACGCAGAGCCATGTAAGCTAGCATGTACGGTGTTGCCTGTTCCTCTTCTGGGTTTCTGGCGCACATGCACACCCGATGATCAGCTGTCCTTTGCGCATGTGGCAGTGCCGGAAACCGGAAGAGCTGGTCTTCCTGTTTCCGTTGTGCCCATGTCACCCTGATTGGCATGCACGCCAGTACCCGAAAGACCACTTGGCCACACATGCACTCCCTTTTTGGCACTCAGTGCTGAAAAGGTTCGCCATCACTGCATTAGGAGATAAAAGCCAGAGAGGTTCACAGGAAGTTTTGGGATGCCCAGGAAACCTTCCACTCTCTTGGTATCATGGAACTGCACTAGATCACAATGCCTGCAAAAATTATTTCCATCCCCCTTCTTTTTCACAAAGCATCTGGAGAAGGGAAAACTGTAAGATGCCTCTTGTGGGAAGATGCTTATAGGAAGATAAAAGTATGATTCCTGGGATTGTCCCTTTTTTTTGTAAAGGTGACTGGCAGTTTTGCAGTTCTGTTTTCCAACTCAAACAAAGAACAAGCATTTTGGACATCTCTGCTTTATAGAGCGACTTTAGCAACAAAGAAAGTATGATTAGCTGTTTGCTGGGATGTCAGGGTAGATCCTGTCAATATATATATTGCCAGTCTGAACTGAGGTGATTAAAATATCCATTAAAAAATATTGGGGGGGGGGGAAGTTAGGCTTATAAGCTAGTATTTGAGTAAAGAAATATTATTTGCACTGAAAATATTAAAGCAATATTGGAGATTAATTACTTTATGTAGTTTAAGAGAAACGTCTAGCTTTTCGATGCTAAGATTTAATGACTGGAATATGAGCTACTTTACTGTTTCAACGTGTTCATGTTATCTTTTTCATTTGCTGTAGCTTAGCAATAAGTACATCATAAAGTCAGACTAATTATTTGTACATTACTTTGCAGTTTCTCCAGCTATGTTCATTGAAATAAATTCACTTGTCTGTGTATTATATTTTTTCATTAAATAAAGTTTTAAAAAAGAAAATATGGACCTGCTCAGGAAGAACCCCTTGTACTTGGTATATATTTTTTGGTTTACTTGGGGGTGGGGTGGGGATGGGGAATAGACAAGGATGACAGGGATGAGCATTTTCAAGATAGGCTAAGAATGTGACAAAACTATGAATTAACAAAATATTCTGATTAAGTGCTGCTCTCCAGTGGCTCAGTACTGATATTAATATCAACAGGGGTGACAATCAGTTGACTTGTAACTTAAATCACAAAATATATAGTCTGCTAAACTAACTTACCTGCTCAAAATATTGCTGATTAAATCCTCCTTGGGAACTGCAGGGGAAAATATTATTTGTTAAATGTGGAAGTCATTTAGTCATTTATTTGTCATTTATAGGCCGCCCTTTTCCCTGAGGGGACTCAGGGCGGCTTACAATTCGTGGGAAGGAGTGCAAGACAAAACATAAAATATGTGAATAAAATAAAACAGTAAAACACAACATTCATTCAACATTCGGGTGGGGCGGATTAGGATCTTATCCCCAGGCCTGACGGGATAGCCAGATCTTAAGGGCTATGCGGAAGGTCTGGACGGTGGTGAGGGTACGAATCTCCACAGGGAGTTCGTTCCAAAGGGTCGGAGCTGCTACTGAGAAGGCTCTCCTCCGCGTAGTCGCCAGCCGGCACTGACTGGCGGATGGAATTCGGAGGAGGCCTAATCTGTGCGATCTGATGGGTCGAAGGGAGGTAATTGGCAGAAGGCGGTCTCTCAAGTACTCAGATCCACTACCATGGAGGGCTTTATGGATGGTAAGTAGCACCTTGAAGCGCACCCGGAGATCAACAGGTCTCTATTGGCCCGATATAATCCTTCACAGAACACAGCTACAGAAGCATTGCACTCCATGGGCCATCAAGGTTAACATCATCTTGCTATTGTGAACAAATGCTACGATATTGTATGGATGTTTATTGTTTGTGAATCAAAAGATTTTCCTATCTATCACATTTTGTACTCCAGCTCTGTGCACTTGGTCACTCAAACTATTTAAAAATATCTGCCAGGGGAATGGGTGTTTTGCCTAAAAATATACAGCCTGAGAAAAATAAGAGTATTTAAATAAGTTACAGTCCCTCAGCCCCCTTTGCTCCTCAAGTTCTATTGTTCTGTGAGCCTTATAGTTGACTTCAGACTGAGGTTCCATATAATTTGATTTTTGAGAAAATGTGCTTCCATATCTTAAAGCTATTAAAAAATACTGCTGATAACATGCGTCATGCTGGTTTTTGAAGCTTTCCAGTTTTAAGAATGATTGACAACAAAAAGCTACTGGCAATAAAACTTTCAAGAGAAAGGAATCTCCACCCATCTGTACACTTGCTGCCATCTGTTTCTCTTAATTAGTTCTGATAATAGAGAAAGGCAAGTAAACACATACGTTAATATTTTATTGACAAACTGAGAATAAACAAAAATCTGATGACCGATATAGCAGCAAAAATTGTTCTTAACCTAGAAAAACAGCAACATATTATTCCCAATGTGTTTTGAAAGGTGCTCTTGAATCTCAATTCTCTTGATAAATAATCTTAACGGAATTGAGCTTTTCTGTCTATTTCCGTCTTTTTGAAAGAGATTTGGAGAGGCTGAAGAGCATTAAGAAGAAGGAACCTAGGCCTCAATATGAATGCAAGTCATATTTTGCAGGGCAGTGTTCTTATATAAAACTTAAGAGGTAGTTGAAGCAGTAAATATTTTTATGAGTCACCTACCATTTCGTGAGAAAATGTATTTAATGAAGAAACTAAGTCTAATCTATAGACTGTGATGTAGTTAGATGCAATCTGATGTACATTTAGTTGGGAGTCAAATCCACTGAAATCAACAACATGCACAACACATCATGTGGTATTGCTGGAATATTTATAGAACCAAAATCCAACCCATTGCACTTACGATTTTATATTAAACAGTGGCTGGGAAGTGAGCTCTGTGAGAACTAAAAAACATGCTGTTTTGGCGTAAAATTAGAGGATGCTTCATTATTCTTATATTGTTGATGCTGGAAGAAGTTTTCAAAGGCAGAGATGTAGCAAACCAAGCCAAACCAACCTATTGAGAAGATCGTAACCAGATGACTGTTCCCTTCAGATCAAGGGAGCAAATTTGTAAAAATAGCCAACATCTTTGCATGAAACAGTGAGATATTACTGTAGCTACAGTATCTATGAAAGGAAGAGAAATCCTGGTATTGATAATTAATTAAGAGAAGCACTGCATGCACACAACTTTCCATAACCACAAAAAATACAACAGATCTATGGACGTAGTCCAAGAATGGGGCCTATAGTCTTCCAGATAGTTACAACTTGCCAACAGTTTGTATATCCAGGGGGGGAAATCAAGTTCCTTTATGCATCAGAAAATTCAGTTTCAAACAATGAAAGAAAATATTGGGGAGTGAATTGTAAATTGATTGCTTTCAATTCAACCAGAGCAATATGTAAAGTTTCAATCCTATATCCTGAATTTAATGTACTGGTACATACAAAGTACACTAGAATATACTCTCTTCATCCCAACACAATACCAAGCATTTTCTTTCCATTTCTACAAAAAGTGGTTGACGTTAGCAATCTGGTCAATAATGGGAAATGAAGGGACTTATGAAATATAGATGCAGAAGAATGATTCTGTCTTTGATACCTTGCACCAAGATAATTCCCTTTGGTGTGTAGACGATACAGGTAGTCCTTGACTTAACCATTCATTCAGTGTTACAATGACATTGAAAAAGGTAATGTATGACCGTTTTCACATTCTCATTGCAGCATCCCCATGACCACATGATCAAAATTTGGCAGCTGGCATGTTTATAAGTTTAAGAATAGAGTTTATAAGAATGTATAAGAATAGATATGTGGCAAAAGGCTTCGAGGGGAGGAGCTGCCGCCGTCGGGAGCTCAATAAAGCTCCTGCCAGGACTCTGGTTCGTATATCTTATAAGATCTATAGATATCTCCCCTTTCTGGCAGAAAGGGGCAGGGAGAAGGTCAGTCGTTAGGATCTCTTTGTAATTCATAGCTTTTCTTTTTGCTGTGAATGGAGAAGAGGTTCAACATTAGCTGAGCCTTTACTCCGGCCAGTTTTCCGCGCTGCCTTTTTTGCAGCCTAGGCAGATTGCCTCCCCCCCCAGGACAAAGCTAAGCTATTTAAAAGCCAATCCGGGCGGGGACTATTCCCGAGGAACTTCTTCTATTACCATTTAAAATACCAGCTTCAATTTCGCAAAAGGCTCCCTTTCTTTTTTTAGCTGCGTCACAAGATGGCGATCTCGTAGCTTTTGTGTTTGATCTGACGCAGCTAGCTGACCCTACCCTCCTGAAAGCTTCTCCGTACTAATTGCTAAAAGATTAACTGAGGGGAGCACAGACTTTGATTTTTGGCTCGCTTGATTGCTTGTCTTTTATTTTTATTCTGGAATGGCTCCCAAACCTAAACAGAAGCGCTTCCTTAATAATAAAACTGCTATGAAGCCGCTACCCTTGTCTCCTACACCCTCCACGGGAGACTTGCTAACACAAGAATTCCTTCTCAAAACGCTTAATGATTTCAGACAGGAGATTAATCAACTGATTTCGGATTTATCTGATCAATTTGATGCTAAAATTGCTCAGGCAAAGCAGGATATGATCGGAGTAATGACAGTCATGACAGATTATATTGCTGAAACGGAGGACAAATTGGAACTTTTGGAAGAAACTAACCTTAATCTGATATCAAAAATTCAAACGTTAGAACAGGAAATTGAATCTGCCCAAAAAGAACTTGTCAAATTAAATTATAACAAGACTGCCTTTGCTATACGTGTTAGAGGACTGCGTGAAAACCAACAGGAGAATTTGAAACAGACATTTTTTGAGGCTTTCAGTCGCTTGGTGGGAAGTCCGGGACTTAATTTTGATTGGCAGATTCAAAGAATTTACCGCCAGAATTCTTGGGTAGCAAAACAGCGACAGCTTCCGAGGGACATAATAATATACTTTACCACAAGGGAATCTAGAAATGAGATAACACAGAGGCTCTACGGAAAGAGGTTGAGAATTGATGGGGACGACTTGATTGTTTTTAAGGAGATACCATTTCAAATGTTAAGAACAAGAAGACAGTATGCTTTCTTAACCGAAGAACTCAGAAACTCTCAGATTTCATACAGATGGGAAGTCCCAGCTGGTATTACAGTTACATTTGGTAACCAAAAATACCGCATTAACTCCGTCTGTGAAGCCCGAAAATTTTACTACGAGACTCTGAAGGCGGGACTTCCTGATTCATCCGGATCTGGGGAGAGACAGGGAGAAGGAGAAGACAAACAGCGAGACACGTGGCTACAAGGCGGAGCGTGTTGCTTTCCTCTTCCGGAAGGGCAGAAGACTAAAGAATAAAGACTAAGCGATGTTTTTAAAGCTTTATGATTTCCGTCTGGGATAAAATGGAAAAGTGGCATATCGATGATGAGACATGGAGACTGAAAGAAGCGTTGCTGATTGTGGACATATATTGTACAGAAGTTTTGTCTGAACTCTAACTCTAATCGTGCATGAACTATTTTCTTAGACGAAGAGAGTGGAAATTGTGATCTTTTTGAGTTGCGGTTTGGAACGAACGGAGTTGGGAGGTGTGTGGGAGAGGGAAGGGCAGCGAAAGTGTAATTAGATTACTTGGGGCTAGAACGCAAGCTGATGTTTGTTTGAGCTGCTATATCAATATAAGGTTAAGAAAGATTGGTCGGAGAATCTTCAGGAAAGTGGAGTAAACATGGGAGGAGCAAGGAATGTGGACAAAATATATATGTGGATATGGATAAAGGCAGGGTGGAAGGTAAAAAATTTATATGTGGAGGTGGGTAAGGATAGAAAGGGAGGTGTTGGAAATGAAAAATGAAAGAAGTATTTGAGTTAATGGTGTTATAGAAAGGTTTGGATACCTGGATAAAAAAGAGATAAATTAAAGGTTTGAATAGATAGACAAAGCAAGGAGATTTTTAGTTGGGGAATTCTAATTGATCAACTTACCTGGTTCTAATATAGTTTGAAACCCTGCAAGTAGCAAAATAATCGAAATTTGGAATGAATTACATTGTTTAAGATTTACAGATAATGGGAAGCTGTGTTAACGTAGTGGGTTTATTGACCCTTTTTGTTTCTTTCTTCTTTTTGTGTGTGAGTGTGGGTGTTTCTTTTTTGTTTCTTATTTTTTATTTTCTATTATTTTTCCTTTTTCTTTTTGGCTTCATTTTTATCTTATTTTTTTAATTTTAAAGTTAGCTGACCTTATTATACTCAAATGCTTGTTAAAGAACTATGCCGGGCATGGGACCTGCGAAGCCGTAAGGGGGTTAGGGAGGGGGGATTATAGAGGGGAGGGGGGAGGGGGGAATTACAGTTTCAATCCTTAGAACAATAAGAATTCACTTGTATACTGTGGCTCGTTTTTCTTTTTTTTTTCTTTTTTTCTTTCTCTACTTTTATTGTAAAAAACAAATTGAATTGTATGAATACACCAAAGTGAGGAGAAGAGGGAAAGAGAAGGGAGAAGTAAAGAGGGAGTGAGAGGGAATGTGAGGAGGGTGAAATGGAGGGAGGGGGAGATGTCTGAGGGGGTAGGGAAGTAGGAGGGGAATGCTGGAGGGGTGAAAGGAAAGTTGGAGGGGGAGAGGAGAGGGTGTATGGGGGAATGAAGTGTTATGTGGGGTTTTTTTTTTTTTTTGTTTGTTTTTTTTCCTTTTTTCTTTTTTTTATGCACAGTATATAAGTGATTGTATAAAATGAAAATGAAAATGAAATAAAAATAAAATGTTTTAAGGTAAGAATGTATAAGAATAAAGTACCATCTGATAAAGCTATGTAGGCAGCTGTGCAATCTGAAATTGGCTTCATAGGTAACTTGCATTCATTCTATATGCAAGGGGCCCTCAACAGGTACATTATTTATTTCATGGTACACTGTACAGTATCTTTACAAATTAGCATCATGCTCATTTTCTTTTTTTTTAATGAGACTGCTCTGAAATGCATCACAATGTAGACCTTGTCAAGAAGGTTCAAAAGAAAACAGGAGCAGTACTTGAATACTACTATATAATTGCTACAAATAAACAATTCTCTTTCTCTGATAGAATATTTGTAGTTCACTGTTGAAATGAGGGATCCTTGGTGCTCTTTGTGCTTGGATGTTTTCTTGCAGATATTTCACTACCCAAACTAGGTAACATCAGCAATAGCAATAGCAGTAGACTTATATACCGCTTCATAGGGCTTTCAGCCCTCTCTAAGTGGTTTACAGAGAGTCAGCATATTGCCCCCAACAATCTGGGTCCTCATTTTACCCACCTCGGAAGGATGGAAGGCTGAGTCAACCCTGAGCCGGTGAGATTTGAACCGCTGAACTGCTGATCTAGCAGTAGCCTGCAGTGCTGCATTTAACCACTGCGCCACCTTGGCACCTTGGCAATGCTAGGACTGATCAGTGATAACACTAACAAAGTTACCCAGTTTGGCTAATGAAATATCTGCGAGAAAACAACCAAGCTCAGAGAGCACCAAGGACTCCTCATTCTGTTTCTCTATCTTAAATGGAAAATTAGAACACTGGGATAGAAGTAAGTGAAAACATAGGAATACACGTTTTGCAGCATACCATCTCTGTCAACAAGCTTGTTCTCTAATGCTGACGACTGTACCAATGACACTAGCTCTTGACTTATGACACTAATTGAGACTGAGGTTTTGGTGGTAAGTTGTGATCATCATAAAGCAGGTCATCACATAAGTGCTCGATTTTATTACTTCTTTTGTGACAGTTGTTAAGTGAATGCAGCAGTTGTAAAAGGAATGCCAGGTCATTAAGTGAACACCACAGTTATTAAGTGTCCCATTGTTCACTATGAGGCATTTTTTGTTGGAAACTAGAAGAAAACGGTTGTTACTGGGGGGAAAAACATGTTGATCATGGGATGCTGCAAATTTTTTTGGTTGGGATTGGTTAACCAAGTCTTGGATGCTTTGCTTGAACCTCAGTGTCATTCCCAACTGCAAATTGCTATGCAACTGATTTTATGGCTATTTTGTAAACGGAATGCTCTCAATTCTCAATACAGGAGAGCCAGATGCCTTAAAGAGGATATTATTTTAACTTCTGAATGTTAAATCGAAGCTAGTCTGATTTACTTAGCTATTAAATTTACTTAAGCACTGCATGTGACTGAAATACTGAGAATCCACAGTCATTGTGGACTGAATTACACAAATACACCATCCAAGTATGCAAATTCCTTATGAAATACAAGTTGCCAGGTGATTTGTTGCTATTTCGTCCAAGTGTTGTGGTCTGCCAGCAGCCAGCAGAGCTTGTGGCAGACTCAGACAAGTGAGGAGGTTGGGGAGGAACATGGGCCAGTCATGGAGTCTGGGGAAGGCTCTGATGAAGGCTCTGCGTCGAAGGCAGAGATGGGGCCTTGGCCATCCAACAATTATCAGCTGCCTTTGGAATCAGGTATCAGTGGGGCAGAAGAACAGCTAGAGCCTGTTCCTGATGTGTGCATGCGCAGAGCTGCTAGGAGAACAGCTAAGGAACAAGGGTTGACTCAGGAGTAAAGGCACAGGTGGATGGTGAATGCCCCCCCCCCCATAGGGAATAAAGTGGAGCAAAAGGGGAGGGGAGTTTGCAGGAGGCAATTAGTTCAATTCATTAGAGTGAAGATCTGTTCCTGACTTCTTGCCAAGTAATTGCTGCTACTGTGCAGCGTTTGAAAGATATCAGCCTGGCAACTCTCCAAGCCCGATAAAGGTCTGTGGTAGTGAAATCTCTTGAACCACTGGGACTTTGCTGGAGAGGAATTCACTTTAACCTAAATAAAAGAGGTTTTATTGGGATGAGGAGTCTTCTTTGTGATCTTGGGAAACCTAGGTCAGAACATCAAGTTGCTTTTTCCACAAAAACAAATAGCTTTCAACCTTCGACTCCAGAGAAAATGTTCATTTTTCTTTCGCTGGATCCAGGAAAGATATTTGAGGCAATTACTTTTATTTGCAAGTATGAACGTCAGTCACAGTCTCACATCTTCTGCAGCGTACATAGCAACACCAAACAAATTTGCACTCACATCTCTCCACGTGCCTGACCACCTGTGTGTTATATCCACGGCCACAGCAGAGGAGGTTGCATCCATCCGGTCCGGCAGATGTGCGGTTGCATTCCCGCCCTTGTGTCCCAGAGACCCCCAGTTTGCGATCTTCCATACAGTAGTTGGGCGATCTGTTGATATAGAGGAGGTCTTCTTTCTGGATTGGGATGCTGCGCTGGCTTTTTTCTCTCCTGCGTATTTTTCGTCTTCGTCTATCAGAAATCTGGATGCTGTTCTCATACTTTTCTTTTAAAAAACTTCCAACTTTTGCAAAGGATGACATGGTTCTCCAGCAAGTTTTCAGAGCACAAGAACCAGATAGGCCGTGACAGCGGCAGTCGATGGACATCAGTTTTGCTACTGCCTGGAGGAAAAATTAAAGCAAACCACAATCAGAAAGGATCAACTCTCCTCTTAGGCTGCACACCCAGCATATTCCAAAGCATTTGAGTTTCTTTTTTTTAATTTAGAAATTGCTTTTCCCTTATGTAACAGAAATGCTGAATGCAGTTTTCATATGGACCAAAAGACTAGTCTGTTTCTTAACTAGGCAACAGCATGTTTCTTCTTAAGAAATATGGAGGACAGTTTCCTGCTTTCTTTAAATCACACAAAATCCCATACACAATATAGCATCTGTATCTTTCGGCTCTGAAATCTCAAGGGAAAGGTCGCCTGTATGTACCATTTTGATAGCCTTTGCTGCTTACTGAAGTTCCTGGAACCATTCAGATTTCTCTATGAACAAAGAAGGGCCAGGACATCAATATTCACTCCAGAGGAAAAACATATGGGCAATTTGTGCAGAAAACCAGAGATGATATCGAAGGATGAATGAGGTAGAATATGAGCAAAGCCCAAAAAGATCTTAAAGATTTTTTTAAAAAACAGTAACATGATCCTTCCCTGATTTTCTTTGGTATAAATACTATCAGGTTTTCTGTTACTCTAGACCAGGGGTGTCAAACTCAATTTTGTTAGGGGCCTCATCAGAGTTGTGTTTAACCTCGGGGGGGGGGGGGGTGCGAAGTGGGTGTGGCCAACTCAATGTCACTCGTGTCAGAGATGCTCTACCAGCGAAAACAGACTCCCAGCTCTGTTTTTGGCTGCGACGGCCTCCTGCAACCCTCTGCCAGCAAAAATAGTTCTCGGAAGGGCCATGCAGGCCAGTCCTTCACTGTTTCCAGGTTGGCCCTGCGGGCCAGATCTAAGCACCCCTCAGGCTGGATCCAGCTCAAAGGCCTTGAGTTTTACACCCTTGCTCTAGCCCAGTGGTCTCCAACCTTGGCAACTTTAAGACTTGTGGACTTCAACTCCCAGAGTTCCTCAGCCAGCTTTGCTGGCTGAGGAACTCTGGGAGTTGAAGTCCACAGGTCTTAAAGTTGCCAAGGTTGGAGACCACTGCTCTAGCCTGTAACAATACTTGAAATCAGAGTTCCAATATTTCTTGTGAGAATATTTGACCTACTTTAAAGAATTGGCAACTTCCCAGTACTTTCAAACTGTAAAGTTAAATGTAAAGGTTCCCCTTGCACATGTGTGCTAGTCATTCCTGACTCTAGGGGTCAATGCTCATCTCTGTTTCAAAGGCAAAGAGCCAGCGCTGTCCGAAGACCATGTCTCCATGGTCATGTGGCTGGCATGACTAAATGCCGGAGGCACACCGAACACTGTTCCGTGTTCTCACCAAAGATGGCCCCTATTTTTCTACCTTTTTTCCCCCAAACTGCTAGGTTGGCAAGTAACTGGAGCTTGCGTAGCACTAGGGATTCGAACCACCAAATTGCCGACCTTTCTGATCGACAAGGTCAGCATCTTAGCCACTCAGCCACCGCGTCTCTTTTTCAGACTGTACATACCTACAAATATATGTGGTTTCCTCAAAGCTTAACTTCCACACAGAAAGTGCATTATCCTCAGTGCAGCCCATTCTAAAGGGCACCCTGGTGGAGAAAGCATCTTTAATGGAAATATAGTTGTTACTGAATGACAACATTCAGTAGACCCAGCCACTATGTTCAATGGTAAGAGAGACTAGGATTTGTAATTCAGTAACATCTCAAAGGCCCATTATAGTAACATTATCATTTGCCCAGATGGAGCTAAACATAGGGAAGCAAACATATAAAGTAGCTATGATTGCATGAACCCCCTATTCACACAGGAACTAAATAAAAGAAACATGTAACTTCCTCTCATCAGTATTCATGGATACGTGGGAGAGAAGAATGTGTTGTGGCCCTCCAGAGGTTCTGGCAGCAGATTCGGACAGTGGGGAGGTTGGAGAGGAACATGGGCCAGTCCTGGAGTCTGGAGAAGGCTCTGAGGAGTGCTCTGCATTGGAGGTTGAGATGGGGCCAGGGCCATCCAACAGTTATCAGCTACCTTTGGAGTCGGAAATAAGTGGGGCAAAAGAACAGCTGGAGCCTGTTCCCAGTGTACAGAGCTGCCAGGAGAAGGGAACAGCTAAGGAACAACGGTCGACTCGGGAGTAAAGCCACAGGTGGACAGTGAATGGCTCTTCCCGGAGGGAATAAAGAGGAGTGAAAGGGGAGGGGAGTTTGCAGGAGACAATTAGTTCAATTCATTAGAGTGAAGATGTGATCCTGACTTCTTGCCAAGTATAGTCTGCTACAGAGTAGCATTTGGAGGATATTAGGCTGGCAGCTCTTCAAGCATGATAAAGGTCTGTAGCTGTGAAATCTCTTGAAAGACTGTTGGCCGAGACTTTGCTGGAGACTTTAGCTTTTAAACTAAATAAAAAAGGTTTTATCAGGACGAGAAGCCAAGCCGGCTTTTGGGAAGCCTAGGTGAGATCAGAATGGAGGGGAAAAGATTTGAATCCATACCAGCCTTCCTGCTTCATTATTATGCAGATTCATGAGCATCAATCCATTTCTATCTTTTCTGGTGATGTTTTTTGTTGGACCATCTAAGAACTTTCTGCTCAACCACATTCCATACTGGATATCATCAGAACATCCACCCCAGTACCAGCCTTCTCTGGCTGAGCCACCGTTTTGTAACATGGAATCACAGGCGCAGTCAGTCAGGTTCCCTGTGCTGCATAAATGTGTCACTGAATGCACTAGGCCAGCTGCCATCACAGCATAGATAAATGCTGTTTCTTTGGTACCTACAAAAAAAAAGGATTTGTTAAAAATATCAGTGGTATGTTCTATGATTAATCATTAAGGTTAACATGCAACTAAGAGTTGGATCATCTGGTTTCACTCAAGTAAATCAGCTCTATCTGAGTCAATCCAATCAATGAATAACTTAATTTGAATCTGAGCCATTAATGGGACCAATATGGTGAACCCGTATAAATGAGAGAGCACAGTAAATCATACTTTTTCCACAAGAAACTTTGTTCATATTCCACAATTTCTTAAGAAATGAATATATTTACACGTCTTCATATATGAAATTGGATGATCCAAGTTGTCAGATAGCATCACTCCTGGGCTCACGAGAACTGATCTTGCTCGGCCAACATTGATGCAAGAGTTCAGGCTTAAGCCATCCAAAGGACCGCCCAACCACCAGTGCTGCCAACTAAGAACCTACCGCTGCTCAACTCATAGCCAAAGACGGAGAAAGCAGGAGAGGTGGAGATGGATGAAGGATTAGTGGAAAGTGCAGGCACTGTATCCGGAGAGAGTAGACAGTTCCACCGTTCATGTCTGAATTGGCTCTGGCATTCACGGATGCCCAAGCGTGCTCCTTCTCGGATGCTGTGCAGGAGGTAGGGCTTCTTCTTGCACAGGTCCTTTTGGTGACCATTCAGCGGCAGGTTACCACAACCCAATTTCTCTGGGACACCAAAGGAGGCAATACCCAGCCACCTGCAAAAGCATCCTGGGGGTGAGACCCAAATACCACGTTTCTCATCTTATGCTAACAGACAGAAAGGATGGCCCCTAACGAAACCTCTATAATTAATAACTACCATAGCTCCACAGAGTGATGATGATTGGGAAAAATAATGAGCCGCCTTCATCAAAACCCAGGGGGACAAAGGAGCAGAGACCCATGATGGGCATACTAAGTAATCGTGACCCGACAAAAGCGCGAATGTCAAAAGCGCGCCGACAAAACCGTGGTGCTAAAACCGTGATGTCAAAAGCGCGCCGACAACAGCGCGCCGACAGAAGCGCAATTTAAGTTAAGGTAAGGTTTAGGGTTAAGTTTAGGGTTAGGTTTAGGGTTAGGTTACAGCGTGCTTCTGTCGGCGCGCTGTTGTCGGCGTGCTTCAGCGCTCATTCGTCGGCGCGGTTTTGTCACCACGGTTTAGTCAGGCGCGCTTTTGTCGTTCGCGCATTTGTGGTGGAACCCTAAGTAATAGTCTCTTTGCCAGGGGTTAAAAGGATTCATGATATGCTACGAAGCAGGACTCTGGGAATGTGATATTTCTTCAGTGATTTCTAAAATAATTGAGATGTTTACATGTCTACAGATCTAGAAAAAAATAAAAAAGAATAATATCCAGGATACCATGAATTTCAGACTCATGCCTAAAGTTACATTTCATAAACACTTTCTGCAGGACTCTAAACTTTTCCGTCTTTTCCATGCTTTTAAATGCCCAAGCTGGTGACAAAACAGGCTCTATATGCATTCCTATGTACAGGGGACTTACGGCCACAACTGAGCCCAAAATTGATGTTGCTAAGGGAGACATCCGTTAAATGAGTTTTGCCCCATTTTACAACCTTCTTGCCCCAGTTGTGAAGTGAATCATTGCAGTTATTAAGTTAGTAACATTGCTGTTAAAGGAATCTGGCTTCCCCATTGACTTTGCTTTTCAGAAGGTCGCAAAAGGTGATTAAATGACCCGGAGACACTACAATAGTCATAGATATGGCCACTTGCCAAGCATCTGAATTTTGATCACATGAACACAGGGATACTGCAATGGTCCTAAATGTGAAAAATGGTTAGAAGTCACTTTTTCCATTGACGTTTTAACTTTCAACAGTTACTAAATCAATGGTTGAAGACTTCCTGTATATGAGTAATTTCAGGAGAAAGAAAAAATAATGGTGGTCAAAGTGTAAAAAAAAGATCAGTTGACACATCTGCTGTGCCTTTCAATCATCTTCTTTTAGACCTCTTGGAGGTGACTATTGTTAGACAGAGATATTTATTGTCTTCATTTATATGTTGACTATATTTACAATTAATGCATCCTGTTTTCCCACACTGCTATTTTTTAAATGCAGTCCTCCACACCCTGTCCCAAACTAAATACAGACTTTAAGATTCCTTACTCTTATTGTACTCAAACTGTTACGTGCCCTGTGGGTTTTATTTTACAAGTGCTGCAAAGAATATATATTATTTTTTATTGGAACATTTCCCAACGCCCTCTAGGCTGCTATATCGAGATACTTTGGAACAGCACCTCTAAAATAAAATAACTAGCAGGCTAGGGCTGTGCATATACTTGGGAATGGAGCGGTTTAACATGAGGCCTATTAATTCTGCTAGTTATCTGAATGACCAGTCTTCAGAGAAGAATTCAGGCTCCCATCTGGGTTGGAAATATCCAGTATTCATATTTGTGTGCTCATAAAGTTCTTTGATAGGAAAAAAAATCCACCTTAAATGTAAACTTGATTTTTCAAATCAAGTTTACATTCAAAATAATATAGCTTTTCCTACAATCTGAGAAAAAAATGCAAACCTATGAAATGGCAGGAAAAGCTATAAAACTATTTTTTTTTAAGTTATGAGAGCATGGCAATGAATACTGCACAATAGTGACACATTCCATCAGGTTTTCAGGCCCATTTTGACTAAACATTTAGAACTGCCGATTATCTCCCAAAGACCCATTAGATCCCACAGATTAGGCCTCCTCTGAATTCCATCTGCCGGCCAATGCCAGCTGTCAACCACCCGGAGGAGGGCCTTCTCTGTGGCTGCTCCGGCCCTCTGGAACGATCTCCCCATGGACATTCGGACCCTCCCCACCCTTCAGGCTTTCCGTAAAGCCGTTAAGACCTGGCTGTTCCAGCAGGCCTGGGGCTGTTGAGTTCCATCCCCTACTCGAATTGGTGTGCTTGTTGAGACCTTTTAAATTGTTTTGTATTGTTGTCTGTTTCTGTTGCCTTCCCTTTTGTATTGTCCGTCCCCCCCCTTGGTTTTGTTAGCCGCCCTGAGTCCCTCAGGATTGGGCGGCATACAAGTTGAATAAAACCTTTAAACCTTTAAACTAAAGTAATTTGCTTCCAAATGTAATTCACTGTGTCTCATATGTAATAGCAACCAGTACAAAACAGTTTGCCATTCTCTTATCTTCCAAGATGATATTCAACTTCTTAACCCAGTCATAGCCCAAAGATGGGTAGTTACCCATTCCAATGGATAGCCATATTTGACTCTGCTTAGCTTTTAAATTCTGATAAAGCAATGTTTCTCAACCTTGACAGCTTGAAGATGGGTGGACTCCAACTCCCAGAATTCCCCAGCCAGCGTTGCTGGGAGTTGAAGTCCAGCCATTTTCAACTACGCTGAGAAACACTCTGATAATGGTTGGCCCAATGCTGCCATTTTTGAGTAATCAGAGACTAATTTTTAAACCTATCTTGAACATACTAAAATAGCAACATTCACACTTAATGTGTTGCTAAATAGCATCAGATAGCACAAAACAACAAGCTGTGGTGAAATATCCATCGATACAGTTTTATCAAAATTCAGTAAGGGGCCCAGGATATTCCCCCCCCTCTGTGTGTGTGTGTGTGTGTGTGTGTGTTTAAATAAGGTTGTTATTCTGGCACAATTGTTGGGAACAATGCATAGTTTGATATTTAAAAAACACATGGTTTTCTTTTGTTAATGCTGATCTATAACTTCCTAAAAACTCTTGATAAAAAAAAATCTTCATGTCATATCTTTTCTTAACATCCTAAATTAATTACATTGACCCAGACTGTATGAACCATAAAGTTTATTTTTTTATTTTATTTTATTTATTTTGTCAAGCATGTGTTAGATAACATATATACCCCTTACATACCTCTTAGGGAGTATAAATATCATATTTATAACTATATAAATAATGCTAAAGAGGCTCTACTTAAAAAAAAATCAGCTGAAAGATTTCAACTAGCCATGGGGTTTCTTCTCCTTTGGAGGGATTCAAAACCTCTTGGGTAGAAAATAAAAGTGACCTATCTTTAAGATCATTAGGAACTGCCATCATCCCATCACTTGAGGAAGGACACTTGTATTGGGATCGATCAGGCTCAACAATGATGTTTTCATTCCAAATGATAGCACGGCAGGAGAGGCAAAGCCTCTTCTTCACCCAAGAATAATAACGAAATTGCTTAATCCGTAGGCAGAAATATCCCCCTCTGTTATTTATACAGCTATTTATATTACTAAATATTACAGACCCAGGAGATTCAAACTCCGCTTCCTCCCCATGCCCGGCTCCGGCCAGCCCATTCTACTCACATCCAGTTGGCGTGGGCGCCGCAGCGGCAGACTTCCCACAGCACCGCCGTCCACAGCACGCACAGGCGAGGCAGTCCCAAGGGCGCCCCTTTCTCCATAGCCCACGCATGGAGCTCCCGGGACAGCCAAAACTTTGCCTTCCCCACCCACCCGCTGCTCGTTCCGAGGTGGCGAGGCAGAGATGCGGCTCCCGGGATCCGGCTGGCGCTGCGCCCGTCTCACCTCGCACCCTCGCCGGGCGGACTCTGGTGCAAGGGGTTAAAAAAACGCCACGAGGCTCCGCCAGCGCCTCGCTCGAAGGTGAAAAAAGTTTCGCCCATCAGAGTTTCTTTATTTCTTTCAGCTTCAGCTTTGGGTTGTGTGTTTGTGTTTTTTTAGTACTCCCTGCTCATTGTTTCATTGGCTAAAGAGAATTCATGAATATGCAACATTGCCGTGATTGGTCGGGACTGGTTGTGCACGCGACCATAATAATAAAATAAAGACCCGCGCCCTCGCTTCTGCTTTTTAGGCTCTCCGGAGAGGCGAAGCCCCGTCGCTGGGCGCCTTTGCTGATGGTCAGAAGGGCAAACCGCGCAGCTGGCCTCGGATGTCGAAATCACGCCTGGCCAACAGGGAATCCCTTTAACCGTGTGTCTTTAACTCTCAAACCACATTAAAAAAAATTAATTAGGTATTGATTTGATTGGTTTGTCTTTCAATAAAGAAGGGAGGATGACATCCTGTTTTATTCTCATAGATGGGGTGGCGGTGCAATAATAGCAACTTTATGACCTCCCCGAATTCTGAACCAGCCATGTTGAAGTCCGCAGTCCTCAAGTTGCTACAAATTGCTCATCCTGTGATTGATCATCATCTTCTTCACCATCTTCAAAAGTCTTTAGGGCACAAAAACAATTGTACTGTAACATCCTGCTGTAATTACAGAACATGCATTGATGGACTCAACCTAATCATAACTGGATAAAGCTCCATATTTTATGTGCAAAATTCTTTTGCTCTGAGCTTTGTTTTCATAACCTTTTCAAAACAAAGAATTGTGTATAGTAGATCAACCGTTCAGTAGTTATTGGCAGACCTGGATTTATGTTCTGTTTCCTCATTCCCCACCAGAAAGCATATAGTTTAAACAACTGGAAAGCACATGGAATGGCATGACATGCCATAACATGACACACAAGTTCTTGTATTTGGATCTGCATTTTTTTTAAAAGCTCCACTTATACTTCAATATTGCCTTCACCCAAAGACGTTAAGGGAAGCACTTTAAATGTTCTCAGAAATTCAGATTCTTGTAACTAAAGGAAAGTGTAATCTTTCATCCTTCATGCTTTACCATAGATAGAACCCAGATTTTCTTTAAGAGAAATGTTGACACTATATGAGAGTTAAAGACACATGGTTAAAGTGGATCATTTATGCTATTATGCTGGTGATGTTTAAAATGGAACAAAAATGCTTAAGGAGAGTCCACCCTTCTGGAGTTCGATGGTACATATATTACTGAACTCTAAATTTATGTTTTTTTTCCTATATTTTTATTTTAAATAGCAATTCTGTTCATTGGACTTTGGTAACATATAAGAAAAACACCAAAAGGTTAATGATTGATATTGTATGATGATTTATATTGAATTTGGAAATATCACAAAAGAAAATAATTAAAATTCAGTATAATTTTACAGTTCAGTTAGAGCTATTATAGAGGAATTAGTTATATTATATTAATTATCAAATCTATTTACATCCACTCCATGCTGATTAACTCTGAAAACTATGAATTGCTCTCCTATCCCAATCTCTTACATCTATTTTTACATTACTCAGTTGTACTCTTTGCTATATAACTGGAATCTAGTCAGAGTCAGAATATTAGTTATTATTTGCCAATATTAGATATTATTTGTCAATATTATTTGCCATGTGGCTATCCTGATATGGTACTTTGCACTTAATCACATATTTTTTATCCATTA
Organism: Thamnophis sirtalis; assembly: GCF_051295495.1. Classification (NCBI taxonomy): domain Eukaryota; kingdom Metazoa; phylum Chordata; class Lepidosauria; order Squamata; family Natricidae; genus Thamnophis; species Thamnophis sirtalis. The sequence goes on along the minus strand of NW_028261389.1, from coordinate 58,839,891 downwards.
TACTCGCCGCCGCCCCCCCCCCCCCGCAGTGCTGCAAATGCAGTGTGGAAAGCAGCCACACGGAAGTGCTAACTGGAATGTTTCAGCAAAGTATTAAAAATCAATTTTGAAACATGCTTTCATTTGAAATTTAGGAAGATGGTATGTCACACAGGGAGGTTTCAGTGAACTGAATATGGCAGAAAGATAGCTTGATTAAGAAAGTATATCTTGAGGGTACATAAGTTTTAAGACCCATTCCTTTGATGGGTCAAAGGAACACTAAGAAAGTAAAATGCAAACTATTTGCATAGTTCATGCTCAGAATATACTATATTTCCAAGAACATTGGCATACAGTATGTTGGTCTGCTCCAATATGCTGCCCTGCCAATGGCACAGATACTGCTTATTTTAATTTACTGTATTTATTTGATCTCACATTAAAATGATCTCTGTGTTAAATATGAATCAGAAATATTAGTTTGCACACAAACCCACACACATTTCTCCACTCCTACTTTTTTTTTAAAAAAATGCAATAACAAACAAAGGGAATGTTCTCACCACCATGAAGCAAAGCTTCTGTTGCATTCTTGCGTGTAGTCAGATACCTATAAGTAAACAAGAGAAATCTAAAGACAGTTCTCAGCATGCAGGTGGAAAAAAACCTATAGTGTGTTTATACTTGTGGATAACAAAACCATTCTTTAGGATTTTGTTTCAGGTAATACTAATGATCTATGCAAAAGTAAAACTTTGATTTGCAACCAGCACTCAGAAATAAATCCAGTAGTGTCCACTGGGGATTAGTCCCAATAAATATATGTAAGAATTAAGAGTTATTTGTATACTGCACTTCACTTAAAAATACATTCAAACACTATTCACAGTAGAGGTAGTCCTCAATTTGTGACAATGGAGCCCAACATTTCTGTTGCTAAGTGAAACATTGGTTAAGTGATTTTTCCCCATTTTACAATCTTTCTTGCCACAGTTGTTAAGTGAATCACTGCAGTTGTTAAGTTAGTAACCTGGTTGTTAAATGAATCTGGCTTCCCCTTTGACTTTGCTTGTCAGAGGTGTGCAAAAGGGGATCACATAAGTGGTGGGATTCAAAGAATTTAACAACCGGTTCTCTGCCCTAATGATTTCTTCTAACAACCAGTTCACCTAACTGCTCAGAAAGTTAACAATTGGTTCTCCCGAAGTGGTGCAAACTGGCTGAATCCCAACACTGGATCACTTGCAATGATCATAAATTACTTTTTCCAGTACTGTTGTAATTTTGAACAGCCTCTAAACAAACTGTTGTAAGTCAAGGACCACCTATATAATCTAAAAAGCTTCCTAAATTGCTGAGCGACAGGGATAGTAGTCTTCTTCTCCTGCAGTCATTTTTTTAGTCTATAACATGTTTCTCAAATTTGGCATTCTTAAGAGATGGGCTTTTCAATAGCCAGAGTTTTCCCCAGCTTAACATTACATCAACCTGTTAGGTGAGGTCATCTGATAGCATGAAAGGAGTTATCATCAGTATGATGGTGATATTCAGTTTTTCAACTGTTCTGAGCTGACCAAGAGACCAGAGGTGGTATTCAGCAGGGTCTGGCCAGTTCTGGAGAACCTGTAGTGGAAATTTTGAGTAGTTCGGAGAACCATAAATACCACCTCTGACTGCCCCCTGCCCCCATCAATTATCTGCCTCCCGAGTCCCAGCTGATTGGGAGAATTTTGCAGTAACCTTCCCCTGGAATGGGGAGGGAATGGAGATTTTACAGTATCCTTCCCCTGCCACACCCACCAAGCCATCTCCACCAAGCCATGCCCACAGAAATTTTTTTGAATCCCACCACTGCAAGATATGTTATGGAGGGTCTGGGGTATGTAAGGGTTTGGAATAGGAAAAACAGATTTCATCACAGCCTTAGCAAGACTGAGAGGCTCTGGTTTTTAGGGACCATTCACCTCTTCTTCTGGGTGAGATGACACTATCTCAAATGGAACCTGCGTGGAATTTGGGGGTCCTCCTGTTTGAGGAACAGGTGGCACCCACGGCTAGGACAACTTTTGTATAACTTTGTGTTGTGCCTCAATTGTCCCTTTTCCTTGTCAGATCCTGAGTGGATTGTTGCAATGCTTTCTACATGAGGCTGTCCATTTCCCATTTGAGGACTCAAATGGTAATTTATCAATCATTTTTTGATATGTTATTGGATTTATTCCATGAAATGTGCATGTAATTTTTGCTTAGCCAATGTGCGAAACAGCATGGTAAATCATATAAATCATAAAGTATGGCTTTGATATATTTGAACTTTTTATTTATTAAATAAACTATGATTAAAACAAAATCATAGTGAAGTATTTAAACCCATAGTATGAATGTTGTGTTACTATTTTTTAATCTCATACACATTATATTGGCTTTTCCAATGGATTATGGCAAACTGAACAGGTTATGTTGATGATTATGTCTCTTTATCGTATGAAGTATGTCATAAGTAACAAAATTGCGATTTGATATTTTAAAATAATTTCCCTATGTTGTTTATTTATTTTTTAAAGTTTTATATGAGACCAAATTGTTGTTACAGAATTATACTATTAATAACCTTGGTCTTTGAATAAACATCTATATCAAAGCTAAGGTGAACCATTAAATTAATAACAATTGTCAAAACTATTTTTGAAGAGTTGCTTGTATATATGCTAACATTTGTCAAATTTATTTTATTTTTAATGATATTCTAAGGTTTTCACTGGCATATTATGATACCCGGGAGGTGAGGGTAGGCAAAATAGTGGTACCAGAGGCCAAATAACTCTGGATAGCTTCTGGGCAATAGACAGACAATCTGATGAAGGACAATACAACAGGTTGAAGATGACTATTATTAATCCAAAATCTTGTGTTGCCCTTTACAGATGTCTTAAGTTCCTAATCAGTGAATGAGTCTGAGTGGAGACTCTAGTGCCATCTGAAAATATCCTGATGCATAATGTCAGAATATCAAGACATTGATATCAAGATGCAAAATATCACGACATTGTTGTGCATTATCTCAAAAAAGATCCAATAAAATCAGCATAGTCATATTGTTTCACGGGATGTTTAGGATACATCTCTTCATCAAGAAGCTCTGCATACTAAAGAAAACAGAGAACTCAATATATATGAGAAAACAGGTAGTCCTCAACTTCACAACAGTTCATTTGGTGACTATTTACAACAACAAGTTACAACAACAATGAAAAAAGTAACGTTTCACACTTATGACCATTGCAACATCCCCCTTGTCACATGATCAAAATTCGGATGCTTGGCAACCGACACATATTTATGATAGTTGCAGTGTCATGTAATCAGCTTTTGTGACTTGCTGACAAGCAAAGCCAGATTTACTTAACAACCATGTGAATAACTTAGAAACTGCAATGTGGCAAGACAAGGCATCAGAAGGGGCAAAACTCACTTAACAAATATCTTGCCTAGCAACATAAATTTTGGGCTCAAATGTGCTGTAAATCGAGGACTACATGTATGAAGTTTTCATTAATCTGTTGTCACATGTCAATTAAAAAGATACTCATACCAAGGAAATATATCATACAGTGTATCAATATTTATTTTATACATATTTACTATTGCCTAATTACAATTTAGATATCACTGATAAACATCTATGGTCCATGTTCATATTAGGTTGATTTGCATGTTACAGTGATAAGTTTACATAAAATATGCCTATAAAAATAAAGCACTGAAATGATGCTTTCAAAATAGCGACATCTGAGAAACATGAAACACAGTAAAGTACAGCATAGGATAACCATATAATGGTGAACCTTCAGAATTCACATTGCACATTTGCCAGCATGAAATCTATCACACAACCAGATTTCACTATAGGTTCTTTTTAAAAAAAAGACTTTGTGTTTGAGTTCAACTTTAACATTACTTTCAGTATAAAGATATTTATATAGGCAATCTTCTTTAAATATTTGCTTCTGTTGGAAGGTAATCAAGTTCTCTGAAACCTGGATCACCTCACACCATGTGTTTTTTTAAATCAGAATTTGTATTCATAGGAATATTTAAGTTATAAGTAAATATAATTATTTTAAGACTCTTCAGTAAGTCGGGTTTACCTTTATTTCAGGTTTACCTTTGGCACTAATACAAGTTACTTCAAGTTTTGACTAGGTATGCAATTTTTCATTTGAGATGCATGCATGATCATTTCTGTAAGGTTACTAAAAAATATTTATGTTCAGAGAGAAATTTTGAGGACACTCCATTCTAGTATCAGTGAAAAGGCAAAATGTGTGTCAAATGCAGGGACCAGTGGTGTCTGCAGGATACAAGAGAAAAGTCAAGAAAGCATCCATGATGGTGGAATGAAAGCTCTTTCCATTTTAAAAAAAAATGTGTATCATATTGTCATGGCTACCATTTTGACCTCTTTTACCATACCTTGCAGATAACACTTGCAAGGTCACTGCAGGAAAATGAAATTGTTTTGTTGTTGCTGTTGCTATGATTCTGTTGGCAATACACACTGAACAAGGTAAACTGGGCTGCAAGGCACATATAGAATCCCACTGAGCTGAGCAAATAGTATCGGGGTTTTTGTAATCTCCCTTAGCCTTCGGGCGTGATTTCTGGCAGAGCAAAAGAAAATACAGTGTATGTATATATATATATATATATATATATATATATATATATATATATATATATATATATATATATATATATATATATATATATATATATATATATATATATATATATATATATATATATATATATATATCATATTGCTAAAAAGTATTGCTACCAATTCAAAATTCCTGCAACTACAGTCTCATGACATGGTTTTAAGGAAACCTTTCATACTTTTTCCTTCTTGGCAAGGTTTCTCAGAAGTTGTTTGCCATTGTCTACTTCAGGGGTGTCAAGCTCAAGGCCCCGGGGGCCGGATCTGGCCCATGGGGTGCTTAGATCTGGCCCGTGGGGCCACCCTATAAACAGGAAAGGACCAACCCGTGGTGCCTCTGTCAGCAAAAACGGAATTCAGGAGAGCCACATGTGGCCCTTCCAGGCTCTGTTTTCGGCTGTGACAGCCTCCTGCCGCCCTCTGCCAGCAAAACTAGAGCTTGGGAGGCAGGGGTGAAATCAGCTTGCCTTTGCTACCAGTTCTCAAATGTGAGCACGGACTTTCTGCACATGCGCAGAGTGCCAAAAACGGGACGTGAATACATCCGGGTGGGTGGGCGGAGCCTGCTACTGAGGTAAGTAGAACAGAGAGGGAGAGAATCCGCTGTGCCACATGATTTAGATTAACTAGAAAGCAGAAAATCCGACAATTCTAGCTAGTATAAATCACGCGTCACAACTGATCGAACTGGTAGCATTTTTTTATTACCAGTTCAGGTTAACCAGTAATATTTTTACTACTGGTTCAGATGAACCGGTCTGAACCAGTAGCATTTCACCCCTGTCGGGAAGGCTGTGTGTGGTCTTCCTGAGCTCCGTTTCACTGGTAGAGTGTGACAGGAGGCTGCCACAGCTGAAAATGGAGCTATGGAGCCCGTTTTTGCTGGCAGAGTGCTCAAGCCACCACAGACACCCCCAACATGAGTGATGTCAAGCTGGCCATGCCTACCCTGGCCATCCCACCCTGGCCTCCCAAGGTTAAACACAACCCTGATGTGGCCCTCAATGAAATTGAGTTTGACACCCCGGTCTACTTCCTAGCATTGAGAGAAAATTGTTGACCCAAGCTCACCGAACTCACCCAAGCTTGCCTAAGGTGGAACTAGAACTTACAGTCTACTGGTTTCTAGCCTGATACCTTCTCTAGCCTGATGCCTTAGCCAAGCAAGTACAAAGATACAGAGGGAAATGATTGAAGCCTGGGAAATGAGCTCCTTGTTAGTCAACCAGAGTGCTGATTTACTGCTAGCTTATCAGGTACTTTAGAGCTGAGGACTTGGCAGCACAAAGAAACAACAGCCAACAACTTAATCACCAGCCATCAATACTCCAATCAAACAATAAGAAGTCATGCCAATCAGGCACCACATAAATACTAGACATAGAATAGCCCAAAGGACACATTCCTGCAGAGCAGGGGTGTCAAATTCGATTTCATTGAGAGACACAGGGGTGTTTGACCTTGGGGGGGCAGGGGTGGGTGTGGCCAGGGTGGGCATGGACAGTTCAATGTCACTCTATTGAGAGCGCCTATGGTGGCCTGAGCGCTCTGCCAGCAAAAACAGAGACCCGAGCTCCATTCTCATCTACAATGGGCTCCTGCAACCCTCTGCCAGCAAAAAAGGAATTCAGGAAGGCTGCATGCAGGCCTCCTGAGCTCCATTTTCACTGGCAGAGACAATGCAAGCTGGTCCTTTGCTGTTTCCAGGGTGGCCCCGCGGGCCAGATCAAAGCACCCCTTGGGCTGGATCCGGCCTCTGGGCCTTGTGTTTGACACCCCTGCTGTAGAGAGAAGTTCCCTGAGGATGGGCTCCAGCACAAGTCCAAAGATCGCGAGACTAAACCTCTGCTCCCAGTGACTTATCCAGATTCGACCCTGTACCATTGTCTTAGGAGATGTATATTTGCCTTGATTCATGATACTTTAATCATTACAGCAAACTGGGTCTTGTGTTATATTACCTTGATCCAAGTGACAAGTTGAAGTTTCTTCCCCCATTTTTAAATGGTTTTGTTAAACAGTACAATAATTTTGTATAGGAGTTCTCAAATCAATTCTACTACTGGAGGAGGCAGAAGGAAAATGTAATGTTATAAAATAAAGTTATTTATGTGGGCGATTTTCTTTACAGTTTTGCTTGACAGACAAACATTCTGAAACCTGCATCAACTTAACAACAGAGGACAAAAGAAAGAATAAAACTTCATGCAGCCACATAGTACTTGTGTAACCTTAATCAGCGCACTAGAGCAACAAGTGGAAGTTATCTAGCATTTTGAATGTAAGTCTGGTTAATTTGAACAAGATCAACTCAAAATACTCACTAAATCCAGCTCAAATTATCCTGCTTTGGAAACATTATTTCAGGAGATCTAGAGAAGGTTGTAATGCTGGGAAGGAGAAGAAGAAGATAACTAGCAACGAGATGGATCACAGTTACAGTGATGTATAGATGTTGGAATAACTAAAAGACCAAGTTATAAACAGTTCATCATGGAAAAAGATTTATCTGTGTGGTCACTAGGAGTTGAAACTGACATAATCAGTTTGGACAAAAATCTCTTGTGAGATGATGATGATGATGATGATGATGATGATGATGATGATGATGATGATGATTTGCAGTCTTAGAACTGATACCATCATTTCTTCAATGCAAATGCTAAAAGTATGTTTTCTTCTATTGCTTTTTTCATTTATAATTATAAAATCTTTAAACATGGAATACAGTACATCCTATCATACAATATTGCATAAACTTAGCTTACATCTGATTTAATGTTGGGTGCTATTTCAAATAACTCTTCTTGTTTTTGCCACTTGTGCTTCGGTTTCTCCCTCTGAAACCACAAATCCTTGAAGATCCATCTTGATTTTCTAAGGCTTTGATGAAATGCCCACATGTCTTGAATTATGCTAATCTGTTCCGCCTTTCAGGGAAATGTGTAGTAAATCTGAGAGGATCAGTGAGCCACTCCAGGGGAAAATGGGGGGTCTTTGAGCTCTACATGCCTACCATTCAAAATTACACGCTGGCATCCTTTCTGTTGTTCCCACAGATCCTGCTGAAGAGTATTTCAGAATAAACTTGATTGATTGGGCCTCTCACATGATAAGGAGATTGAGAATTGGATGCATAAGCTTGCAGCTTTGCAACGTTGCTTTGGTTGTTGAAATATTTGCCCAGAACGTAAGGTCTTGAGAATGTTGTTGCTATAGGAAAGCTTTTTTCAGATGCCTTTGATTTCACCACCTGAAAGAGAGGGAAGCAATGGTTTGCAAGACATTATGCCAATGTTTCAAGTACATGCAACAAATTATCAGTTCAAGTGAATTTGAATTGAATTGAATTTATTGCATTTATATGCCGCCCTTTTCCCCGAAGGGGACTCAGGGCAGCTCACAATCCAAGTCAGGGAAGGGGATACAAATAAGGGATAAAAAAGACGAATTAAACAATACACAATTTAAAAGCACACAACAACCATACCACTCGAGAGGGGGGGGGGCTAAAGCTCTTTAGCCCCAGGCCTGTTGGAACACCCAGGTTTTCAGGGCTTTGCAGAAGGCCTGGAGGGTGGTGAGGGTTCGAATCTCCACGGGGAGCTCGTTCCAGAGGGTCAGCCACAGAGAAGACTCTCCTCCGGGTAGTCGCCAGCCGGCATTGGCCGGCGGATGGAATTCGGAGGAGGCCTAATCTGTGGGATCTAATCGGTCTATTGGAGGTAATTGGCAGCAGGCGGTCTCTCAAGTACCCAGGTCCAATACCATACCAAGTGGTATATGTATAACAATACAGTTACTAACAATTACTGTTGTTTTATTCTGCGATCTTTTAAATGTCTTACAGTGCAATATTCAAAAGTGGTAAAGTTAGTTCTTATCCTTTTCTTCTTTGCAGCTTAGTTTGGTCTACCCAACAATGTAAATACATGTAATCCAATCACTGTTTGAAGTTCTGATAGACCTACCTGGGGGGTATTTATGACGCAGATTTGAACTTATTATGGTTGCCTCTCCAGTCATGTGATGCCACTTCATGCATTTGGAAACTGGGCTGCATTTATGGTCATATGACTGCATTTTATGACAGTTTTGTTGAAAATTGGCATTCACTTGTGATTTTTGACAAAAACAGCTTCATAATAAATCAATGGTTTATTTAATTACTACGGTGTTCATTTAATGACCCCCCATAAAAAGGTAGCAAAATTGGGTTATGGTTGTGATGGGCTTGATTAGGGTCTTAAATTACCTATGGGTACACTAGCATAGAAATCAATATTAGCCAAAATAATGATATTTCTTGCCATGCTTGTATGGTGGAATTCTCAAGAGTGCAGTATCACTGTGCTTGGAAAAATATATGCTTTTCCAGAATTAACTCTATGGATAAACGTTGTGGCTTCTTTACTTTTGACAGTGGATACAATGGCAATGGATGGGCCAAATACAGTTTTTCTGGGTGAGTGTAGTTGATTTATTTAAATAATGTTCTTGAGAAATCACACATTTTCTCAGCATTTAGAACCCTGAACTGTTGTGCATGGGTTGAAATATATGGCACAGCGGCATCATGTAAGACATAAGGAGTTTTTTCCCTTTACACATATAAACATAGCCACTTCTGTGTGCCATTATGTTTATTTAGCCAGCTCTAGAATTTGCAGCATTATTTACAAAATCACTCCGGCCTTTAATCTCTATTCCTATTACAATTAGGAGAAAGAGGATGGGATTATTTTCCTAGCCTACCTCCTTGGAGGGGTGGGTGGGCAGCTGCATACAGTCCACAGTTTCTCCCAAGTTACTGAAAAATATGTCATTAGACCAGGTTCCGGCTTCTTCTACTGCCGGTTTGCTGAGGGACACACTTCAGGCGCACGCGTGTGCACATGCTTGATGCATGCTACTCACGCATACGCAGCAGTAAAAAAATTGCTTTTGCCCATGCACAGAAGCAAAAAACAAGATGCCGACACCTATGGTACTGCCAATAGAACCAGTTCAGGGACATGGCTGGCCGAGTTACTATCTACTCGGCCGAACCGGTAGGAATCCACCTCTGCATCAGACCATGCCCAAGTGTTGTCTGCAAAGGACACCCCCCTTTAAAAAAAATATCTCCAGCAGTATCAACTGAAGTATGACTAGTCACTGACAAGATACACTGCTAAACTATCTCCAGATGTTATTGTTTATAGTCTCTGGTAAAATAAAATGTGGCAAAAGTAAAAGTAAAAATGTGACAAAAGTCCTCAGATAGGGAACTTAAGCGCATAAAAAAAGCCCTGGAAAATTGCTACACAATTACCTCCCAGAGAGAGGGGTCTACCTGCTCTCAGTTCACCCTGCTTTAAGCCTATCGTCTCCAAACCTGAAGCAGGGGTCTCCAACCTTGGCAACTTTAAGACTTGTGGACTTCAACTCCCAGAATTCCTCAGCCAGCTTGGTCTAACTGTAAAATGCTTATGATGGCCAAAATATAGATATATTTCAAATGCTTTCATTAATGTAGGACAAAATTTAAAGTGTATAAATACCCAGGCTGAAGCACTAACCCCCAATTCTTACCTCATGAAAATGACATCCACATTTCCCTTGCAAAAATTCCTTGTACCGTCCCATTGTAATAATGAACGTATCAACTACCTCATAACCGTAGTGTTTTGCAGTGTTTAGAATAGCAAGATTTTCTTTCCACAAATTCTGTATTTCTACCTGCAGTTTAAAACAAGACACCTCACATCAATATTTTTTGTTTATTTCTAGTTTCTGTTTGAATAGAAGACGGGTAAGCAAATTAATGATTTGAATGGAAATTTGAGACGAACAACTCAACTTTTTTGTTGAGTATAAACAAGAGTGCCTGCGATAAAACAACTCCCAAACTGAGCTTTTTAGAATAAACATAATACAACAGAGAGAGGAAAAGAAATAAAAAGAGAGAGGGAAGGAGAACTTATTTCAGAAATAAAATGTGTTTTAGGTACCCTTAATCTTACAGGTATTGATAAATGAGATGACACAAAACTAGTGAACTGATTTTGTAATACTGTTGCATTCCTACAAACTCATTATGGGGCTGAAATTTAATTTTACATTAGATTATTTTTATTTTATTCAAAGTTTCCTAGCTACCATGAAAAAAAAATCTTTATAGGGTAATATAGGCAAATGGACGTGGTGGCTGAGTGGCTAAGACGCTGAGCTTGTCGAATAGAAAGATCGGCAGTTCGGCAGTTTGAATCCCTAGCGCTGCATAACGGAGTGAGCTCCCGTTACTTGTCCCAGCTTCTGCCAACCTAGCAGTTTGAAATCTTGTAAAAATGCAAGAAGAAAAAATAGGAACCACCTTTGGTGGGAAGGTAACAGTGTTCTGTGCACCTTTGGCATTTAGTCATGCTGGCCACATGACCACAGAGACGTCTTCGGACAGCGCTGGCTCTTCAGCTTTGAAACGGAGATGAACACCATCCCCTAGAGTTGGGAACAACTAGCATATATGTGCGAGGGAAACCTTTACCTTTATCTTTACTATAGGCAAATGAGGATCAAATAATGGATGGGTGACAGACAGTAAATCAGAATGGTATCTGACTAATAATTTAATTATAGAACAATAAATTGACATTTCTTTCAAATTATATTGCGAAAGCTTCGTATTGAAAAAAAAACAGCTCATTTTTGGCAGAACAAATTATTATGTTCAGAATTTTTCAATTAGAAGTATATTTCATTTCTTCAGTTGGCACAACTTGCATTAAAAAAGCAAAGAAACATCTCTGAATTTCGCTTATCTTTCATGGAATGAGCATGAGGGAGGAATTCAGACCATAATTTTTTATAATAATGTGCATGCTTATTGCCAGATGGCATAGTCACTGAGGGTAGAAAGGTATTATGAACAAACATAAAGTATGATTCTGTTGGCTATTTATGTTTTTCCACAGTTGGACCAAGTGTCACTTGTTTACCAGTGCTGTCAAATGTTTTAGTTTTTGAGGATATTGGGGTCTGGAAGGGACAAAATAGGCTAAAGTTGAACTTTAATAAGATGGAATTGTTGTTTGGTCATCGTGGCTTTCTGTTGTTTCTTGGGAAGGCAGTATTTTCCTGAAAGATGGCCATAACTTGGGAGTCTTCTTAGTCATAAGAATCCTGTAATTCTTTCTGGAAGGAGAGAGTCATTTAGCAATGACTTATGTCCTTAATACTACTCAACTATTTTCTACAATGCACTTTACATGTGACTGATTTGAAGACCACCTGGAAACTGCAACTGCTATAAAATGCAGTAGTCTATATTTCATCGGGTATTCCCAGCATGTGACTAATAATATACCTGTGCAATTCAGAGTTTGTTTTTCATCTATAAATATGGCTTGTGGTTCCCCATTTTAATCAAGTGAGGGAAGCTGAGACCCAAAGTTGTTTTTCTGTGAGAGAGTATAATGGAATGTGAAACAAAGAGAAGAGATGTTGCAAAGGGAACAATCAGATAAAAAGGGGAAAGACATCACAAGGGAGTAATGGGCAGATATTTTATTTTATTTTTTGAAAGGATTGTGTGGTAAAGAGAGAGAGAGAGTTATACTTCAGACATGCTTGATTCTATTAATATAGCCGCACAGTAAATTAGAATTAGTTCATCTTGTTGTGTTTCCTGCTGGTCTACCTGGGACAGGCTGACAGCAACCTTTTCTATGATCCAACTTTGGGAAGGGGAAAAGGTGCAATGAATTGCTAAGGAACAGTCCTGAGAAAGTGGAAAACATAAGACTTTCAGAATAATTCTGCCTTGATGTTTGCTTAGTATAAGATACACTAGACAGCAACTCTGACAGGCTTTCAAGAGTCTGTTATTCTATACCACAATGATAAAAAACATTCTCGGAATCCAACATGTGCCTCTTTGTTGACCTTGAACAGCTGCTATTGTCATTGGCATCTGTGTACATTACAGAATCAGTGCAATTCTTAGGATCAGGATGCTGAACAAAAGAAAATTATGGTTTAAAGAACAATTAATTTTAATAGGCTATGAACAAATTTCAACTTACTGATGACAAAGTGTGTACTCCATCTACTGGCAGATGAAAGCCCATTCCTAGGGATTTTATCACTACCATTATATTTGAGAGATTCATTCTAGAGAGCAAATGAGAAAAACAGATAACATTTTATTTTGGCATTTGCATAGGCGCAGTATTTTAAGAAATTGCCACTGGTACAATATTTAGGCTCAATAAAATGACATTTCATTTAAAATTTTGACTTTCAATTTAATATTTTGATTAGTAATTTGAACATTAAGTGAAAATAGAAAGTAATAGTGGTCTTCTCATGTATTACTAATATAATCTAACCAAAAATATTTTAACTTGATAACTACGGAGACATCATCCTTGTGGGTATAATTTAATGCCGATGTCCCTACAGTTATCAATTTAAGATATTTTTGATCAAATCATATTCATAAGAAGCTATTTTGAAGGATGGAGTTTTGATGACAATCTATTTTATATTTTATCATGCTCAAGATTAAAATTGGGGAGGAATGAATACTCTTCAGTAATCTTCAGAAAAGCAAGGTGTGAATGATCAGCGGTCTGAAAGAAATGGAAAAGTGAATTGGCCTTCAAATTGTAATGGAACCTATTTTATGTTTCCTATGCCCTCAGAATCAGACAAAATGCACTTAATTCTGCATAACTAAAAAAATTGGATAAGTCCACATGACAAAGATTTGATGTATTAGTCCAGACAAGAACTACGTTAAAAACTACTTTGTAGCAATGGCAGCAGAAATGGTCATACATGTAACTTAGCTAGGGAACTGCAATTGGAAATGCAATTTCTACCAATTTTGCTCCACCTAACATTAAAGAATAGAGAGTGAGTTCAGCTCTCAGGTATATACCATTCCATTTTTCTTCATATGAGACCTACAACTCAAGCACAGGCTTTAAAAAGTTCTGCCACAGTTGTTCACAAAAACAGCTCCACATGGTGTGTTAACCATTAAGCAGACTAAGCACATGCTTAGGGCACCAGGCCCAAAAGAGGCACCACAAAGTTGAGAAAGAAAAAAAAACCAATGAAGATTTGTAGAGTATGTACAAAGGAGGGGCACCAAGATTTGTCAGTGCTTAGGGCACCACTGAGCCTGAATCTGCAACTGCAGCTCCATCAAGTTAGAAGATCCTGGTCTCAAGAAGGAGATCTATTTGCTGGCTTCTGTGTGCCTATTTCTAGTGATCAGGAACTGCGAAAGCCCAGTATATGCCCAAGATGGACCATATGGTCCATCAAGATTGTTGTTTTTCAGCAAACTATATGACACTGTGTATTTGGATGCCCAGTTGCATTTGTGTATGCTATTTAAAAAAAACCTATGCACATTTTGATGGACATTCAGTTTTATCCAATTATCTGGTCCAATAAGTGAAATTTATGTAAGTGGTTTTGGATTCAGATACAAGGAAAGATATCTTCCTTGCCTTGTCTCTTTCCCCACTCTTTAAGGAGACATTTTTGTGGAGCTGGATTTTACATTTTATATTTAAAATATAGGTCATGGGAATGATGAAACTGTGCTTCCCGAGTCTCTGACTTCTTTAAGTAAGGTGTCTGGAGTTGCCAAGATGCCTGCAGATACTTTTCAAGTCATTTGCCTTGACTGTTTTAGATTTTTAATTTAAACAAGTAAATGCTCCAAGCAAGGCAGAAATGTTTAATATCATCTTTATTTCCAAGAATACAGACCTAAACAGATCTGTAAATAGTTTTCTATAAACTCACATGTCAATTAAAAAATAAAATAAAATACAACAATCAAGAATAGTAGGGAATGGTATAGCAAGTAGCATTCTAGAAACCAGTAGTTTCCAAGTGGCTATGCAGCAGCTTGCAGCTATTTTGTGAATAAGCAAGCCTACTCCCATCAGCCATTTGGGAAGAATAGCTCAAATTCTCAAATGTGCCCATCAGGTCACAAAAAGTTGGAGATTCATTCTTTAGATATTGTTAAATAACTTCCAGCTTCTGTCATTATTAGCCATATTGGCTGGGGTCCTAGGGAATTGCAATTCAGCAATATCTGGATTCTGCAGATGATTGGGTAGAAAAACGCCCAATCACTAAACATACTAAAAATCATACTGGAAATAGCCACTAGGAATATTTCTTTTTTATTAGTATAATGTCAAAGAAAAAAAAAACACCCTACAATATTAACACTTACCGCTTTAGTACTTTTTGAATAATATGCAAATGACTGAAATTAAGCCATTGGACTCCACCAATAACTAGTATGGTTTGGCCTGTATTCTTTAATGGCTGTGATCTGAAATAATAGTAATAATAATAACAATAACAACAATAACCACAAACTTTGCTTCACCATTTGAACAGATGGAAGCATTTATATTTGAGCAACATTGCAATACACTTCAGCTAAGACCATTCTTAACCACACATACTGAAGTCATTTTCCATTACAGACTATCATTCCGCATATTTTAAACATAAACATTCATTACTTGTTCTTATTTTTCATTGAATAAATTATTATGTATACAAAGGCAGCACATGCCTGATGCAAGGAAGTCACTCTAGCAAAGATGTTCAAAGATATTTAAAATTCCACTGGTATTTTAGGACTTTGCATTCCAACCTCTGAACCATTTTCTCTTTTATTGCATGCTAACATTCCCAGGAACAGAAAATACTTTTGATGAACGGCTTTGAAATGTAAAGGAGAAAAGAAAGTGTCCTTTGAACAGAGTTGGGAAACCTGTTGCTGTATTAGAGTTCTCAGTTTCCCTTTCCAGGGATCGTAGTCTAGGTCTGTTAGGTATCTTAGTATATGAATACCTGGAGGGCTGCAAGTTCTCCACACCTGCTCTGTACAGTTAAATATGAGATCAACTGAGTCCAGTTATTCCCTTTCTATTGTAATAGTTTCTCCAAAATTGTAACTGCTAGAATTTTCCCTCTGATTAAGTGGTAAAAGCAGTGGAGAATCTTAGAATGTGCTTAGAATAACAGAGTTGGAAGGGACCTTGAAGGTCTTCTAGTCCAACCCCCTGCTTAGGCAGGAAACCCTACACCACTTCAGACAAATGGTTGTCCAATCTCTTCTTTAAAATTTCCAGTGTTGGAGCATTTGCAACTTCTGGAGGCAAGTCCTTCCACTGATTAATTGTTCTCACTGTCAGGAAATTTATCCAGGGCCTCATCCCTGGTCCACCAAATTGGCCACTTCTTGTCTCATTTTGCCCAACAGAAGGGCTAGTTCTGTGTGGAAAAATGACCCAGTCTGTTAAGTGTCAGCCTTTGTTGCATCCTGTCAACATGTTGGAGGGGGAGGGGGGGCAAGGCAAGGAAGGGAAGACAAGGTTAAAAAGGAGGACATTTCTATCTTGAGGTACTGTAAATATCTCCCAAAGGCAGGAACTGAACACTCAAATCAAGCACCTGAATGCCAGGAAAAAGAAACTAATCTTGCCAACTGTTCTATCATACCTGGATAGCAGCTGCTCTAGAGCTTCTTCAAATGTAGGTCTTTGACTGACACTGATCCAGAATTGGGGATAATATGAATAACTAATGAAAGTGCTCCCATTGTTCACATTGTGATAAAACTTCATGCCATGTGCCTTTTGCCATTCTTGAAGGGTCTCATTCACTCTCTCTATCAGGTAATACATCATCCCTCTGTTAGTGGAATCACCAATAAAAAGAACCTTTAAAGGTAAAAACCAAAAACCATTTAATAACAAAAGTTGATAGATCAGTGGAACTCAGAGCTTAAGTCTGCAGTTTTGGTTTAAATCTGCTTGGTGGACTAGCAATAAATAAATTACAGCAACTTGTATGATGGAGGGTCATAAATGCATATGTAGTCCTCACTTACTGACTGTCTCATTTAGCAACCATTTTAAATTCTGACAGTGTAAAAAATAGCTTTGAGACCAATCCTTGCATGTATGATTGTCACAGCAACCGGTAGTCATGCAATCATCATTCAGGCCCTTCACAACTGATGAGCATTTATGACTGTTGCAGAATCTTGCAGTCAGACGATTGCCATTTGTGTACTTCACAACTGTCTTGCAACAAGCAGAATTAATAGATAACATGGAAGTAAAATCGTAAGTCATGGTCACGTGATGTTTCACTTAAGGACTGTGGCACTAAACAACTGAAGGGGAAGTGAGGTTGTAAGCCCATTGTGGTCATGTGGTTTTCCACTTAGTAGTTGCAGCATTAGCAATTGTGTGGCTGGTCCCAATTGGTCCAAATGGTTGCTAAGCAAGGACAACGTGTATTTTCAATATGAAAGGTTGTTTTTCAGATACGTATTTATTAGTATTAATTTTTACAGAGATGTTCTATACTTAGGAAAATGTGAAGTGGATTCTACAGTCACTGCATCTATTATGGATGGATATACATATTTGGATTCTATGACTTCAAACACAAATCTCTTCCAGTCAGATATCAAGCAGTTCTAAGCTCTCTCAGCTTTCTTTTACTTTCCAGCATCAAGCCTGGGCGGATATGAATAATTCTTCAGAAGAAGTCAGTGACTGAGAATAAGATAACTCTACTCTACATGTAAATTTTAAATTATACCCTAATAGCTGGATGTAGGCTACCACCAACTCCTCTTTGGTTCTTTGAATCTCTTTTAGAATGAGCCAAATTCATAAGGATATTGACCTGAAGTAGGAGTGAAATGGGGTTTTAAAAAGAAAAAAAAAGAGGCTCCAATGCTATTTTGCCCAGCACTTTAAAAATCTGAGGCTGCTTTAAAATCATTTCTGCAAGTCAATATTTTAGATCCCAATTTACACATAAAAAACTCAGTCTGAGAAGTAGCACATTGCACATGTGAAATATTGAAGATTCCAATGAAAACTCTTAACACAGAGCCCTCATTGACATCTAAGATAGCTTTCTTGAATTTGGCCAATTTCAAAATTAAGCAGAATAATGGTATTGCTTATATGTGTCATCTAGTGTGTATAAAGGGAAAGTGGGTTTTTTTAAAAATATAAAGACCAAACCAGGAAAAACACACACATTCTGTCAGACTATGTGAAAGTACTGTAAATGTAAATAAAGGATACAATTAAAATAACATTCATTTCTTAGTTATATAAATTGCTGAGTTCATTTGATTATACTATTAATCTATAAAGGGCTTTTTAAAGAGTGAAACTGAATAAATATGTATTCCATCATCTTTAACATATACCAGTACCTCATGAGTATTCTTTTTACCTTTTCAATTTCTTTTTCTAAAAAGTTCCTTTGGGCAATCAAAATACTACATAGCCGCAAAACTCCATGTTAAATTAATTAACAAGAAATTGATAAAAAGTTTTATTACATGGGGAAAACAAACCACTTTTTTGTTTGGCTTTCATTTTTTTAATGTACTTTTACTCATTTCATTTTTCAAATGCTACGGTATAAGATCATGTATACTGTATTATCATGTAATATACATTTCATATCCTTTTTTTGTACTTGTAAAACTTCAAATAATTTTTAAAATATATTGTATTATATATAAAATGAATAAATCCTTTTCAAATATACATTTCCTACATTCTTTGTATATAACCTATTAGCTTTACTAACACATTAATCTCCCAAAGCTCTGTTACAGGATGCTTAGGGATTTATAACCCATTTTTCTTGTCTCGGACAATCTGTGTGTACTTCTCTACCCTACCCTGTGGTTCTAAATTAGCACTGATAGAAATAACTTGAGTGCTGAACTGAAAAGGGATATCAGAATAAAGCCAATGACAAGCCATGGCCATTAGTGAAACACAAAGCCTAGAATGCCCTACCAATCCAATGCTCAACATATTTGTTGATCCTTATAGAACTTGCATTTCTTGGTCAGCTGTGTCTCCAGGACCACATCATAAGCTTCATGGGAAAGAGTAGGATTTGAGCATCACCTGTTCTTATCAACATTATATTCCAACTTTCTCTGCCACCTTGTCAGGGTATCTGCTGCTCCAGAAGAAAGAACCTCCTTCAACCTGCTATTCTCTGGATGTATCAGACTACAAATCTACCCTAATGGTTATGCTCTGGATATAATGGGAGTAGTGGTTCAACACAAATGAAAAGTACCAGATTGAGAAAGGAACCAATGAATTCATTTGTTCTGTTATATTTTTAGAGATTATTTACTTCAGTAATAGGGCATTTCTTTGGGTAGTTTAATAGATGGGGCAGTTCTGTGGGGAAATTTCTGAGAAGTTTAAGAATGTCATTGCTTCCATTTCCCTATGGAAGAGAAGTTTTTTTTAAAATTGACACAAGTGTAAAATGTCTGACTTTTGACATCTGCAGAAGCTGAAGATTTAACCAAATGACCAAAAATGTATTTGCCTCTTATACTGTATATTTACATGGGATGTCACAGTTGAAAATACAAAAAGTGCAGAGTTTGTATCATAGCATTGTGTTTCATCATTCCTTCCCTCACCAACAATTCATCTTGTGGACAAACTTTTATTTTAATATCACAATAGACTCTTAGTTCCATTTTTAGTGATAGCAATATTGTATTCTCTGCATTAAATGCAGCAAGGAGCATCTGCAAAATATTGGAACAAAAATATAATTTTAGACCTTATTCCCATTTATTCTCTGGGGCAATTACTGGTTATAAATTAAAGATACATCTATGTTTATACACACAACTTAGATTATTTAAAAGAAAAATTGGGTTGCTTAAATTATTTTAAAAAGCAATATATATCAAATTTCACTTTCAAATTTATTAGTATTGCAAATTTTGGGGAGATGATTCTAAATCTATAGTATGTTTTTCTAAACCTATAAGGACTATTGCTAAGACAGATTTTCATTGTTGTAAGACTTATAATTAAAGGTTAAAATATTCATATTAACAAATCAAAAAAAATTCAAGATTGAAATATTTGATGTTTTTCATGTTCATAAAATAAGACTAACTGAAGAAAAAAAATCATCTTGTATTTTTAAAGAATCCAGAAATATATTAAAAGGCTGTCATCATCATTCAGTCAAAACTGTGACATGGGGAAATTAACTTGTGGCTTATGAGTTATTCCACAATTTCCCCTTTTGGGTTTCATGCTCAAATATATCACAAAATATTTTCTTCAATTTCAGTCGTACATTATTCTAGATTTACTATGCTTTGTAGACAATAATGGTATCCTTTTTTCTTCACTACCGGTCAGTAGTGGGAACATGCGCAGAAGGTCCATGATGACATCTGGGTAGGTGGGCGGAGCCTTGTGCCACTACCAGTTTGCCCGAACCGGTGTGAATTGGCAGAATACCATCTATGTTTGTAGATATGAATAAATTCCTCAATTATATATAAAATATACCACTGTATGAAAAAGTATATATTTATTCAGTATGGCAAGGAGCAAAAATATATTACTCTTCAAAGTTGGAAGGACAGCACAACTCTAGTATTATCATTGTAGATTGTTCATACTTGTTTGCTTTCTGTTTATGGCTCTCAATGTGATGGAAAGACAAAACAGTATTATTCTGTGTGGTCAAAATGTAATGATATGTTTAAAAATTGAGCTGACTTTTTTCTCCTACATGGGATGTTTTTGTCATTTTTTTCTGTTTGTTTCTGTGTTTATTGCCTTATTTATAAATTTATTTTGTTTAATAAAAGAATTAAAATATCTTTTTTAAAGAAAGCTAAATAAGAATCAACAGGCAAACCTGCCATAAATAAGGGCTTTAAAAAAGAACAGAATAGAACTTGTTTAAAAATAGATTAGACCTTTCTAGAACAATTATTTTACAAGGTGAATTATGGCAGGAATAAGGTTAGATAGATAGTTCAAGTTTCGGATAGTATAACTGAATTTCCAAAGCTAGAGAAAACATGAATGGACACACTTGGAATTGAAGAATTGCGTGCTAAATAAGTCAGGAATAGAAAAGGAATGATAGATATTTGCTTGTCAACCTTGAAGATGATTCTGTTTGAGTGCATCAGCAGGAAAGATAAGACTCAACCTTTCTTTTTACTTTATTGGTGCCAAATACTTTATGGTTCATCAATTGCAGAACATTTTTCTTGGTGCCCTTATATAAAACAGCATTTCTCAATCTCAGCAACTTTAAAATGTGTGGACTTCAACTTCCAGAATACTGTGTGGGCAATACAGAAAGTTGAACTCTATATATCTTAGAGTTGCTGAGGTAGAGAAACACTAATATAAGGCAAATTAAGTGCCATGATGCCCAACAGATGTTTTAGACTTTAATTCCTAAATTCTGGGAATCTGGGAGCTAACTGTACAGTCCAAAAAAATAAAATGCATGTGTGTTAAAGAAGTTCATGCAACATATATATATAGTTGAACGTTTTAGATATTCATTAGTCATGCAGCTTATATTGGGGTTATTTTTAAGTGTTTATTCTTAACGGTGTAATGCACTGCAATAGCTGCAATGTAACATTTACTTCCGAATACTTGTATTAGCAGACAGCTGTACCTGTGCCACACATGTCAGCCAGATGTTAGACAGTCAAACCATGCTTATTAAGGAGACACTGCTTTTCCAAGCAGTCTTAGAATCTTCAAGGTAAGAAACGCCTGAGGCCTGCACGAGAACATGAAGGAAGTTTGGTAAGTTTGGTCAGCAGGAGCAAAGCCATGCATTACACGCCAGCAGAAAAAAAAAAAATTCATGAAAAACAAATTAAAGTCTAACACTAACATATAGCATTTCATTAATTGAAACAAACTTAGGGTATTGTTTGGACTACAATAAAAATTACAATGGAAGAATGATTAATATATTAATAATACAATATTCAGCTTTCTAAAAACACCACAGATTAAATGAAGAGATAAATTGGGGTTTTTTTCGTACAGATTTTCCTCTACCAACCTTGTGACTTACCTTTTTTCTTTCTACACACTTCTGGAGTTCTGGTTTATTCAGAACAGGATATTGACAATTTCTTGGCTGCCATGTTATCTGCCTCCAATCACAGGTTCTATTATCAGAACAACTAAGGCAAGGAACAATCCACTGTCCTGGAAAGTAGATGATAACCATGGAATTTTTTGACCAGAAATAAATTAGGCAGACATTGATGCCTAGAAATCAAAATACTTTTACTTTCTCTTGACCCAAAAATGAACCCAAATGGAGGAGACTCGGGGCAACATAACAAATCTTTGCTTGACATAGAAATGGTACTTATTTAAATTTACATCTTTCCTTTCCTCCAAAGACCTCCAAAATGGACTAAAAAATCATTGGATACAATGACAGTCCTTGGGAAACTGTATAGATGTAACTATACTTTCAGATCTAAATTTCTCCAGTCCTTGTCTAGAACTCTAACCGCAATGCATCACTTAGCCAAGTGACAATATCAACTCTGTCTCCATGAACTGACATACAGCATTTTGGAATTTTAATTGAAAGTTATCTACAGTTTTGTGACTTTTCTTTTTTTAATTGATGCTGCAATAGACAGATGCCATTATTTCCAAAATACATAGTTTGTGCTCTGCTACTGAGTTAAAATTCATTTTTTGAAGACAAATGCATTATTTTAACCATTATTAATTATTCACAATTTAAAGCAGAAGATGATTTAACAAATTAGTTTGGGTCTATTGGGTTTTTTTGACTAAACCTTGAGCTTTTTCTTAATTTTCAAGGGGTAGGACGCAAGAAAGCAACATTCTTGAAAGAAGGTGAGAATATTTTTGAATATGCAAAAATATATTAAAAACATGCCTTTTACATCCCCCATTTCACATGTCTTCAACTGTGGCTGTGAAATGATTGACAGGTATTCAGCAGAGAGAGGCTGCAAACCACAGGATTCCTCTGGATGAATGACTGAGCCACAATCCTGAATTAAAATGTCAAAATACAACTGATCAATATACAGAATATGTTCTATCACATGTGAACTATAATGGGCAATAACATAACTGAAAAGAACAGTTAAGAGCAGGGAGAAAGAAGACATATGTTTATCCATTCCTCAGAATGTTCTGTCTCCAGATTGCCAAATATTTCATACCCTAATTCAGAAGCAGAATACATGTTTTGCAAGTAGAAGATAATGAGGCTGAATGTCCAGCATTTTTGTGGGAGACTTGGAAGGAACCTTCTCTGAAAAAGAAAAAAAACTTCCAGGGTTTGTTTTGTTTTTTGGTTTAAATCACTCAATCAGTATAAAAGCTCCAACACCTACAGTATTTGGTTAACGATGGTAGGCAAACAAAAGCATGAGTGTAAATATCATAGGCAATGATAATTTAATCACACAATATTTATTACTTGCTGTAGTTCCTGAGAAGAAGGCGGGGTGCCAATGTAATCCAATAAATGAGTAGATAAAGAAACCAACATTATTTATTTATAGGCACTGAGCAGTGGTTGACCACAAAGCCTTCCATTGCAGGCCTTAATAGAGGCTACCAACTGAAGTTTCCAAGCGTATGATATTTTAAAAGTATTATTCTTTGCACTGTGCAGTTGTGACTGTTTAACACTATTTCATTCAATTAGGAAAGAATACATTTACCATCTGCAACTAATTGTGTTTCGGAGAAGATCTGCATATGTCATGAAGTCATTTCATCGCTCTTGTTTAGTCAGTTTATATCTTTTTTTCATACATAACCAAGCTGTGATGATCGAATGCACTATGAAAAGTATACTAATAAAATTAGTGAGAATGAGCTCATAAAAGTGAAATAAGTATCTCATTGCAAAGAAATACAAATTCTGAACATGTGGATTAGCTCCACTAGAAGAAAGCCATTAATGCAAGAGAACAAATGAAAAGCAAATGCAACCATAATTGGCAGGGAGATACTTAATCCTTTCTTCCTGTACTAGATTGCCCAGGGAGTTTTCCCAAATGATATTTGTCTGCATCCCAGCCCCATAGTCAAAAGTCAATTTCTTCCAATATTTCCACCACCACCAACAACAAAACACAACACCAACCTCTGATCAAATGCATGTGAGAAGCGCTTTCAATTCTACTTTTGTTTGGCTTCTTTTTGAATAGGTGGAAATGTTAGACCTGTGAGACAGTCCCGACAAGAAGCAAAACCTGTCTTTATCGTAAGCTTATATAATAAGAGAATCTTGCAAGACTGAGGGGAAAAAAACATTCCCCTCTTTCCAGAAAAATAGGAAAGGCCCCTTCTGAAACATTTCCCATGTCACACAGACACACCCCTGCAAAATTCAGTTGAAACCCAAACTTAACTTCTTTGCTCCTAGATTAAGAAAATAAATTAAATTAAATGATCTTTTAAAAAATTGATTTAGAGAATTGAAAGGTATGGTGATTAGAATGTGTCAGTTTATATCTTTTGCTGTTTTTTTTAAATGAGTTTCCTATGATTAAGATACTCCCAATTTTCTAGTGCATATCCTTGACTACTCATAATCATACTGATTTTGATAATTACACGCCCTTACAGATATGTCAGAAACACTCCCAAAATTCCTAGTTAATCACTAAATTGACTGGAAATAATGGAAATTCCAGTCCAATTATTCCAGTCTGTTAGGATAAAAAGGAATATAATTTAACGATATAACTAAAAATTCTTCTATTCTAAAACAAAAAGTCTACAACTCCTATATTGCAAATCAAGTTTGGAGACAACACAAATGCAGTCTCAGATATATCAACAGACTTGGATTGCTCTCAATGCTGCAGGCCCCATTAGCTTTTGTGGTCATGTGAAGGTAGAAATTACATATAGAATACAGAAACCGCAGGGCGAATTTAATGAAAAGACTCATTAGTCAACAACGGTAGACATCATCCTTTGTTCATTTTGGTAGTCTGCTTTACTTCAAGCAGATGCAAATCAGAGTTTTTGAGCTTTTTCATGTGATTAATATCATAAGAGTGAAGTCTTATATGACCATGTATAAAAAACTAATATGAAAACAATATTAAGTCATCTATTTCATTGTCTTATTTGGGAAATTAGAAGTCATAAATCAAACAAATATATCAATAGTTTTTGGTGAAGAGATAACTCAGAACTGCACATCAGGAGATTTTTATAGTTATCTATTCTTTAAAAGAAAATATGTAAATATACTTTTTTATTCCATGTTGATTATATGACACCAGTGGTGGTATTCATCAGGTTCTGACCGGTTCTAGAGAACTGGTAGCAGAAATTTTGAGTAGTTCGGAGAACCAGTAAATACCACCTCTGACTGGCCCCGCCCCCATTTATTCTCTGCCTCCTGAGTTCCAGCTGATTGGGAGGAAATTGAGATTTTGTACTAACCTTCCCCTGGAGTGGGGTGGGAAAGGCGATTTTACAGTATCCTTCCCCTGCCACACCAAAGGTGGGTTCCTACCAGTTCGCGCCTATTCGGTAGAACTGGTTCGTCAAATCTACCGAACCGGTTAGAAGAAGTTCCACCAGTGGACCTGGAAAGCAGGCCACACCTACAGAAGAGGTTCCAAAATTTTTTGAAACCCACCACTGGTCCTTGGATATGATTATTCTACACTATCATGCTCATATTTATAAAACTCAGTGCCTCTGTGAAAGGTAAGGATGACTACTGCGTTTGTGGTGCAATCAGAACATTGCATGTGTTGAAGTTGTTTTAACGCAAACCAAAGATGCCTTTTAAAAAACAAGTTTACATCATATTCTTATGCATGCCAGTGCTGTGTGTGAGGTAATTTAAGGTGGTTCTGACAAGTGTCGTCGGCATCTTCATATCCGGTCACATGGGTGGCAAGCCACTCCCATCTGGTCATATGGGCAGCAAGCCACTCCCACAAAGGAGGCCACACCCACAGAGTAGGTTCGAACAATTTTTGAAACCCACCACTGTGCCACACCCACCAAGCCATGCCATGCAATGCAATGCCACGCCCACCAAGCTAAGCCCACAGAACTGATAGTAAAAATAAATAAATCCCACCATTGTATGATACCTTTATTTTTAAAACATATTTGCAACTGAGGGTCACAGGGACAAAGCACCAAAGCTATCATATTAAATATCTTTGATGTACAATTTATGCATTCATTTGCAGTCACAAATATGATCACACACTTTCTTTCATACACTATTAATTGAATAGGCATGGATCATGGGAAATACACTGCTGTTGTTATTAACAGCAAAATTAATAGGACTGTATTTTAGATATCTACAATAAAAATTTATATCCAACATAAAATGTCAAAATTTACAGTCATAAAATTAGTGGTTTAACAGAATTAGAATGTCATAATAAATCTAAATATGAGAGAGGGGGTGGAGAGAAAGAGAGAGAAGTATTAGTTATAATTAGACTGATGTATTACAAACTGTCTAGAGTCACTGAAAGCTGGGTAGTGTAAAAATGTAATAAATAAAAGTAAACAACCCTATTGCTTTATATTATGTAAATAAGGATGACAAACCTGAGTTTAGCATTTGCTGAGTTTAGTATGCTGTTTTTCCTGTTTCATCCCACAGCTATACCCTTGCTTCATCCATAAACGATACATTCTTCAACTATAATGCACCCACAACTGGCCAAAAATCAGGAGTTTGGTAACACCTTTTTGAAATAATACATTTTATTCAAATTTATGCTGTGGTGAACTTCAGCTGACTTCATCAGATGTTTCTTCAGGTTAAATACTACATGTTAATAAATTTTCTTGGTTGGGAAAGATGCTTTGAGACTCCAGATTTTCTGCCCTCCCAGATACTTCCCTCCTAGTTTCCACAAATTATGATTTTCTCAATTTCCAATTTAATAATGTGCATAATATTCTTTGCACAAGGGATTGGCCCAGAGATTGTATTCAGCAGGTTCTGACCAGTTCTGGAGAACCAGTAGCAGAAATTTTGAGTAGTTTGGGGAACCGGTAAATACCACCTCTGATTAGCCCTGCCCCATCTATTCTCTGCCTCCTAAGTCCCATCTGATCATGAGGAAATGGAGATTTTACAGTATCCTTCCCCTGCCAGGCCTGCCAGGCCACACCCACCAAGCCAAGCCATGTCCACCAAGCCATGCCCACAGAACCGGAAGTAAAAAAATTGAATCCCACCACTGGATTGGCCTCAGCCAATAGATAGCCAGTGTATCGCCTACAGACAGCAACCATTGTAATTTCTTAATAATTTTTTTTGTTGCTTCAAGAGTTCTGACTGCAAAGAAATAAAGGTATGTAAGTTCTCAGATCAGCTGAACAATCTAAAAAAGTAATTCCTGAAGTCCTGCCCATTATTCTGCATGTCTTTCTGATCCTTTTAATCTATTCTCCCATGCTTTGCATTGATTGTTGTGCTCACATTAATGGCTATAACTATTCACTTCACAGTCACTTAAATCCTAGTGCTCTCTGATGTTTAGCCAAAGGTGCAACTTGATCCAGAGACTTATTGGAGTTCCTTGCACAACACATCCAGGGAATTCTGTATTGCCAGACATCAGTGCTAATAGAACAGCTGAAAATTGCAAACTTTTTTTACATCCCATTCCTTAGGATTTACCTATCACTCCATCATTTCCTTCTCTGCCACAGAGTCTGTTTTGAATGGAAATGATCTTTCTTTGCTTTTCGGTTGTGTCATGATTTATTCTCTATTTTTCAATTTTTTTTACTTTTAAAATAATAAAAATAAACCGTGACCCGTCAAAAGCGCGGACGACAAAAGCGCGATCAACAAAATCGCGCCTTTGACGTCATCACAGCGCGACGAAAAAGATCGAAAAATTCAAATAAAAATTAATAAAAATTAAATTAAAGCAAGCCGATTCACATAAAGGTAAGGGTTAGGTTTAGGGTTAGGGTTAGGGTTAGGTTAAGGGTTAGGGTTAGCTTTAGAGCATTAGCGTTAGCGTTAGGGTTAGGTTAAGGGTTAGCGTTAGGTTTTTCGTTACTTTAACGGTTAGGTTTAGGGTTAGGTTTAGGGTTAGGTTAAGAGTTAGGTTTAGGGTTAGGTTTAGGGTTAGGTTTGGGGGGCTTAGGGTAAGGTTTTCGCTTTATTTTTACATTTTTCGAACTTTTTCGTCGCGCTGTGATGACGTCACAGCGCGCTTTTGTCGAGCGCGATTTTGTCCTACGCGCTTTTGTGGTGGAACCAAAATGGTACATCATAGGACAGCCATTTTGAGCCAAATGGATAATTTACAAAATGTGTACAAATAACAGGACTCATGACTACCAAGATAATGAAATAAAGGAAAGTTATGGCTGTTTCAGTGCTGTTGGCTATTGCTGTGCTGCCTCAAGGTGGTATTCAGCAGGTTCTGACCAGTTCTGGAGAACCAGTAGCGGAAATTTTGAGTAGTTCGTGGAACCGGGTGGGGAATTGATTGATTTATATTCCTTAGCAGTCATCTGATGGTTAGCACTTCGAAGGTTAGTCATTACCTCTGTGAGAGTCATTGTGTCTGCTTGAGGGTTTATCTGTATCGTAAGGGTCACTTCAATCAGAGTGCAAACGGGTGTGGAACCTTTTCAGGATTGCCAAATGACCTTCTGAGTGATAACAGCCAGACTATAAATGCTTTCCCACCACCACCACCCCACCCACCTGCGCATGCGCACGACTCTCACCCAGCCCCACACATGGGCGTGCGTCTCTCAGCAGAGACCCGAAAATCAGCTGGCCAGCGCGAGGCACTCGTGCATGCGCAGTAGAACTGACCTGCTATGTGTAAAAGCAGAATTGCCATGAAACTTCATAGGTGAAATGGAAAATTAATGCATATATTTAGTTACAAAATGGCCAGGGATATTTATTAATGTGTTTTCCTTCATGGTCATTTTTTTTTTTCATTTTACAGTTTTCTCTTTAAACTCATGCAAATTAATTAAACCTGCTTTTTGAATTGGTTTTTTTGGGGGGTTGGGAAAATACAGCAGGGAATGAAACTATAAAGCAATGGGCAGACGTAACACAAAGCAGCAATATCAACAAAATTCAGTCTGCCTTCTGCAACAATAAAGCTCAAAACCATCATTAAAATTAATTCTCAATCAAGTTGAGTTAGAAAAACAAAAGCTTCATTCACAGGGATTTTTTTTTGATAGATGCAAGCTAAAATTTGACAATGCACTAGTTTTCACATGCAGCAGATATAGGTAAAAATAAGAAACCTACAACAAAGTTATGTAGTATATTGATAACAACTAAGACTAAAATAAGAGCCAGAGGAGACAAAACAGGAGAATGTTGTCCCACTTTTATTCCTATTGAATCGAATGATAAGACATTCCTTGAGATCATGTCTGCAAGTTTGCATGGTTAAGTTCCCAGCTGATTGTGCCTAATACTACTATTTTTACATAACTATTTCATTTAGCCACCCCATTCATGCTGTACGTGTTTATCCTGTTCTTTGGAATAAGTAATCTTTCTTTCAAAGACTGTAAACCATCACAAATCTGCCAATCTCAAAGTTACTGAATGATGAAAAAAATTGTCTAATCATATGTTTGCAGACCACTGCAGCACATGATTTACATTCATAACCATTTTGGCACAAATACACCTTTGTGGCCTCCGGGTTAATATTATGCTAGGCAGAGCTTTTGCAACAAATTGATAAAATTCTATCTTCCAACCTTATTTCCCCCTGCCTCCTGTTTTGAACAATACAGGGAAAAGATGCAAGTATGGCTTTTGGATTTCAATATTATTAGAGCAGCTCTGCAATGAATCAGAAATATCACGAAGAAAGAGGCTGATAGTGGAGAGGTTAACAATATTCTGAGATATTATCCAACTGAGTCTCTAAAGGGATCCATTCTAGGGAGGAATGTGCCCTGGTTTGATCCAATCTGCTTTAAGCTTGATTTTTCTATTACCATTTGTCCAATGCAACAAATGTTGGTAGTTTATAAAAATGCAAGATATATGGTGAAATCTGCCAAATTATATCCAGAAATCGTGGATTTAAAATGTGTAAGATGCCCAAAGGATTTATTTACCTTCTTGTTATTTCTTTTTAAAAAAATGTCAAGCATGGTTATTGTAATGCTAGACTCTTTAAAAGAAATAGATCATGTGATCATGAACATTCATTCCATACACACATATACCACACCCAAGGATAGCAACAGTAAGATTTTGGTCTGGCTAGTATTTATCTAAACATTAATTTGGGTAGTGTAGGATTTAGAGTGAAATTCTTTCAAATCCTTGTGTAAAACAACATATTTAAGAAATGGTGAATCATAATGGTGGAATGCTGTTTGTAGGTAACATTCCAACTTTGGTGGCTTCCACTGTGTGCAAAGCAGGAGGTTGCAGTTATCTCAAATATCTATTCTGTTGATGCAATGAAGAAAGTATAAGTTATACAGGCATCATTGTTGAACTTTTGATGTAGGTGCATTTATTTGCACAAATATGTATGTGTTTCACTGCATATATATTTTAAACACTGAATTCATGGCACAGGGATATAATAGGAAAGGGAAAAAATGGATGAAGGGACTGTAGGACAGAGACTAGCTTTCTCTGTCAGCCCCCTTCATTTCCAATCAGAATCTGGGAGATATCAGGCTTAAGTATTTTATAGTAAAAGTTACTGTAATTACAAAATAGAGTATCCAACAGATGAAATGCTACTCAGAAAAATTGGGAGATGTAATGGTTACCTGGATCCCGTAGCTTGCCTCTCTTTCCCACCCCAAAACATTGCAATCCCCCACTTCTGGTACAGAAAAAAGAGGGGACATAGGTACTATAATATAGATGCTCTCCATTAATAGCAGTTCAAAAATTAACATCCCCCCCCCAAAAAAATCTTATTGATCAGCCAAATTTTACAGTCCTGTAAACATGCAGCAGGGAGGATCAGCTGTCCATAAAAGGGGACCACTAACGAGAAGATCCAATTGCAAGTACCCTGCAAGTGACTCCCTTGGCAAGGGAACTCTCAACAGACCTTGAAAGGATGGGATAATATAGCTTAAAAGCATGAAAATGAGTGATAAATATATTGCAAAGGAAAAATAACTTGTTGGGGCAACTATTAAAAGAAGTGCAATTTATTCACTTCCATGCTGCAATATTTGTTGTGTAATAGTTGATTTATCTAACCTACGTATATCCCACCTCCCGCAACCCCACAAAGGATTAGTAGAAAATTTATAGTTATTGTAAAACAAATTTTACTATGATAATAATTCTCCCCAAATGACAAAACAGGGACGGCCAAAATATTTTCAGTTCTTCTCTGCCTTATAACTATAATATTGGTGAGTTTAGATCAGGGGTGTCAAATTCATGGCGTCACGTTTTTATCATATGACACATCACAACTCCGCCCCTTCGCTAAACCGGGGGTGGGCGTGGCAGCACTTGACACATCTGGTTTGACACCCCTAGTTTAAATTTTGATTTCAAAGCATTCAACTTCACCAGTACCTGCACAAAATAAAACAAGAGTGAATTTCAATCATTTTAATGTTAGTTGGAAGTTATTTAGACAAATCTAATTGGATTTAAACCCTCTCAGAGTAGCTAACCTAGGTTTATCAATGGCTGTTTGCATTACTAGTCATAGCTTAATAAATATGGCAGCACTAGGAGAAGGCTTCCACATACACATAGACGTTGGTTTGACTATTTTGATAATCATAATCTGATTTGTTTGGCCTTGATTATTACATTCTTAAGAACTGAATCATTTTGGTTTGAAAAGTACACTCAGATTTATGTGTGAACAACTTTACACAAGAAGACCCGGTTAGAAAACCAGTTATTAATACAATTTGTGAAGCCAGTCTCTT
Source organism: Thamnophis sirtalis (assembly GCF_051295495.1). Classification (NCBI taxonomy): domain Eukaryota; kingdom Metazoa; phylum Chordata; class Lepidosauria; order Squamata; family Natricidae; genus Thamnophis; species Thamnophis sirtalis. The sequence goes on along the minus strand of NW_028261389.1, from coordinate 58,808,349 downwards.
AATTTTATGATAGTTTCTTACCATCCTTGTTGAATACGATTTCTGTGTTACAAAGTTCATGATATCTTGAGTAATAAATGAAAGCATTATTGTTTTTTGATCCAGCTGGCATGCTAGTACTACCACCATTTTATTTCCATCTCAATTTAAAGCGTTTCCTGCTGTTATGCAGCATTGTGAGCATAAGTTACCTTCAGGTTCAGGTTCATTTCAAATATTCTCTGAACTGAATGAAAAATCTTCAGTAGACCTGCCAGCCCAATGGAAATAAATATTCCACTTCAGAAGATACTTCATTAAATCCCTGTTTATTTCAGTTGAATTGCAAAGGAACACATTTAGGATTTGTTTTTCTTATTATTATTGATAAGAAAAGCCCAAATAAATCATTTGACTGAGTTCAGAATAGTTCATTCCATTTTTCTCTCACACTGAATGTGGTTTATAATGCTGTTCTAATATTATTCATATTATTTAGCACCGAGGAAGGACATGCTTGTCATGACTTTCTGCATTTTTCCAGACAAAGGAATTTGAGGGAGAGGATTGGGTTACTTCTTCCCCATTTGCAGTCCAGATTTAGAGAAAGCTCTACACACATGGAAAACAATCTTGGAGTAATGCTACATACAACCGTTTTTATATTCAGTGCACTTGGTGCTTTTGATTACCGGCTTTTAAATAGTAAAATCTTTTCCTTTCATCATTCCAATGATTTGCTAGTAGGAAGTTTTCTATTATTCTACTGTCATATCTCTCTCCCTCCATCCTCCCCATTTTTCTCTCTTCTCTTATTTCATGACCCTGACCTAATCTCGCTATTGTTCCTATTAGCAAGTTTAAGCAAGCGAACTTCAAACAGCCAAGGAACGGGTTACAAGCTTTAATGGGCACACAAGATAATCATCTAAATTACATTTCTAGGACTGATGGACCAGACAGGCTTAGAGAGTAACATTACTAGTTTTCACTGTTAATCAAAATGCATTGTGTATCTCAGGGAATATCAGCCTTGCCCCTCTGTCTGAAGGGCTGGGCAATACTGATTAACAAAGGCAGCTGCATTAGCTTTCATCTCTCCTGAATTTTACTCAAGAGGCCCAAGTGACATGAAAGGCAAATGTGACCACAGCTCGAACGCTCATCATTGGGATATTATCCACCCTTGGCTTGCAGATGACTCTACTCAGCAAAACAGTTGTTGCCAATTTTCACGATCTGTTAACACTTAGGAACTTCATATGGTGACATATCCTCTTTCACCTTTATTGGGTGTATTGTCAAGGGGGAATTGGAATGAGCGGCTTCACATTGTCTATGGAGTTCAAGAGTGATGGCTTGGGAGAGGCTCAAAAGGTTTCAGTGAATGCATGTTCTAATTAACAGATAGGGCTTCATTTCAGAAGAGAAGAGACAAGCCATGCTGGGCTGGATAAATGAAATCAATACTTGCACGAATGATCAAATATCACTTTTTCTTGCAAAGGCAAGAAAAGACTTTTTAGAAGTCTTACAGAAATACATACAATATTGCACATATAGGCCCAAGTATCTAGACTTATATTTTATGTGAACCTCACCCAACATTTCATCGAAAGTCCAGAGAGATGTCTTCAACTGATATTTTGCAAACAATGGTTTATTTTGAAGTAATCATTTCCCCCACCAAATATCATTTAGGTTTATATCCTGGAAAAGATCATACCTGTCTATGTTTTTTTAATGATGTAA